>NW_027140902.1:0-340000 GCF_036365525.1 Heterodontus francisci | reverse complement strand
GCATGGGGCATTGTGCTGATAATACTAGAGCTCTGTCCAACATGGGGCATTGTGCTGACCATACTAGAGCTCTGTCCAGCATGGGGCACTGTGCTGACCATACTAGAGCTCTGTCCAGCATGGGGCATTGTGCTGACCATACTAGAGGCCTGTGCAGCATGGGGCATTGTGCTGACTATACTAGAGCCCTGTCCAGCATGGGGCATTGTGCTGACCATACTAGAGCTCTGTCCAGCATGGGGCATTGTGCTGACCATACTAGAGCTCTGTCCAGCATGGGGCATTGTGCTGACCATACTAGAGCCCTGTCCAGCATGGGGCACTGTGCTGACCATACTAGAGCCCTGTCCAGCATGGGGCATTGTGCTGACCATACTAGAGCTCTGTCCAGCATGGGGCATTGTGCTGACCATACTAGAGCCCTGTCCAGCATGGGGCACTATGCTGACCACTCTAGAGCCCTGTCCAGCATGGGGCACTGTGCTGACCATACTAGAGCCCTGTCCAGCATGGGGCACTGTGCTGACCATACTAGAGCTCTGTCCAGCATGGGGCATTGTGCCGACCACACTAGAGCCCTGTCCAGCATGGGGCATTGTGCTGACCATACTAGAGCTCTGTCCAGCATGGGGCATTGTGCTGACCATACTAGAGCCCTGTCCAGCATGGGGCATTGTGCTGACCACACTAGAGCCCTGTCCAGCATGGGGCATTGTGCTGACCATACTAGAGCCCTGTCCCGCATGGGGCATTGTGCTGACCATACTAGAGCTCTGTCCAGCATGGGGCACTGTGCTGACCATACTAGAGCCGTGTCCAGCATGGGGCATTGTGCTGACCATACTAGAGCTCGGTCCAGCATGGGGCACTGTGCTGACCATACTGGTGCCCTGTCCAGCATGGGGCATTGTGCTGACTATACTAGAGCCCTGTCCAGCATGGGGCATTGTGCTGACCATACAAGAGCCCTGTCCAGCATGGGGCATTGTGCTGACCATACTAGAGCTCTGTCCAGCATGGGGCACTGTGCTGACCATACTAGAGCTCTGTCCAGCATGAGGCATTGTGCTGACCATACTAGAGCCCTGTGCAGCATGGAGCATTGTGCTGACTATACTAGAGCTCTGTCCAGCATGGGGCACTGTGCTGACCATACTAGAGCCATGTCCAGGATGGGGCATTGTGCTGACCACACCAGAGCCCTGTCCAGCATGGGGCACTGTGCTGACCACACTAGAGCCCTGTCCAGCATGGGGCATTGTGCTGATAATACTAGAGCTCTGTCCAACATGGGGCATTGTGCTGACCATACTAGAGCTCTGTCCAGCATGGGGCACTGTGCTGACCATACTAGAGCTCTGTCCAGCATGGGGCATTGTGCTGACCATACTAGAGGCCTGTGCAGCATGGGGCATTGTGCTGACTATACTAGAGCCCTGTCCAGCATGGGGCATTGTGCTGACCATACTAGAGCTCTGTCCAGCATGGGGCATTGTGCTGACCATACTAGAGCTCTGTCCAGCATGGGGCATTGTGCTGACCATACTAGAGCCCTGTCCAGCATGGGGCACTGTGCTGACCATACTAGAGCCCTGTCCAGCATGGGGCATTGTGCTGACCATACTAGAGCTCTGTCCAGCATGGGGCATTGTGCTGACCATACTAGAGCCCTGTCCAGCATGGGGCACTATGCTGACCACTCTAGAGCCCTGTCCAGCATGGGGCACTGTGCTGACCATACTAGAGCCCTGTCCAGCATGGGGCACTGTGCTGACCATACTAGAGCTCTGTCCAGCATGGGGCATTGTGCTGACCATACTAGAGCTCTGTCCAGCATGGGGCACTGTGCTGACCATACTAGAGCTCTGTCCAGCATGGGGCATTGTGCTGATAATACTAGAGCTCTGTCCAGCATGGGGCATTGTGCTGACCATACTAGAGCCCTGTCTAGCATGGGGCATTGTGCTGATAATACTAGAGCTCTGTCCAGCATGGGGCACTGTGCTGACCATACTAGAGCTCTGTCCAGCATGGGGCATTGTGCTGACCATACTAGAGCTCTGTCCAGCATGGGGCATTGTGCTGACCATACTAGAGCTCTGTCCAGCATGGGGCATTGTGCTGACCATACTAGAGCTCTGTCCAGCATGGGGCATTGTGCTGACCATACTAGAGCTCTGTCCAGCATGGGGCACTGTGCTGACCATACTAGAGCCCTGTCCAGCATGGGGCACTGTGCTGACCATACTAGAGCCCTGTCCAGCATGGGGCATTGTGCTGATAATACTAGAGCCCTGTCCAGCATGGGGCATTGTGCTGACCATACTAGAGCTCTGTCCAGCATGGGGCATTGTGCTGACCACACTAGAGCTCTGTCCAGCATGGGGCATTGTGATGATAATACTAGAGCCCTGTCCAGCATGGGGCATTGTGCTGACCATACTAGAGCCCTGTCCAGCATGGGGCACTGTGCTGACCACACTAGAGCCCTGTCCAGCATGGGGCATTGTGCTGACCATACTGGAGCATTGTCCAGCATGGGGCATTGTGCTGACCATACTAGAGCCCTGTCCAGCATGGGGCACTGTGCTGATAATACTATAGCTCTGTCCAGCATGGGGCATTGTGCTGACCATACTAGAGCTCTGTCCAGCATGGGGCACTGTGCTGACCATACTAGAGCCCTGTCCAGCATGGGGCACTGTGCTGACCACACTAGAGCCCTGTCCAGCATGGGGCATTGTGCTGACCATACTAGAGCTCTGTCCAGCATGGGGCATTGTGCTGACCATACTAGAGCCCTGTCCAGCATGGGGCATTGTGCTGACCATACTAGAGCTCTGTCCAGCATGGGGCATTGTGCTGACCATACTAGAGCTCTGTCCAGCATGGGGCACTGTGCTGACCACACTAGAGCCATGTCCAGCATGGGGCATTGTGCTGACCATACTAGAGCTCTGTCCAGCATGGGGCATTGTGCTGACCATACTAGAGCCCTGTCCAGCATGGGGCATTGTGCTGACCATACTAGAGCTCTGTCCAGCATGGGGCATTGTGCTGATAATACTAGAGCTCTGTCCAGCATGGGGCACTGTGCTGACCATACTAGAGCCCTGCCAGCATGGGGCACTGTGCTGACCACACTAGAGCCCTGTCCAGCATGGGGCATTGTGCTGACCATACTGGAGCATTGTCCAGCATGGGGCATTGTGCTGACCATACTAGAGCTCTGTCCAGCATGGGGCATTGTGCTGACCATACTAGAGCTCTGTCCAGCATGGGGCATTGTGCTGATAATACTAGAGCTCTGTCCAGCATGGGGCATTGTGCTGACCACACTAGAGCCCTGTCCAGCATGGGGCACTGTGCTGACCATACTGGAGCATTGTCCAGCATGGGGCATTGTGCTGACCATACTAGAGCTCTGTCCAGCATGGGGCATTGTGCTGACCATATTAGAGTTTTGTCCAGCTTGGGGCATTGTGCTGACCATACTAGAGCTCTGTCCAGCATGCGGCAATGTGCTGACCATACTAGAGCTCTGTCCAGCATGGGGCATTGTGCTGATAATACTAGAGCTCTGTCCAGCATGGGGCATTGTGCTGACCATACTAGAGCCCTGTCCAGCATGGGGCATTGTGCTGACCATACTAGAGCCCTGTCCAGCATGGGGCACTGTGCTGACCATATTAGAGTTTTGTCCAGCATGGGGCATTGTGCTGACCATACTAGAGCTCTGTCCAGCATGGGGCATTGTGCTGACCATACTAGAGCTCTGTCCAGCATGGGGCACTGTGCTGATAATACTAGAGCCCTGTCCAGCATGGGGCATTGTGCTGATAATACTAGAGCCCTGTCCAGCATGGGGCACTGTGCTGATAATACTAGAGCCCTGTCCAGCATGGGGCACTGTGCTGATAATACTGAAGCTCTGTCCAGCATGGGGCATTGTGCTGACCACACTAGAGCCCTGTCCAGCATGGGGCATTGTGCTGACCATACTGGAGCATTGTCCAGCATGGGGCATTGTGCTGACCATACTAGAGCCCTGTGAAGCATGGGGCATTGTGCTGACCATACTAGAGCCCTGTGCAGCATGGGGCATTGTGCTGATAATACTAGAGCTCTGTCCAGCATGGGGCATTGTGCTGACCATACTAGAGCTCTGTCCAGCATGGGGCATTGTGCTGACCATACTAGAGCTCTGTCCAGCATGGGGCATTGTGCTGACCACACTAGAGCCCTGTCCAGCATGGGGCATTGTGCTGATAATACTAGAGCTCTGTCCAGCATGGGGCACTGTGCTGACCATACTAGAGCCCTGTCCAGCATGGGGCACTGTGCTGACCACACTAGAGCCCTGTCCAGCATGGGGCATTGTGCTGACCATAATGGAGCATTGTCCAGCATGGGGCATTGTGCTGACCATACTAGAGCTCTGTCCAGCATGGGGCATTGTGCTGACCATATTAGAGTTCTGTCCAACATGGGGCATTGTGCTGACCATACTAGAGCTCTGTCCAGCATGGGGCATTGTGCTGACCATACTAGAGCTCTGTCCAGCATGGGGCATTGTGCTGACCATACTGGAGCCCTGTCCAGCATGGGGCACTGTGCTGACCATACAAGAGCCCTGTCCAGCATGGGGCATTGTGCTGATAATACTAGAGCCCTGTCCAGCATGGGGCATTGTGCTGACCATACTAGAGCATTGTCCAGCATGGGGCATTGTGCTGACCATACTAGAGCCCTGTCCAGCATGGGGCATTGTGCTGACCATTTTGGAGCTCTGTCCAGCGTGGGGCATTTTGCTGACCATACTAGAGCATTGTCCACCATTGGGCACTGTGATGACCACACAAGTGTACTGCCCACCATGGGACACTGTGCTGACCACACTAGAAGTGGCCGGCTGTGTGGTTCGCATCATTTTATGGGTCCCATCTTCTGCGCCCTCAGCACCAGTGGGTCTGTAAAGTTGAAAATCGTGGCTGGGAACAGATACAGAGAGAAAGAAATTCACTTTAAAAAGAGAATTGAGAAAAGATTGAAGGCATATTATTTGCAGAAATATGGGAAATGCACAAGAGAATGGGACTAATGGAGTGGTGATGCCATGGAGGGATTCAGACTCAAGAATGAGAATATTAAAATTAAGGTGCTGCCAAACCGGGAGCCATTGTAGATCAGTGAGCACAGGGGTGATGGGTGATCGGGATTTGGTGTGAGTTAGGATACAGGCATCAGAGTTCTGGATGGGCTGTGGTTTATGGAGGTTTATAACTGGGAGGGTGACCAGGATAGATTAGGAATAGTCAAGTGTGGATTTAACAAAGGCACAGATGAGGGTTTATGCAGCAGATGGGCTGAGGCAGAAGTGGAGACGGGTGATATTACTCAGGTGGTAGTAGACAGGGTTGGTGATGGAGAGAATTTGGAGATGAACTCAAGTAAGGTAAAAATAGAACACAGAGGTTGTAAACTGTCTGGTTCAGCCTCAGGATCGGGTATGTGGTTCACAGATAGGGGATGGAGTTTGTGATGGAGACCAATGGACCAATGACACTGGCTTCTCTCTTCCCACAATTTACGTTCCAGAACAGTATTTCAGTAAACAGGGTTTACAGATCTCCTAGCTGGAAATAGAGACAGTATCAGCAGCAAAGAGGAGAGAGTAAATTACCAGAACTGAAATACTGTTAGCAGTGGTTTATACAGCTGATTTCTGGAGATAGAGATTCAGCAGAAATAACAACAGCAGCAAGGAGGGTAGAGAAAATTACAGGAGCAGTAATGCAGTTAAACATGGTTAATCAAGGTAATTACTGGAGATATTCACTGGGATTAACAGCAGCAGCAAGGAGGGTAGAGTAAATTACAGGAATATAATACAGTTAAACATGGTTTAAGGAATAAATACCTGGAAACAGATACTAACCAGGGACACCAACAAGACCGAGGATGGGATAATAAATGTATTGAGCAATCCGAAGTGCGAGGTAGATGCGAAAGTCTAATGAGAACCGATCATAATGTGTAGAAAGATAGTGAAGTTCTGAGGATAAACTCTTGCTCATTGTTGTAACATTCCAATCTATTGTTCTCAGATTCTGACCCATTGTTATCAGATTCTGACCCATTGTTCTCAGACTCTGACCCATTGTTCTCAGATTCTGACCCATTGTTCTCAGATTCTGTCCCATTGTTCTCAGATTCTGACCCATTGTTCTCAGATTCTGACCCATTGTTCTCAGACTCTGACCCATTGTTCTCAGATTCTGATCCATTGTTCTCAGACTCTGACACATTGTTATCAGATTCTGACCCATTGTTCTCAGATTCTGACCCATTGTTCTCAGACTCTGACCCATTGTTCTCAGATTCTGACCCATTGTTCTCAGATTCTGACCCATTGTTCTCAGACTCTGACCCATTGTTCTCAGATTCTGACCCATTGTTCTCAGATTCTGACCCATTGTTATCAGATTCTGACCCATTGTTCTCAGACTCTGACCCATTGTTCTCAGATTCTGACCCATTGTTCTCAGATTCTGACCCATTGTTCTCAGATTCTGACCCATTGTTCTCAGATTCTGACCCATTGTTCTCAGACTCTGACCCATTGTTCTCAGATTCTGATCCATTGTTCTCAGACTCTGACACATTGTTATCAGATTCTGACCCATTGTTCTCAGATTCTGACCCATTGTTCTCAGACTCTGACCCATTGTTCTCAGATTCTGACCCATTGTTCTCAGATTCTGACCCATTGTTCTCAGACTCTGACCCATTGTTCTCAGATTCTGACCCATTGTTCTCAGACTCTGACCCATTGT
The DNA here is from genome assembly GCF_036365525.1 of Heterodontus francisci. Classification (NCBI taxonomy): domain Eukaryota; kingdom Metazoa; phylum Chordata; class Chondrichthyes; order Heterodontiformes; family Heterodontidae; genus Heterodontus; species Heterodontus francisci. The sequence goes on along the minus strand of NW_027140902.1, from coordinate 333,164 downwards.
TATCAGATTCTGACCCATTGTTCTCAGACTCTGACCCATTGTTCTCAGATTCTGACCCATTGTTCTCAGATTCTGACCCATTGTTCTCAGACTCTGACCCATTGTTCTCAGATTCTGACACATTGTTCTCAGATTCTGTCCCATTGTTCTCAGATTCTGACCCATTGTTCTCAGACTCTGACCCATTGTTCTCAGATTCTGATCCATTGTTCTCAGACTCTGACCCATTGTTCTCAGATTCTGACCCATTGTTCTCAGATTCTGACCCATTGTTCTCAGACTCTGACCCATTGTTCTCAGATTCTGATCCATTGTTCTCAGACTCTGACCCATTGTTCTCAGATTCTGACCCATTGTTCTCAGACTCTGACCCATTGTTCTCAGATTCTGATCCATTGTTCTCAGACTCTGACACATTGTTATCAGATTCTGACCCATTGTTCTCAGATTCTGACCCATTGTTCTCAGACTCTGACCCATTGTTATCAGATTCTGACCCATTGTTCTCAGATTCTGACCCATTGTTCTCAGATTCTGTCCCATTGTTCTCAGATTCTGACCCATTGTTCTCAGATTCTGACCCATTGTTCTCAGACTCTGACCCATTGTTCTCAGATTCTGACCCATTGTTCTCAGACTCTGACCCATTGTTCTCAGATTCTGACCCATTGTTCTCAGACTCTGACCCATTGTTCTCAGATTCTGTCCCATTGTTCTCAGATTCTGACCCATTGTTCTCAGATTCTGACCCATTGTTCTCAGACTCTGACCCATTGTTATCAGATTCTGACCCATTGTTCTCAGATTCTGACCCACTGTTCTCAGATTCTGATCCATTGTTCTCAGATTCTGATCCATTGTTCTCAGACTCTGACACATTGTTATCAGATTCTGACCCATTGTTCTCAGATTCTGACCCATTGTTCTCAGACTCTGACCCATTGTTCTCAGATTCTGATCCATTGTTCTCAGATTCTGACCCATTGTTCTCAGATTCTGACCCATTGTTCTCAGATTCTGACCCATTGTTCTCAGATTCTGACCCATTGTTCTCAGATTCTGTCCCATTGTTCTCAGATTCTGACCCATTGTTCTCAGATTCTGTCCCATTGTTCTCAGATTCTGTCCCATTGTTCTCAGATTCTGACCCATTGTTCTCAGATTCTGTCCCATTGTTCTCAGATTCTGACCCATTGTTCTCAGATTCTGACCCATTGTTCTCAGATTCTGTCCCATTGTTCTCAGATTCTGACCCATTGTTCTCAGATTCTGACCCATTGTTCTCAGACTCTGACCCATTGTTCTCAGATTCTGACCCATTGTTCTCAGATTCTGACCCATTGTTCTCAGATTCTGACCCATTGTTCTCAGATTCTGTCCCATTGTTCTCAGATTCTGACCCATTGTTCTCAGATTCTGTCCCATTGTTCTCAGACTCTGACCCATTGTTCTCAGACTCTGACCCATTGTTATCAGATTCTGACCCATTGTTATCAGACTCTGACCCATTGTTCTCAGATTCTGTCCCATTGTTCTCAGATTCTGACCCATTGTTATCAGATTCTGACCCATTGTTATCAGACTCTGACCCATTGTTCTCAGATTCTGTCCCATTGTTCTCAGATTCTGACCCATTGTTCTCAGATTCTGACCCATTGTTCTCAGACTCTGACCCATTGTTCTCAGATTCTGATCTATTGTTCTCAGACTCTGACACATTGTTATCAGATTCTGACCCATTGTTCTCAGACTCTGACCCATTGTTCTCAGATTCTGACCCATTGTTCTCAGACTCTGACCCATTGTTCTCAGACTCTGACCCATTGTTCTCAGACTCTGATCCATTGTTATCAGATTCTGACCCATTGTTCTCAGATTCTGACCCATTGTTCTCAGATTCTGACCCATTGTTCTCAGACTCTGACCCATTGTTCTCAGACTCTGACCCATTGTTCTCAGACTCTGACCCATTGTTCTCAGATTCTGACCCATTGTTCTCAGACTCTGACCCATTGTTCTCAGACTCTGACCCATTGTTCTCAGATTCTGACACATTGTTCTCAGATTCTGACCCATTGTTCTCAGATTCTGACCCATTGTTCTCAGACTCTGACCCATTGTTCTCAGACTCTGACCCATTGTTCTCAGACTCTGACCCATTGTTCTCAGATTCTGACCCATTGTTCTCAGACTCTGACCCATTGTTCTCAGACTCTGACCCATTGTTCTCAGACTCTGATCCATTGTTATCAGATTCTGACCCATTGTTCTCAGATTCTGTCCCATTGTTCTCAGATTCTGACCCATTGTTCTCAGATTCTGACCCATTGTTATCAGATTCTGACCCATTGTTATCAGACTCTGACCCATTGTTCTCAGATTCTGACCCATTGTTCTCAGATTCTGACCCATTGTTCTCAGACTCTGACCCATTGTTCTCAGATTCTGACCCATTGTTCTCAGACTCTGACCCATTGTTATCAGATTCTGACCCATTGTTCTCAGACTCTGACCCATTGTTCTCAGATTCTGACCCATTGTTCTCAGATTCTGACCCATTGTTCTCAGATTCTGACCCATTGTTCTCAGATTCTGTCCCATTGTTCTCAGATTCTGACCCATTGTTCTCAGATTCTGTCCCATTGTTCTCAGACTCTGACCCATTGTTCTCAGACTCTGACCCATTGTTATCAGATTCTGACCCATTGTTATCAGACTCTGACCCATTGTTCTCAGATTCTGTCCCATTGTTCTCAGATTCTGACCCATTGTTATCAGATTCTGACCCATTGTTATCAGACTCTGACCCATTGTTCTCAGATTCTGTCCCATTGTTCTCAGATTCTGACCCATTGTTCTCAGATTCTGACCCATTGTTCTCAGACTCTGACCCATTGTTCTCAGATTCTGATCCATTGTTCTCAGACTCTGACACATTGTTATCAGATTCTGACCCATTGTTCTCAGACTCTGACCCATTGTTCTCAGATTCTGACCCATTGTTCTCAGACTCTGACCCATTGTTCTCAGACTCTGACCCATTGTTCTCAGACTCTGATCCATTGTTATCAGATTCTGACCCATTGTTCTCAGATTCTGACCCATTGTTCTCAGATTCTGACCCATTGTTCTCAGACTCTGACCCATTGTTCTCAGACTCTGACCCATTGTTCTCAGACTCTGACCCATTGTTCTCAGATTCTGACCCATTGTTCTCAGACTCTGACCCATTGTTCTCAGACTCTGACCCATTGTTCTCAGATTCTGACACATTGTTCTCAGATTCTGACCCATTGTTCTCAGATTCTGACCCATTGTTCTCAGACTCTGACCCATTGTTCTCAGACTCTGACCCATTGTTCTCAGACTCTGACCCATTGTTCTCAGATTCTGACCCATTGTTCTCAGACTCTGACCCATTGTTCTCAGACTCTGACCCATTGTTCTCAGACTCTGATCCATTGTTATCAGATTCTGACCCATTGTTCTCAGATTCTGTCCCATTGTTCTCAGATTCTGACCCATTGTTCTCAGATTCTGACCCATTGTTATCAGATTCTGACCCATTGTTATCAGACTCTGACCCATTGTTCTCAGATTCTGACCCATTGTTCTCAGATTCTGACCCATTGTTCTCAGACTCTGACCCATTGTTCTCAGATTCTGACCCATTGTTCTCAGACTCTGACCCATTGTTATCAGATTCTGACCCATTGTTATCAGACTCTGACCCATTGTTCTCAGACTCTGACCCATTGTTCTCAGACTCTGATCCATTGTTATCAGATTCTGACCCATTGTTCTCAGATTCTGTCCCATTGTTCTCAGATTCTGACCCATTGTTCTCAGATTCTGACCCATTGTTCTCAGACTCTGACCCATTGTTCTCAGATTCTGATCCATTGTTCTCAGACTCTGACACATTGTTATCAGATTCTGACCCATTGTTCTCAGACTCTGACCCATTGTTCTCAGATTCTGACCCATTGTTCTCAGATTCTGACCCATTGTTCTCAGATTCTGTCCCATTGTTCTCAGATTCTGACCCATTGTTCTCAGATTCTGACCCATTGTTCTCAGACTCTGACCCATTGTTCTCAGATTCTGATCCATTGTTCTCAGACTCTGACACATTGTTATCAGATTCTGACCCATTGTTCTCAGATTCTGACCCATTGTTCTCAGACTCTGACCCATTGTTCTCAGATTCTGACCCATTGTTCTCAGATTCTGACCCATTGTTCTCAGACTCTGACCCATTGTTCTCAGATTCTGATCCATTGTTCTCAGACTCTGACCCATTGTTCTCAGATTCTGACCCATTGTGCTCAGATTCTGACCCATTGTTCTCAGATTCTGATCTATCCTCTCCCTCTCTCTGGAGCCGCTGATCCCTGTGAGTGCCGGGCGTGATGCTCCCGCTGACAGTATGGGATAACACATCGAAAGGAGTCCCATATTAATAGAAGAGGGAAACCCTCCTGTGACACAATTCGGTCCATGGAGACTGACATTAATTACAGTCACTGAACAAACAGTTTCAGTTAACACCTTTCTATCCAACACCTTTTTGTACCACAATAAACTGGAACTCTTACCCAGTCTGAATGGATGTATAGGGGTTTCTGAGGGAAGGAATAGTGGAAATAGCAGAGGCACTGGCCATAATCTTCCAATCCTCCTTGGATATGGGTGTGATGACAGAGGATTGGAGGATTGTAAATCTTACATCCTGTTTAAAAAAGGAGATATGCGATAAATGCTGTAATTACTGACCAGTCAGACTAGTGTCACGACTGGGGAGATTTGTAGACGTGACAACCCAAGAGAAAAATACTTGTTGCTTGTAAAAACATTGGATAGTAAATGGTTAGCAACCTGGATATGCTAAAGACTATTGATGTCTGGCAAACAACAACAACAACAATTTATATTTAGATATTGCCTTTAATGTTATAAAACATCCCAAGGTGCTTCACAGGAGCATTATGAAGCAAAGTGTGAACTGAGATACAACAGGAGATATTAAGTCAAAGGACCAACAGCTTAGCCAAAGAGGAAGGTTACAAGGAATGTCTTAAAGGAGGAAAGTGAGATGGAGAGGTGCAGAGGCGGAGATGTGTAGGGAGGATACTGCAGCTTGGGCCCCGGCAGCTGAAGGCACGGTCGCCAGTGGTGCAGTGATTAAAATAACGGATGTAAAAGAGACCAGAATTAGAGGAGCAAAGATGTCTCGATGGGTTCTGGAGCTGGAGGAGATTACAGAGATAGGGAGGGGCGAGGCCATTGAGAGATATGACAACAAGGATGAGAATTTTAAAATCAAGATATTGCTTGACTGGGAGCCAATGTCGGTCAGTGTCATATAAACGGGACTTGGTGTGAGCTAAGACATGGGCAGCAGAGTTTTGGATGACCTCAAGTTTACAGAGAGTAGATGTTGGAATAGTCACATCGAGAGGTGACGAAGGCATGAATGAGGTTTCAGCAGCAGACGGGCTGAGACAGGGGTGAAGTCAGGCGATGTTACTGAGGTGGAAATAGGCGGTTGTAATGATACCCTGAAAATGAGGTTAAAGCTCATTTTGTGATGAAATGTGACACCAAGGTTGTAAACATATTGTCTGAATCTCAGACTGTCACCAGGAAGAGGGATGGAATCAATAGCAAGGGAACAGAGTTGGAGTGGGGAGTGAAAACAATGGCTTCAGTCTTCCCAATATTTAATTGGAGGAAATTTCTGCTCATCCAGTACTGGGTGTCGGATAATCAGTCTGATAATTTAACAACAGTGGAGGAGTGGAGAGAGGTGGTGCTGAGGTGAACTTGATGGAGTTCTTTGATAAAACAATGGAGAGGGTTGATGAGGGTGGTGTGATTGAAGTTATATATATGGACTTTCAAAAGATGTTCGATCAAATGACATTCAATAGACAGGTTAGGAAAACTGAACCCGATGGATTAAAGGGACAGTGACAGTGTGGATATAACATTGGCTAAGGAACAGTAAACAGAGAGAAGTGGTGAAAGGTTGTTGTTCAGACTCAATGGGAGTATACAGTGGTGTTCCCCTGGGCTCAATATTAGGACCACTTCTCTTTTTGCTCTTGGAAACCCAGGGTGGGTAGGGCAGAGACCTTTCCTCCTCTTTTTTTCCAGAGCTTTCCCTCTCTCTGCAGCCTCTGCTCCATTTGTTGATCATGTTACAGACCCAGAGACACTGTAACTACAATCCCCATTCATCGTACAGAGTTGGGTCACCAAGTCCTCTCTCCTCCCTGAATGTCTGCAGCAGCTCACAGCACAACCTCCAGAAAACCATCCACAGCACCTCCACTAACTTTATAATAACAGAAGTAAGTCAAAAGCCCCTCACCTGTAAGTTGGACGCCTGGTCCTTTTAACTAACACTAGAGGGGAATCCTCGTGCTGCTGAATGTATGTTCAGCTGAGAGTGACTAATACAGGCGGTCAGTCGACATGCAAGGACCAAGTTTCAAAGACGTACATCAAAGTTGCTGAAATGGCTGATCGACTTCATATTCAGACCTCTCCTCACACTACAGACACACACACGTTACACCGACACCAGCACCCCGGCCAGCCTGGGTGTCCTGTACAATGTGCTGGATGTGACTGGCAGTGCAGCTCACACCATTTTATGGATCCAAGCTTCCAAAGCATGAGTGGAGCAGGAGAGATGAAATGTGTGGTCAGGAAGACCACACTGTGGCTGTCTGGATACAAAATTGTCTGGCCCATTGAAGACAGAGGGTGTTAGTAGATGGAAAGTATTCAGCATGGAGCTCGGTGACCAGTGGTGTTCCGCAGGGATCTGTTCTGGGACCTCTGCTCTTTGTGATTTTTATAAATGACTTGGATGAGGAAGTGGAAGGCTGGGTTAACAAGTTTGCCGATGACACGAAGGTTGCTGGAGTTGTGGATAGTGTGGAAGGCTGTTGTAGGTTGCAACTGGAAATTGACAGGATGCAGAGCTGGGCTGAGAAGTGGCAGATGGAGTTCAACCTGGAAAAGTGTGAAGTGATTCATTTTGGGAGGTCGAATTTGAATGCAGAATACAGGCTTAAAGACAGGGTTTTTGGTAGTGTGGAGGAACAGAGGGATCTTGGGGTCCACGTCCATAGATCCCTCAAAGTTGCCACCCAAGTTGATAGGGTTGTTAAGAAGGGGTACGGTGTGTTGGCTTTCATTAACAGGGGGATTGAGTTTAAGAGCCATGAGGTTATGCTGCAGCTCTATAAGGCCCTGGTTCGACCACACTTGGAATATTGTGTTCAGTTCTGGTCGCCTCATTATAGGAAGGATGTGGAAGCCTTAGAGAGGGTGAAGAGGAGATTTACCAGGATGCTGCCTGGACTGGAGAAAGGTTGAGGGAGCTAGGGCTTTTCTCATTGGAGCGAAGAAGGATGAGAGGTGACTTGATAGAGGGGTACAAGATAATGAGAGGCATAGATAGAGTGGATAGCCAGAGACTTTTTCCCAGGGTGGAAAGGGCTATCACCAGTGGGCATAATTTTAAGGTGATTGGAGGAAGGTTTCAGGGAGATGTCAGAGGTAGGTTCTTTACACAGAGAGTGGTGGGTGCGTGGAATGCGCTGCCAGTGGTGGTAGTAGAAGCAGATACATTAGGGACATTTAAGCGACTCTTGGATAGGTACATGGATGATAGGAGAATGAAGGGTAGGTAGTTAGTTTGATCTTAGAGTAGGTTAAAGGTTCGGCACAACATCGTGGGCCGAAGGGCCTGTACTGTGCTGTACTGTTCTATGCTCTATGTTCTATGTTATATGAAGAGTGACAGAGGGAAAGAAAGTCACTTTTAAGCGGGAATTGGAAAAAAGTTTTTTAAGAGGAACAAGTTTCAGGAACATTGGAAATGAACAGGGGATTGGGATAATCAGAGGGGTGAGGACATGGAGGGATTTGATCACATGAGTGAGAATATTAAAATTGAGGTGTTACTGGACCAAGAGAGAATGTAGGTCAGTGAGCACGGGGATATTGGGTGAACAGGATTTGGTGCAAATTAGAAGATGGCAGCAGAGTTTTGGATGACCACAGGTTACAGAGAGTGGGATGTGGGAGGCCAGCCAGGAGTGTGTTGGAATAGTCAAGTCTCGAGATAAAAAAGGCATGGATGAGGTTTTTAGCAGCAGATGAATTGAGCTCTCTCTCTCTCGTTCTTTCTCTCTCTGTCGGCCTCATTTGCTCTGTCCCACACTCAGAATCTTATAAGTTTCAATCAAGTCGCCTCTTACTCTTCTAAACTCCAGCTGACATAAGCCTAGCCTGTCCAGCCTTTCCTCATTAGACAACACCCCCATTCCAGGCATTAGTCTAGTAAACCATCTCTGAACTGCTTCGAATGCATTTCCACCTGTCCTTAAATGAGGAGATCAATACTGTACACAGTACAATACTGTACTCAGTCTATCTATCCCTTTGTGGTTCACTTGTGTCCATGTCACAACATACTGTCCGACCGACGTTTCTGTCATCAGCAAATTTAGCAAACATACCTTTGGCCCCTTCATCCAAGTGATTTATATAAACTGTAAAGAGCTAAGGCACCCGCACTGATCTCTGTGCACACCACTCGTTACATCTTGCCAAACAGAAAAAGCTCTCCAATCTTCTATCCATGCCAATAGGTTGCCCCCTACACCATGAGCTTTTATATTCCGCAATGAACTTTGATGTGGCACATTATGAAATCCCTTCTGGAAATCTAAGTATAGTACATCCACCAGTTCCCCTTTATCCACAGCACCTGTTACTTCTTCAAAGAACTTCAATAAATTGGTTGAACATGGTTTCCGTTTCACAAAAGCATGTTGACTCTGCCTGATCACCTTGAATTATTCTGTGTGTCCTGCTATAACGTCTTTCATAATAGCTTCTTACATTTGATCCATAGCCAGAAAGCCTTTCTCACCTGCCACAGGCCGTATGTCCACTACGTCTATTCTGATTTTGTGCTGTATTTGAACTGTTACTCCTCAACAAACTGCTTGTGACCCTTCGACCTCCTTTTGGTTAATCTGTGACCCTGGATCAGATCTTACAGTGGTGTAGGAGAGGGAACACTGCTCATGTCAAAGTCCTGCCTCCCTTTTATATGATCCTGCATAATGGACAGGGACTACTGGGCAGTAATGTGCTCAAAGGTTATCAGCAGTAATTGATTATCTCTATATTTGTATATTGTAGAACATTAAAACATGCCCCTACTCTGGTGTCCAGTGCACCCTCAATATTCATGATTAAAATATCAGAGGAGTGGGAACCAGACAGCTCTGATCACCCTGAGGTACAGGTGATTCTCGAGTCGGTGTCGAGTGTATCCACAACCCATAAAGATAACTGTGGAAACATGAGCAGACCTGAAGAAATTAACTGACCATTGCTTGATCCATGAAGCAGTATTCATACCGAGCTGAGATTATATCATACATTCCAGACACTATCATGTCATTGTTATACCAGGGTGTAGTTCACGAAGCCATGTTCCCTTCTAACTGCCCGATTTGACTGGTTGGAAAGCCGGATGGCAGCTGGTGACTGACTATTGACCACCACAAACTCAATTCAGTCAACCCTGCGTGAACCCGGTTGTCTGATAGTCACCCACCCTACTCTCCCGGATTCTCAATGTTAGGTCTGTCTTCTCCACCCTGGATATCTCTAATGGTTATTGTAGTATCCCAGTAAAACTAGAGAAACAAATTAAATTCACATTCACTTCTGAGGACCAGAGATACTCCTGGACATGTCTGTCACAAGGGGTTCCACAATAACCCCACTATTTTCAACAAACGTGTAGCCGGGTCCCTTCTGAGCCTTTCACAGTCTTCCTGCTCGCTGCAATATGTCGATGATCTTCTCATCACCGTGTCCACACATTTAACCCTTTTACAGGAACTACTGCAGTGACTTTGGGAGCTGGACTAAAAGAACATCCACGTAAGGCCCAGCTGGTGCAAGACCGTATCACCTTTCTACGTGCCCAGATCAGATCATCCTGCATCAGCCCACACCAGCGTCAGGCCGAGACCATCCAGTGTCTACCCCTGTTCACCTCAAAGTCCTGCCCTGTGTCCTATCCTCAGGCTGGTGGGGTATCAGTGGACCCTCATCCAGTATCTACCCCTGTCCACCTCAAAGACTACCCTGTGTCCTATCCTCAGGCTGGTGGGGTATCAGTGGACCCTCATCCAGTATCTACCCCTGTCCACCTCAAAGACTACCCTGTGTCCTATCCTCAGGCTGGTGGGGTATCAGTGGACCCTCACCCCTCGATTTGTAGAGACTGTGACTCCTCTTTATGAACTACCTAATGATGGTGATGACCAGATTTAACCTGGTTGGACTGAAGAGAGCACAGAAGCAGCAACACAATTGAAGAAATCTGTCGCCCAGGCAACGTGTCTTATCTCACCTAACCCTGACAAGACTTTCAACATGGAGTTGGTGGACACAGTAAAAAGCCTGACTGCTGTCCTATGTAGAGAAAACGAGGAGAAATTACTCCCCATTGTGAATGACTCCAGAATTGTCAGTGGGACTGAACTGATTTATTCTGTTTGTGAAGGACATTTGTTAACCACGTTCTGGGGCATCAAACATTTCACTTACATCACGGGGTTCTCCAGGGTGATACTGCCCAGTCCATTCTAAACTTTCCCAGTATAGGGCGGCACAGTGGTGCAGTGGTTGGCACCGCAGACTCACAGCTCCAGTGACCCGGGTTCAATTCTAGGTACTACCTGTGTGGAGTTTGCCAGTTCTCCCTGTGTTTGCGTGGGTTTCCTCCGGGTGCTCCGGTTTCTACCCACATGCCAAAGACTTGCAGGTTGATCGGTAAATTGGCCATTAGCAATTGCCTGTAGTATAGGTAGGTGGTAGGGAAACATAGGGACAGGTGGGGATGTGGTAGGAATATGGAATTAGTGTAGGATTAGTATAAACGGGTGGTTGATGGTCCGCACAGACTCGGTGGGCCGAAGGGCCTGTTTCAGTGCTGTATCTCTAAACTAAACTAAAAGTAGTAATAGTATTCCCCTGTCAGAGAGTCGTAGAGTCATAGTCATTTCAGCACAGAATTAGGCCATTCTGCTCATCGAGTCCATGCCAGCTCTTTGTCGATAAATCCAGCCAGTCTCATTCCCCAGCTCTGACTCCATATTCCTGCAAGTTTATTTACATCAAGTGTTCATCCAATATCCTTTTGAAATAATTCACCTTCTCTGCTTCCACCACCCTCGGAGGCAATGATTTCCAGGCCATTACCACTCGTTGTGTAAAAATGTTGTTCATCACATCCCCCTTTACTCTTGCCCTCAATCTTAACTCTAGTCATTGTACCATAAGCTAATGGGAACATCTTTTCCTGTCTACCTTATCCAAACAGGTCATCATCTTGTATACATGTATCAAATCTCCCCTCAATCTCCTTTACTCCAAGGAAGACAATCCCAGCTTTTACAGACTATATTGTACTGAAAATCCTCCATCTCTGGAACCATTAAAGTAACCCTCCTCTACACCCTGTCAATGACCCTCACATCCTTCCTAAAGTGTGGTGAACAGAACTGGATGCAGTACTCCACTTGGGGCCTAACCAGAGCTTCATAAAGTTACAGCATAACTTTCCTTCCTCTGAACCTACCACCTCTATCTATGAAGCCCAAGATCCCATATGCTTTACTGACGACTCTCTCAATATATCCTGCAACCTTCAGGGATCTATGTGCATGAACCCCATGTCCCTTTGTCTCTGCACACTCTTTCGAACTTTACCATTAAGTGTATATTGCCTCTCCCTGTTACTTCTGATAAAATGCATCACTTGACACTTGTCTGTATTAAATTCCATTTGCCTCTGGTCTGCCCATTCTGCTAGCCTATCTATGTCCTCTTACATCGATTGGTATCAACCTCAATGCCTGCCCCGCCTCCAAGTTTGGTATCACCTGCAAATTTTGAAATGTTTCTCTGTATGCCATTATCCAAATCATTTATACATATCAGAATAAAACAGTGTTCCTAGCACTAACCCTTGGGGAACACAACTGTCTATTTTTCTCCAGTTTGAATAACAACTATTTAACGCAACTCACTGTTTTCTGTCATTAAGTCAGTTTTATATCCAAGCTGACACTGACCTTCCTTTTCCATCAGCATCAATTAACTGTCCAATTCTCACAAACAGATTGTGAAATAAAGTACAAATTCAGCTTAAAATTAAGTGAAATGCTAAATGTAAAATTAACAAATTGTTGGAAAGAGATCGACTCTGAGACCACTTAAAATTCAATCTCTCGATAACTTTACTGCATTTAGTACTCTGTCCAAGCAGGACTCCCTAAAACTGGACTCAGTGCAGCTTATTGCATTTAGGGTTTGGGGAGAGAATTCAAAAGCTTAGGGATGAGACCAGAAAGTGCCGGAAATACTCAGCAGGTCTGGCAGCATCTGTGTAGAGAGAAACAGAGTTAATGTTTCCGGTCTCTGACCCTTCATCAGAACTGGTAAACGTTAGGAATGTAACAGTCTGTAATTTAATCTATCCCCTCTCTGTCCCATCACAGTCCTTCCTTCTTGTTCTTCTTCCCCCTTCCCCTCTTTCACTTGCTCAAAGACTGTTACATTTCTAACGTTTACCAGTTCTGATGAAGGGTCACAGATCTGAAACATTAACTCTGTTTCTCTCTGCACAGATGCTGCCAGACCTGCTGAGTATTTCCAGTGTTCAGCATCCGCAATATTTTGCTTTTATTTTAGTGTTTAATTCACTGACATTTATCTTCCAGGAATTACTCCCTGGAAGTTCTGCTCTACTCTTCCAGAGCGTAGGGCCTCGGCAGCTGAAGGCAGGACCACTAATGGTAGAGCAATTAAACTCGGAGATGCTCAAGAGGCCAGAAATAGATGAGTGCAGATATCTCGGAGGGTTGTCGGGCTGGAGGAGATTACACAGATAAGGAGTAGTGAGATAATGAAGGATTTGAAAAGAAGACTGAGAGTTTTAAAATTGAGGTGTTGCTGACCAGGAGCCAATGTAGGTCAGTGAGTACAGGGGGTAATGGGTGAACAGGACTTGGTGTGAGTTAGGACATGGGCAGTAGTGCATTGGACCACCTCAGGGTTATGGAGGGTAGAATGTGGGAGACCAGCCAGGAGTGTGTTGGACTAGTCGAGTCTACAGGTAACACAGGCAAGGGGGACTGTTTCATCAGCAGAAGAGCTGAGAGAGGCACAAAGTTGGGTGATGATACGGAAGTGTAAGTAGGCTGTTTTAGTAATATTTATCAGGAAGTTCGTCGCAACGTCAACTATGAAACCAGGTTGTGAACAGTTTGCTTTAGTTTCAGACAGTTGCCAAGGAGAGAGATCCAGTCTGTAGTTAGGAAACTTTTGACGTGGGGTTTGAAAACAACGGCTGCAGTCTTCCAAATATTTAATTGGCATGGCAGATGTGTGAGGTGATACATTGTCGGAAGATTTGATATATATTATCCGTTCATGGGATGTGGGTGTCGTTGACCAGGCCAGCATTTATTGTCCATCCATAATTGCCCTTGAGAAGGTGATGGTGAGCTGCATGCAGATGAATGACCAGGGATAATACAAGCTGAATGGCACAACTTTAAAGCTATTGAGAGTAACAGAGAGACCTGAGGTGTTTGTATACAATCTTTGAAAGTAACTGGACAGGTTAACAAACAGTTCACAAAGCAAATAGATTCCTAAGCTTGATTAATAGAGACACAGAGTAGACTGGCCAGGATATTGTGTTAACCCTACAGAAAAGACTATTCCGGCTCCATCTGGAGTATTGTGTCCAATACTGGAAACCACACTTTAGGAAGGACATGAAACCTTGGAGAGGGGACAGAAGAGTTTTACTGGAACTTTTCCAGGGATGAGGGGTTACAGTTATGTAGCTGGGATTGTTTTCCTTGGAGCAGGGACATTTACAAGGTGATCAGATAGGGATATTTAACATCATGAAGGGTTTATGTAAATTATATAATGTTTCTAATGTATGAGGGGCCATTAACCAGAGGACATAGATTTATGGTGATTGGAAAAAAGAAGCAGAGTTGACATGGGGATTATTGTAATGCAATTTTTGTTTCGGATTTGCAAATTATTGTATGATAGGCTGAAGGATACAGATTCAAAAGTAGGTTCAAAAAGTGATTTGGTTAGATATTAAGGGGAAAAGTTCAAGGATCTGGGAAAGATCCAGGGTGTGGAACTCACTGGAAACTCATCGAAAGAGCCAGCATCGACTTCATAGACCAAATGACCCCCTTCCATGCAATGCTATTACATGTTTCTATGACTTTTTCTGCCTGTACCTTTACAATTTTCCTATCGTTTCAAAAGGTGTTTGATAAAGTACTATATAACAGCCGTGTGACCCAATTAGAAACACATGGGATTAAAGGGCCAAAGTCAGCCGAGGCACAGTTTGTAGCTCTCTCCCCTTTCAGTCACAAGCTTCCAGGATCAAGTGTCATGAAATGGCTTTTTCACAAGAATCAAGGCTGACAGTGCAGCGCCAGTACTGAGGGAGTATTGCGCTATCAGATGAGCAGTCTTTCGAATGAAACGTTAAACCAAGGCCCCATCTGCCCTCTCAGGTGGATGCTAATGATCCTGTGAGATTATTTAGCAGCAGATCAGGGGATTTATTCCCTGTGGCCTGGACAATATTTATCCATCAAGCAACATCATAAAAACAGATCTGGTCATTATCACATTGCTGCTTGTGGGATCTTGCTGTGCGAAAATTGGCTGCCCTTTTTCCGACAGTACAAGAGTGAGTCGGCATTATCAGTATACGTTGATTGTAAATCGCTTTGGAACATGCAGTCGTCATGAAAGGCGCTACATAAATGGAAGTCCTTTTTTTTCTTTTTCAATCCCAGCATGCAAGAAATTAGTTAGGTGACAGGTATCAGAGAGTGGGGAATAATGGCTGTTTTTCAGCTGGAGCAAAGTACACAGTGGGGTTCCCCAGGGTGACTGTTGGGATCCCTGATGTTGCATGCCAATGCAGTGGGCTTGTGTACAGAGGGGGTAATGTCCAAGTTTTCAGATGGAAGGAAACTCAGAAATGTTAATATACAGTGAGAAGGATAGTAATAGACTTCAGGAGGACAGAGACTCTCTGATGAAATGGGCAGGAACATGGCAGATGGAATTTAACACATTGAAATGTGAAGTGAGACATTTGGGTAGGAAGTATGAGAAGAAAAAAATATAAAATAAATGGTGCCCTTATAGAGTGAGTGCATGATTAGAGAGACCTAGGGTGTAAACACACAGATCTTAGTTAGTAGCATGCAGTGTCCTTGGTGTTAGAGAGAGAGACACAGAGTAATAAAACTCAGGAGGAAATGCTGATATTTATACATCATTGGTTAGGTCCCAGATGGAGAATTGTGTCCAATTCTGATCACCACACATTGGTAAGGATGTCAAGGACGTAGTGAAGATACAGAGGTGAATTACGAGAATGGTACCAGGGATCTGCGAATACAGTTACGTGGATAGATTCGAAAAGCTGGGATTGTTCTCATTAGAGCAGTGATAGGTAAGGGGAGATTTGATATAAAATTCAAAATTATGAAGGGTTTTGATAAGGTAATCAATGTGAAACTGTTTCCAGTGTCAGAAACAGGGGCGGCACAGTGCCACAGTGGTAAGCATTGCAGCCTCATATTATGGGTACTGCCTGTGTGGAGTTTGTGGGTTTCCTCCCTCAGCCAAAAGTCTTGCAGGTTGATAGGTAAACTGGCCATTATAAATTGCCCCTAGTATAGGTAGGTGGTAAGGGAATATAGGGACAGGTGAGGATGTGGTAGGAATATGGGATTAGCGCAGGATTAGTGTAAATGGGTGGTTAATGGTCGGCACAGACTCGGTGGGCCGAAGGGCCTGATCGAGTGATGTATTTCTAAATCCAAAAATCTAAAGTTCAGTATTAAGAAGACACAGACTGAAGGTAATTGACAAAAAACCAGAGGTGAAATGAGGAGAATTTTCTTCCACAGCGAGTTGTTGGGACCTGGAATTCATTGGCTGAAAACATGGTGGAAGCAGATTCAATAATATCATTCAAAAGGCAATTTAGCAAATACTTGAAAAGGAAAAGAAAAACAGGAGTCTGGGGAAAGAGGAGGAAAGAGGAACGAATTCGATGGCTCTTTCGAAGAGGCAGCACTGACACAAAGGGCCGAATAGCCTTCTTCTGTGCTGCATCAATCTCTTATTTTTTGAGCAAGAGAAAGTGAGTGAAGAGAGAGAGAAAGACAGAGAGTGAGAAAGTGTGAAAGAGAGAACAGCAAATAGAAATAGAGAGTACGTCGTGTTTTTGGGCAGAGGGATCATGATCTGCCCGTGCCCGTTCCTGTTGAGGCAGGTGACAAACACACTTCCTGATGCCTCCTCATTTCCATGAATTCTACGTGCCACCCCGTTTAAACCGCGCGGCTGTCTGTCTGGATGCTTAACAGGGCCCTCAAGGTGTGTGAGGCTGACACATGTTTCAGCCAGGTTCAGCTTTTAAACGCAGTCTGTCCCTCTTAAAGAGGTGATGCACTGATTCACTGGAGGCTGCAGCTGCTCACTGTGAATTCTGCAATTGGAGACAAGGTAAATAGCACACTGCAACAGAGGTTTCTGCGGTTCATGGATGTGGGGATGGATGTCTTAGTTACGAAGGGTGACAGGAGGAGAGAGGCTCTGTTTCCGTGTGATGGGGTGGAGACTCTCAAGGAACGTCCTCCGAAGGGAATCGGTGAAGGTGGCCAGGGAGGTCAATGCAAGAACTCTCGCCACGAGAATCTGGCAGCAGAGCCAGAAGAAGTTTAATGAGCTCATACGGGTGGTCAATGTCATTGAATTAATCTCCAAATGGCACCTCCTACCCCCAACATCACCAACCTCTCACACTGCTCAATGCACCACACCCCCATCATTCACCCATCAGCAGTCCCTAACACTCAGGACTCACACCTAACATTCACATACTCCACCTTACCCTCACACGCCTTGTACTGATAGCAGCCTCACACCCACCTCTCACTGCCTCCAATTACCTCCAGCTATTCAGCTATGGCAGGCATATCATCAAAACACAATGTAACACAATCATTAATATTCTGCCTCCTTTCTTGCAGGACAAGGGGACCCATAATCACAGGGAGCAGCAAGTGAACCGGCGAGTGCCAGGCATACCTTCATCCCCTGAGCTTGAGGGAGGAGATGGTTCTTCACATCATGGGACCGGCTGTGACAGAGCCCGTGGCATCCGGCATCGCCGAGAGCATTCAGGATGATGCTATGTTCCTGCCTTATGCCCCTTCTTAACTCCCACCTCCCCCCGCATCCTGCTGTCTGGGATGATGTACAAGCTGCAGATGGTGGGATCATGGACCTCCTGCTTTCCAACCCACCCACAATCTCTCATCCCAATACGACCCTTCTGATTTTACACTTCCCAATGGTACCCCAAAACTGCCAGCTTCCCAGTCACAGCAGCTCCAGGAGACAGAGAGAGAGCATCAGCACAGGACTGATGGTGAAGCCCCATCACTTAGTCTGATACTCACAGCCCCCAGCTCAAATACTTCCACTGTGTGTGCCTTAGAGGCTGGTATAGAGTCGTAATCTGCACATGCTGATTCATCGAACACGCACGAACTGCAGCCAGGGCAGGGGGAAAGGATAGTGCATGTGGCAGCTCCCAGACAGCGAGGTCACAAACGGGTTATAATACACAGGACTCAGATCAGAACATTACTGGGCTGCTGCCTATGTCGAGGTGGTACAGTTTGAATAGAAGCACTCAAGGCCCAGAGCTGCTCGAGGACGTCCTGCAAGGTCATCTGCAGTCTCCCCGAATGAAAGTCAGCAGTCTTCCACCAGCCATGCTGCAGTCACTAGGGAAACACTGGGGAGCACGAGGCAAATCGAGGGAACGCACAAGACAGAGACTAAGGGAATATACAAGGGTGAATAGTTCCATTTTCCTTTTGTATAATTGGATGTGTTGTTGGATAAAGATGTTACTGAAAAGGTTTTTGTTGGTGGTTTTTATTACAGGATGGTGACCAAGGGAACACTGTGATGGGGCATCTCAGATGGGTGAAATGGTGGAGAATGGGTGATCCATGGTGGGAATGGGAAGTTGTCCTATGGGAAACAAAATCTTAGCAGGGACTCTCCGACAGCCTGTCTAGTTCGAAGGCGTCCAGGAAATATCCTCCCTGCGTCCTCCTCCTCCTCCTGAGGTGTCCTCCGGATTCCTGGTGCCAATGCCTGTGTCCTCATGATGGTGATGATATGAAGGGTACAGCAGAACACCATGAACTTGGACACCTGCTCCAGTGTGTACTGGAGGGCTCTCCCCGTGCGGTTCAGACATTGGAAGCATTGCTTCATCACACCGATGGTCTGTCCCACCATGTTCCTGGTGACTCCATTGCTCACATTATACACATGTTAATTGTGGGAGGTTGTCTGGCGGTGGTAGGTAGTTTGGGGATGTAGAAACATGAGCTGTGTCTAGACGGTTTTTTTCTTTGCCTCCGAGGAGCCACATTCTGGTTCTGTATGGAAGCCCTAAGTGTTGAGAATGGCTGACTGCTTCAGAATGAAGGTATGGTGGCTGCTGACAGGGTCGTCAACATTCACCAACATGATGTACTGGGCATGCTCACACACCAACTGTACATTAATGGAGTGAGAGTTCTTTCAGTTCCTGTACTTCTCCCCATTGACATGGGGCCCCCGCAGAGACACCTCCACCATCAGGATTCCCGCTATCCTGACAAAGCCACGGGATCTCTCATTCTGCTTCTCCCTGCTGAGCGAAAAAACGATGACATAGATGGTCACCCTCACCTCCCAGAATTATCAATGGGAATGGACAACACACAGGCCTCGTAACTACTGGTCAGTTAGTTTAACATCAGTGATGAGGAAGGTTTTAGAAACTAAATCAGCGGGAAAAAAATCAACACACACTAGGAGATGTTTGAGTTAATTAAGGGTTGTCCACACGGATTTTTAAAAAGCAGATCATGCTTTCATGAACTAATTGAATTTATTTTGATGAAGTAACAGAGCAGGTTGATGAAAAGAATGTGGTGAATGGTCTACATGGATTTTAAGAAAGCGTTTGATGAAGTACCACACAAAAGGATGTGGAAGCTTTAGAGAGGGTGCAAAGGAGATTTACCAGGATGCTGCCTGGACTGGAGGGCATGTCTTACGAAGAAAGGTTGAGGGTGCTCGGTCTTTTCTCATTGGAACGAAGAAGGATGAGAGGTAACTTGACAGAGGGGTACAAGATGATGAGAGGCATAGATAGATTGGATAGCCAGAGACATTTTCCCAGGGCAGAAAGGGCTATCACCAGGGGGCATAATTTTAAGATGATTGGAGGAAGGTTTTGGGGAGATGTCAGAGGTAGGTTCTTTGCACAGAGAGTGGTGGGTGCGTGGAACGCACTGCCAGCGGCGGTAGTAGAAGCAGATACATTAGGGACATTTAAGCGACTCTTGGACAGGTACATGGATGATAGTCGAATGAATGGTGTGTAGGTAGTTTGATCTTAGAGTAGGTTAAAGGTTTGGCACAACATCGTGGGCCGAAGGGCCTGTACTGTGCTGTACTGTTCTATGTTCTATGTTCTAAAATGATGGATAACAAAATTGAATCACATGGATTAGCATCCAATTGGATCAAATATTGATTGATGGAAAGAAAAGGGTGAGTAGTGTTAAATGGTAGTTTTTCAGACTGGAGGATGGGAGGCAGTGATGTTCCACAAGGGTCAGTGCTAGGACCACTTTTTTTTTGCTATATATAAATGACTTGGATCTTGGAATACAGAGCAGAATTTCAAGGCTTGCCAATGACACCGAACTTGAACGCGTGGCAAACACTGAGGATGAGACAAACTGCCTGCAATAGGATATCGACAATCCAGCAGAATTAACAGAGAAATTGCAGGTGGAATTTAGTACAGAGGAGTGTGAGGTGATGCCTTTTGCCAGAAGGAATAGGAAGGCAATATAGACTTAATGACACAGTTCTGAACATTGTGCAGGAGCAGAGGGACCTGGGGCTCCATATGCATTTATCATTGCAGGTGGCAGGACATATTAGGAGAGTGTTTAGCAAAACATATCAGATCTTGGAGGCAAGGATACAAAAGCAGGGAAACATGGAAACATAGAAAATAGGAGCAGAAGTAGGCCATTCGGTCCTTCGAGCCTGCTGCACCATTCGTTATGATCATCGCTGATCATCCAACTCAGTAATCTTTTCCCCCCATATCCTTTGATCCCTTTAGAACCAAGAGCTATATCTAACTCCTTCTTAAAAACATACAATGTTTTGGCCTCGACTGCTCCCTGTGGTAGTGAATTCCACAGGCTCACCACTCTCTGGGTGAAGAAATTTCTCCTCATCTCAGTCCTGAAAGGTTTACCCCTTATCCTTAGACTGTTACCCCTGGTTCTGGACATCCCAACATCGGGAACATCCTTCCTGCATCTAGACTGTCCAGACTGATTAAAATTCTGCAGGTTTCTATGAGATCCCTCCCTCACTCTTCTGAACTCCAGCGAATATAATCCTAACCGACTCAGTTTCTCCTCATACATCAGTCCCGCCATTCCAGGAATGAGTCTGGTAAACCTTCGCTGCACTCCCTCTATTGCAAGAACCTTCTTCCTCATATATGGAGACCAGAACTGAACACAATATTCCAGATGTGACCTCACCAAGGCTCTGTATAATTGTAGCAAGACATCCCTGCTCCTGTACACGAATCCTCTCGTTATAAAGGCCAGCGTACCATTTGCCTTTTTACCGCCTGTTACACCCGCATGCTTACCTTCAGCAACTCGTGTACTAGAACACCAATAATTCCCTTCTCTCAGTTTATACCAGTTCTGATAATAATCTGCCTTCCTGATTTTGCTACCAAAGTGGATAACCTCACATTTGCCCACAATTATACTGCATCTTCCATGCATTTGCCCACTCACTCCACTTGCCCAAATCACATTGAAGCCTCTATGGTTCCTCCTGACAACTCACCCTCCCACCCAATTTTATGTCATCTGAAAATTTCGAGATATTACATTTAGGTCCCTCATCTAAATCATTAATATATATTGTGCGTAGCTGGAGTCCTAGCACCGATCCCTGTGGTACTGTTCACGTTCTGCCATTCAGAAAAAGACCCGTTTTTTCCTACTCTTTGTTTCCTGTCTGGCAACCAATTTTCTATCCATCACAATAAACTACCCCCAATCCCATGTGCTTTAATTTTACACGCTAATCTCTTATATGGTACTTTGTCAAAAGCGTTCTGAATGCCCAAATAAACCATATCCACTGGCTCCCCCTCATCAACTCTACTAGTTACATCATCGAAGAATTCCAGTAGATTTGACAAGCATGATTTCATTTTCGTAAATTCAGGATGACTTTGTCCAATTCTACCACTGTTCTCCAAGTGCTCTGCTATAAAATCTCTGATAATGGCTCCAGGATTTTCCCCACTTTCGACGTCAGGCTCATTGGTCTATAATTCTCTGTTTTCTCGATATATCCCTTTTTAAATAGTGGGGTTACATGAGCTACCGTCCAATCTGTAGGAACTGTTCCAGAGTCCATGGAATCTAGGAAGATGTCCAGCAGTGCATCCACTATTTCTAGGGTCACTTCCTGAATTATTCTTGGATTAAGATTATCAGGCCCAACACCATTTCTCTACGAAGACTGATTTATTTAACTTCCTATCTCTCACTAAACCCTGTGTTCCCCAACATTTCTGGTTTGATATTTGTGTCCTCCTTTGTGAAGACAGAATCAAAGTATGCACTTAGATGGTCAGCCATTTCTTTGTTCTGCATAATAAATTCCCCTGCTTCTGAGTGTAAGGGACCTACATTTGTCTTCACCAATTGTTTTCTCTTCACATACCTATAGAAAATTTTACAGTCAGTTTTTATGCCCCCACGAGCTTACTCTCGTACTCTATTTGCTGCTTCTTAATCAATCCCAATGTCCTCCTTTGCTGAATTCAAAACTGCTCCCAATCCTCAGGTCTGTTGTATTTTTTATCCCTGGAGAATTTGTGTGCCTCTTCCTTGGATCTAATGTTATCTCTAATTTCCCTTGAAAGTCATAATTTGGCTACTTTTCCTGTTGTTTTTTCTTTTGTGCCAGGTATGCTGTTATAGATGCTATGCTGAAACTTTGTAATGCTGTGGTTAGACTCGAACTAGAGAGCTCTGTCCAGTTCTAATCACCACACTTTAGGAAGGATGTAAAGGTCCTTGAGAGAGTGCAGTGGAGATTTACCAGAATGGTTTCAGGGATAGGGGGTTTAGTTACAAGGTCAGTTTGGAGAAGCTGGATTTGTTGTCCCTGGAGCAATGGGGATTGAGATAGATTTGATAGAGGTGTACACGATTATTATAAGCTTAGATAAGATATTGAAGGAAAAGCTGTTCCCGTGATGAAACACGGACTAGGGGTCACAGATGGAACATTTTGGGTAAGAGATGCAGGTGGAATATGAGGAAGAACTTTTTAACACAGTGGATGGTAACGATCTGGAACTCACTGCCCATGAGAGTGGTGGAAGCCGAGACAATCAATGACTTCAAAAGGAAACTGGGTGGAACCTGAAGGAAATGCACATACAGGGCTACGGGGATTGAGCAGGGGATTGAGACTGACTGGATTGTTCCACATAGAACCGGAAAGGATGGACCGAATGGCCCCCTTATGTGTCGTAAATGACGCTATGAATCCATCAATCTCTACTACTCTATACTGGATATGTCTCCTGCTCCTGCCTGGAAATATCCAAATACATAGAGTTTCAATGAAACTGTGATCTTAACGTCCACTGACAGCTCCGTCCTCACTCTGGTGTGAGGCTCCATGTGTTGCAGGAGGTGACACCGCTCTGTGGCTAACTCCTTTTTGAATCAGAGTCACCTCACACACTGCTCCTGGGGCAGGTAAGGTAGGGGAAGTGCTCTTGGAAAACCCAGGGTGGGTAGAGTAAAGCCACTTCCTCCTCCCTCTTTAGAGAGCGCCCCCTCTCAACATCCTCTGCTCCATTTGTTGGTCATGTTACAGACCCAGAGATACTGCAACTACAGTCCCCATACCTTGTCCACAGTTGGGTTACCAAATCCTCTGTCCTCCCTGAATGTCTGCAGCAGCTCACAACACAACCTCCAGAAAACCATCCACAGCACCTCCACTAACTTTACAATAGCAAAAGTAAGTCAAAAGCCCCTCACCTGTAAGTTGTATGTCTGGTCCTTTTAAATAACACTAGAGGGGCTCCTCGTGCTGCTGAATGTATGTTCAGCTGAGAATGACTAACACAAGTGGTCAGTGGACATGCACAGGCCAAGTTTCAAAGACAAACATCAAAGCTGCTGCAATGGCTGATTGGCACCATATTCAGACCCTTCCTCACACGACCAGCACATGCTTGATAAACCCGGTCTAAATCCCTATCCAGCGCTAAATCCCTGTCCAGCATGGAGCACTGGAAGTGACCGGCAGCT
Source organism: Heterodontus francisci (assembly GCF_036365525.1). Lineage (NCBI taxonomy): Eukaryota > Metazoa > Chordata > Chondrichthyes > Heterodontiformes > Heterodontidae > Heterodontus > Heterodontus francisci. The sequence goes on along the minus strand of NW_027140902.1, from coordinate 309,513 downwards.
CAGCTTGTACCGTTTTATGGATCGTAGCGTCCATGACGTTGGGCCCTGTGGCGCTGAAAATCATGGTCAGTGGTAGAATAAAGAGGGGGTGAAGTTTATTTTTAAAGCTAATTGAAGAAAGTACTAGAAGGCCAAAAGGAATATAGGAACGGTCAGGGGAATGGGGCTAACTGGAGGGGTGAGGCCATGGAGGGATTCAAACACATGAATGAGAATATTAAAATTAACGTGCTGCCAGACTGGGAGGCAATGTAAATCAGTGAGCACAAGGGTGATGGGTGATCGGGATTGGTGTGAGTTAGAATACAGGCAGCAGAGTTCTGGATGGGCTGTGGTTTATGGAGGTTTATAAATGGGAGGGTGACCAGGATAGACTTGGAATAGTCAAGTGTGTATTTAACAAAGGCACAGATGAATGTTTATGCAGCAGATGGGCTGAGGCAGAGGTGGAGATGTGTGTTAGTACAGAGGTGATAGTAGGCAGGGTTGGTGAGAATATGGAGATGAACTCAGCTCAGATTTAAATAGAACACAGAGGTTGCAAACTTTCTGGTTCAGCCTCAGATATTTGGCAATGAGGAGATCGTGGTTCATGGATAGTGGATGGAATTTCTTATGGAGACCAATGACAACTGCACTCTTCCCAAATTTAAATAGCAAGAACATTATTTCAGTGAAACAAATTTTACAGATCTCATAGCGGGAAATAGAGACTTACCAGAGACAGCAAAGATGGGAGAGTAAATTACAAGCACTCTAATGCACATAGCAATGGTTTATAGAGCTGATATCTGGAGACTGACATTTGCCAGGAATAACAATAGCAGCAAGGAGGGCAGAGGAAATGACAAGAATGGGAATGCAGTTAAACATGGTTTATAGAATTAATAGCTAGATACAGAGACTTGCTAGGGACACCAATAATAGCCAGGAAGGGGTAGTAAATGTATTGAATATTCCTCAGTGAGTAATAGATCCGACTGTTTAATGAGAACTGATCATAATCTGCAGAAAGAAAGTTAAACTCCCAGATGAAACTCCTGTTCATTGTTATAACATTCCAATCTATTGTTCTCTGATTCTGATCTTTCCTCTTCCTCTCTCCAGAGCCGCTGATCCCTGTTCGTGACGGGAGTGATGTGATACTCCCACTGACACTATGTGATAACACATTGAAAGGAGTCCCTTATTAATAGAAGAGGGAAATCTTCCAGTGACACAATTAGGGTCCATGGAGACTGACATTAATTGCAGTCACTGAACAAACAGGTTCAGTTAACCCCTTTCAATCCAACACTTTTTGTATCACAATAAAGTAGAACATTTACCCGGTCTGGATGGGAATTCTGAGGGTTGGTGAGAGAACGAATGGTGCAAATGGAAGAAGCACTGCACAGAATCTGCCAATTCTCTTTGGATATAGGAGTGATGACAGAGCACTGGAGGGCTGCAAATTATACACTTAGTTTACAAAAAGGAGGGATGTGGTAAACCCTGTACTGTCCAGTCAATCTGACGTCAGTGGTGGTGAAATTTCACAACCCAGGACAGAAATATTATTTGCTTGGAAAAGCATAGCATAATAAATTTCAAGCCACATGGATATGCTAATGACAATTCATGTCTGGCAAAGTTCAGCAAGAACTTATCCCAAGGTACTTCACAGCAGCATGATGAAACAAAGTATAACACTGAATCACCAAGGTTAGGTGACCAAATGTTTGGTCAAAGAGGCAAGTTTTAAAGGAGTGTCTTCAAGAATAAAAGCGAGGTGGAGAGATGGAGAGATGGAGCTGTGAAGGGAGCGTATTCCAGAGCTTTGGGCCGAGGCAACTGAAGGTGTGGCCACAATGGTGGAGTAATTAAAATCAGGGATGCACAAGAGGCCAGAATTAGAGGAGCAGAGATATCTCAGAGGTTTGTGGGGCTGGAGGGGATTCCAGAGTTAGTGAGGGGTGAGGCAATGGAGGGATTGGAAAACAAGAACGAGAATTTTAAAATCAAGACATTGCTTGACTGTGAGCTGATGCAGGTCAGTGATCGGGGAATTAGACTTGCTGTGAGTTAAGGCACAGGCAGCAGAGTTTTAGATGACCTCAAGGTTACAGACAGTAGAATGTGGGAGAATGAGTTCGAATAGTCTAGGCTACAGGTGATGAAAGCATGACTGAGAGCTTCAGCAGCGGATGAGTTAAGACAGGGGTGAAATCAGGCGATGTTATTGAAGTGGAAATAGGTGGTGATAGTGATGGCACGAATATAACGGTGGAAGCTCATTTTGTGGTCAACTGTCACAGAATTACAGAATTGTTACAGGTGGCCATTCAGTCTATCGTGTCTGCACTGGCTGTCCAAAAGAGCAATTCATCTAGTGTCACTCCCCTGCCTTCTCCCTGTAACTCTGTACAAACTTCCTTTTCAGACAGCTATCCAACTTCCTCCTGTTTACCTCGATTGAATCTGCCTCCACCACACTCTCAGGCAGTGCATTCCAGACCTTAAGCAGTCGCTGTGTGGAAAAGTTTTCTTCATTTTACTTCTGCTTCTTTTACCAATTACTTTAATTCTTTGCCCTCTCGTTTTAGAACCTTTCAGGAGTGGGGACAGTTTTTCCCTATCCACTCTGTCCAGACACCTCATAATTGTGAATACCTTTTTTTCAAATCTCCTCTCAGCCTTCTCTTCTCTAAGGAAAATGTTCCCAGTTCTCCAGTCTCTCTTCATTACTGATATTCTTCATCTCTGGAACCATTCTTGTGAATGTTTATGTACACTCCCCAATGTCTTCACGTTACCTAAAGTGTGGTGCCCAGAACTAGACGTAATACTGCCACTGAGGCCAAACTAGTGTCTCATACAAGTTCAAAATAACCTCTTTGCTTTTGCATTCCATGCTGCTGTGAATAAAGCACAGGATACTGTATGGTTTATTAACTGCTCCCAACCTCTCCTGCCAACTTCAATGACCTATGCACATATACACCCAGGTCCTCTGCTCCTGCACGCCCTTTAGAGTTGTACAATTTATTCTATATTGCCTCTCCATGTTCTTCCTATCGAAATGAATCACATCACATTTCTCCACATTGAATTTCATCTGCCACCTGTCTGTCCATTCCACCAACTTGTCTATGTCCGTTTGAATTTCTACACTATCCTCCTCACATTTCACAATGCTTCCAAGTTTTGCATCATCTGCAAACTTTGAAATTGTGCCCTGTGCACCAAGGTCCATGTCATTAATATTTGTCAGGAAGAGAAACGATCCCAACATTGATCCCTGGGGAACTCCACTACAAGTCTTAAATGAAAACAAAAAATGCTGGAAAGACTCAGCAGGTCTGGAAGCATCTGTGGAGAGTGAAGCAGAGTTAACGCTTCAGGCCTGTGACCTTTCATCAGAATTGGCAAAGGTTAGAAAGGTCAGGTTTTAAGGAAATAAAGCAAGGGTGGGGCAAAAGAGAAAAAAGAGGTGTTGAAAGGACAGAGGGTCATAGAGATTAACTGACAAGGAGGTCATGGGGCAAAGGCAAAGAGAGTGTGCTTGTGGTGTGGTGAAAGACAAAGTGTTAGTGCAGCGAAGGTGTTAAATGACAAAATAATGAACAGCCCAAGCCAAAAGCAGCAACATAAAAAATCCAGTTTAAGGCCAGGACATGGCAAAAAAAATGATAAAGCAAAATAATTAAAAGAGCCAGTCTTGATCTGAAATTATTGAACTCAATGTGCAGTCTGGAAGTCTGTAGAATGCCTAATCGGACAATGAGGTGTTGTTCCTCGAGCTGACGTTGATGTTCACTGAGAAAGCGCCGCAGGCTGGGATGTGGTTGATGGAGGTTTATAACTGGGAAGGTGACCATGATAGAACTGGAATATTCACGTGTAGATTTAACAAAGGCACAGATGAGAGTTTATGCAGCAGATGGGCTGAGGCCGAGGTGGAGATGGCAGTTATTGCAGAGGTGGTAGTAGGCATGTTTGTTGATGGAGAGAATATGGAGGTGAAATCAGCTCAGGTTTAAATTACTAGAGGTTGTAGACTGTCTTGTTCAGTCTCAGACACTGGCCAGTGAAAGGTAAGTGGTTCACAAATAGGGTATGAAGTTTCTTATGGAGACCAATGACACTAGCTTCAGTCTTCAAAAAAATAAATAAATTCCAAATCAGTATTTCAGTGAAGCAAGGTTTACATATCTCATGGCTGGAACTAGACTCTTACCGGGGCAACAACAGAAGCAAAGATGAGAGATTAAATTACACAAACCATAATGTGGATAGCAATGGTTATATAAAGATAATAGCTGGAGGGATACCAAAATCAGCAAGCGCAGAGTAAATGAGAAGTACAGTAATGCAGTTTAACATAGTTTATAGAATGAAGAGCTGGATATAGAGACTTACCAGGAACACCAACGATAGCGAGGATGAGATAGTAAATGTATTGAATAATGTTCACTGCGTAATTGATGCTAGATGCTAATGGTAGCCGATCATAATATGCAGAAAGAGTGTCAAGATCCCAGGATAACCCCCTGCCCATTTTTGTAACATTACAATCTATTGTTCTCAGATTCTGACCCATTGTTGTCAGATTCCAATCTATTGTCCTCAGATTCTGATCTATCCTCCCCCTCTCTCTGGAGACGCTGGTCCCTATTAGTGCCAGGGATGATGCTCCCACTCACACTATGTGAAAACACATTGAAAACAGTCCCTTACTATTAGAAGATGGAGCACCTCCAGTGAAATAATTAGGTTCCATAGAGAGTGACATTAATTACAGTCACTGAGCAAATAGATTCCGTTAACCTCTTTCATTCCGACACCTTGCATACCACAATAAAGCAGAAAATTTACTCTGGACAGGATGTGTGAGGGTTACTGAGGGAAGGAATGGTGAAAATAGTAGAGGCCCTGGCCAGAATCTTTCAATCCTCCTTGGATATGGGAGCGATGACAGAGGACTGGAGCACTGTAATTGTTACACCCTGTTTAGAAAAGGAGAGATAGAGTAAACCCTGTAATTACTGAGCAGTCAGACACGCATCACTACTGGGGAAATTTCATGGGGTCACAACCCAGGAGAAATATATTCGTTTCTTTGAAAAACATACGATAACAAACAAGAAGCAGTAGGGGTCTGGTAATAACAAATCATGTTTGGCAAAATTCAACAACAATTTATATTTATATAGCGCCTTTAACATAATGAAATGTCCCAAGGTGCTTCCCGAAAATGAGATACTAGTTTAAAGCTTGGTCAAAGAAGTAGGTTTTAACGGGTGTGTTAAAGGATGAAAGCGAGGTGGAGAAGCGGAGAGGTGAAGGGAGGGTATTCTCGAACTTGGAGCCTCATTAGCTAAAGGTGCAGATAATAGTGGTGGAGTGATGAAAATCAGGGCTGCACAAGAGGCCAGAATTAGAGATGCACAGATATCTTGGCGTTTTGTGGAGCTGGAGGATATTACAGAGATAGGGAGCATATATAAGGAGCAAGAGGGTAACTAGAGAACTCAAGGACAAAGGAGGAATGTTATGCGTGGAGTCAGAGAAAATGGGTGAGATTCTAAACGAGTACTTTGCATCGGTATTCACCGAGGAGAGGGACATGACGGATGTTCAGGTTAGGGACAGATGTTTGATTACTCTAGGTCAAGTCGGCATAAGGAGGGAGGAAGTGTTGGGTATTCTAAAAGGCATTAAGGTGGACAAGTCCCCAGGTCCGGATGGGATCTATCCCAGGTTACTGAGGGAAGTGAGAGAGGAAATAGCTGGGGCCTTAACAGATATCTTTGCAGCATCCTTAAACACGGGTGAGGTCCCGGAGGACTGGGGAATTGCTAATGTTGTCCCCTTGTTTAAGAAGGGTAGCAGGGATAATCCAGGTAATTATAGACCGGTGAGCCTGACGTCAGTGGTAGGGAAGCTGCTGGAGAAGATACTGATGGATTGGATCTATTCCATTTGGAAGAAAATGGGCTTATCAGTGATAGGCAACATGGTTTTGTGCAGGGAAGGTCATGTCTTACCAACTTAATAGAATTCTTTGAGGAAGTGACAAAGTTGATTGATGAGGGAAGGGCTGTAGATGTCGTATACATGGACTTCAGTAAGGCGTTTGATAAGGTTCCCCATGGTAGGCTGATGGAGCAAGTGAAGGCGCATGGGGTCCAGGGTGTACTAGCTAGATGGATAAAGAACTGGCTGGGCAACAGGAGACAGAGGAGCAGTGGAAGGGAGTTTCTCAAAATGGCGACGTGTGACCAGTGGTGTTCCACAGGGATCCGTGCTGGGACCACTGTTGTTTGTGATATACATAAATGATTTGGAGGAAAGTATAGGTGGTCTGATTAGCAAGTTTGCAGACGACACTAAGATTGGAGGAGTAGCAGATAGTGAAGGGGACTGTCAGAGAATACAGCAGAATGTAAATAGATTGGAGAGTTGGGCAGAGAAATGGCAGATGGAGTTCAATCAGGGCTAATGCGAGGTGATGCATTTTGGAAGATCCAATTCAAGAGTGAACTATACAGTAAATGGAAAAGTCCTGGGGAAAATTGATGTACAGCGAGATTTGGGTGTTCAGGTCCATTGTTCCCTGAAGGTGGCAACGCAGGTCAATAGAGTGGTCAAGAAGGCATATGGCATGCTTTCCTTCATCGGACGGGGTATTGAGTACAAGAGTTGGCAGGTCATGTTACAGTTGTATAAGACTTTGGTTCGGCCACATTTGGAATACTGCGTGCAGTTCTGGTCGCCACATTACCAAAAGGATGTAGATGCTTTGGAGAGGGTGCAGAGGAGGTTCACCAGGATGTTGCCTGGTATGGAGGGCGCTGGCTATGAAGAGAGGTTGAGTAGATTAGGATTATTTTCATTAGAAAGACGGAGGTTGAGGGGGGACCTGATTGAGGTGTACAGAATCATGCGAGGGAGAGACAGGGTGGATAGCAAGAAGCTTTTTCCCAGAGTGGGGGATTGAATTACTAGGGTTCACGAGTTCAAAGTGAGAGGGGAAAAGTTTAGGGGGGATATGCGTGGAAAGTTCTTTATGCAGAGGGTGGTGGGTGCCTGGAATGCGTTGCCAGCGGAGGTGGTAGACGCGGGCACAATAGGGTCTTTTAAGATGTATCTGGACAGATACATGAATGGGCAGGAAGCAAAGAGATACAGACCCTTAGAAAATAGGTGACATGTTGAGATAGAGGATCTGGATCGGCGCAGGCTTGGAGGGCCGAAGGGCCTGTTCCTGTGCTGTAATTATCTTTGTTCTTTGTTCTATGGAGGTATTGAAAAAGAGGATGAGAATTTTAAAATCAAGACATTGCTTGACTGGGAGCCAATGTCGGTCAGTGATAGAGGAAGAAAACTTGGTGTGAGCTAGGACATGGGCAGCAGAGTTTTGGATGACCTCAAGTTTACAGAGAGTAGAATGTGGGAGATCAGCCAGGAGTGAGTTGGAATAGTTATGGACAGAGGTAACAAAGGCATGAATCAGGGAATCACATAATTGTTACAGCACAGAAGGAGGCTATTCAGTGTATCATGTACACATCGTCTCTCCAAAAGAGCAATTAACCTCGTGCCATTCCCCACCTTCTCCCCATAACCCTGCACATTCTTCCTTTTCAGATAACAGTCTAATTGCATTTTGAATGCTTCAATTGAACCTGTCTCCATCACATTCTCAGGCAGTACATTCCAGTCCTTAGCCATTCCTTGCGTGAGAAAATATTGCCTCATGTCACTTCTGCCTCTCTTACCCATTAATTTCAATCTGTGCCCTCTCGTTCTCGATTCTTTTCACGAGTGGAAACAGTTTCTCTCTATCTCCTCTGTCCAGACCCCTCATGGTTTTGAACAACTCTATCAAATCAACTCACCTCTCAGCCTTCTCTTCTCCAAGGAAAATGATCCTAACTTCTCCTGTCTATCTTCATAACTGAAATTCCTCATGCCTGGAAGCATTCTCATGGATCTTTTCTGTACTCTCTCCAATGCCCTCACAATCTTCCTAAAGTGTGGTGCCCAGAATTGGACAGAATACTTCAGCTGAGGCTGAATCAGTGTTTTATATAAGTTCAACATAACTTCCTTGCTCTTGTACTGAATGTCCCTGTTAATAAAGCCCAGGATACTGTATGCTTTATTAAATGCTCTCTCAACCTGTCCTGCCAACATCAATGACTTATGCACATATACACCTCGGTCTCTCTGCTCCTTTATAATGCTTTGCCCTTTATTTTACATTATCTCAATATTCATCCTACCAAAATGAATCACTTCATATTTCTCTGCATTGAAATTCATCTACCACCTGCCTGCCCTTTCCACCAAGTTGTCTAAGTACTTTTGAAATTCAACACCATCCTCCTCACAGTTCACAATGCTTCCACGTTTCGTATCATCTGCAAACTCTGAATTTGTGCCCTGAACACCATGGTCTTGGTCAGTTACCTTCTTTGGCCTCCTTGTCTCGAGAGAAAATGTATAAGCGCCTGGAGGTGGTCAGTGGTTTGTGGAGCCGCACCTGGAGTGGCTATAAAGGCCAATTCTAGAGTGAATTGGCTCTTCCACAGGCGCTGCAGATAAAATTGGTTGTCGAGGCTATTTCACGGTTGGCTCTCTCCTTGTACTTTTGTCTTTTTTCCTGTCAACTGTTAAGTCTCTTCGACTTGCCATTCTTCAGACCCGCCATTATGGCTATCTGCTAGCACTAGAGATCACTGGCAATTGACTCCCACAACTTGTGGTCAATGTCACAGGACTTCATTTCGCGTTTGCAGATGTCTTTAAAGCAGCGACACGGATGGCCGGTGGGTCTGATACCAGTGACAAGCTCGCTGTACAATGCGTCATTGGGGATCCTACCATCTTCCATGTGGCTCACATGGCCAAGCCATTTCAAGCACTGCTGACTCAGTAGGGTGTATATGCTGGGGATATTGGGCGCCTCGAGGACTTCCACGTTGGAGATATGGTCCTGCCACCTGATGCCAAGGATTCTCCGGAGGCAGCGAAGATGGAATGAATTGAGACGTCGCTCTTGTAATATATATCAGGAAAATCAAGGGTGCCAACACTGATCCCTGGGGACCTCCAGCCTTTCCTCCAGCCCCCCAAAAACATCCACAAACTACAATTCTTTCTTTCCTGCCACTCAGCCAAAGCCGTATCCATGTTGTTACCGTCCCTTTTCATTCATGAACTATAAGTTTTCTCACAAGTCTGTTATGTGGCACAGTATCAAATGCCTTTTGTAAATACAATGCACCACATCAATCGCATTGCCCTCATCAACCCTCTCTGTTACCTTCTCAAAATCTCCAGGCTGTTAGTTAAATAGTATTTGCCCTTCAGGAATCCATGCTGTTTTCCTTACTTAACCCGAATTTGTCCATGTGACTATTAATTTGTCCCGAATTATTATTACTAGAAGTTTCCCCACCACTGCAGTTAAATTGAATGGCCTGGAGTTCTTGGGATTATCTTTACACCCATTTTTGAACAAGGATGTAATAGTTGCAATTCTCCAGTCCTCCGGCATCACCCCTAGTCTAAGGAAGATTGAGAATTTATGGCCAGTGCCTCTGCGACGCCCACCCTCACTTCCCTCATAATCCTTGGATGCACCTCATTGGCCCTGGTGCTTTATTCACTTTACCTCTAGATAGCCTATCTAATATGTCCACTTTATCAATTTTAAACCCTTCTTGTTTCTTAATTACCTGCTCTTTCACCATTGCCTGTGTTGTACCTTCTTCCTTGTGTTATGACCCGAGGCGAGAGGTGTGCACTGTTAATTCAGTCCAGCTTCTCCACAGGTCACAACATTTTTTTCTCATTTTCCCACTTGCTGAAACAGTCCATCAGATACACTATTCTCATCACAATAGAACACACTTTACTGAACTAAACAATTAACAGTTTATCATAAATGAAGCAGGTGTAAGACCAGGAATCCTGCAGCGAGTAACTCACCTCCTGACTCCCCAAAGCCTGTCCACCATCTATAAGGCACAAGTCAAGAGAGTGATGGAATACTCTGCACTCGCCTGGATGGCTGCAGCTCCAACAACACTCAAGAAGCTCGACATCATCCAGGACAAAGCAGCCTATTTGATTGGCACACCATCCACAAACATGCTCCCCCTTCACCACTGACGCACAGTGGCAGCAGTGTGTACCGTATACAAGATGCACTGCAGCAATGCACCAAGGCACCTTAGACAGCACCTTCCAAACCCGCGACCTCTACCATCTAGGACAAGGGGAGCAAATGCATGGGAACATCACCACCTGCAAGTTCCCCTCCAAGTCATACACCATTCTGACTTGGAACTATATCGCCATTCCGTCACTGTCGCTGGGTCAAAATCCTGGATGTCCATTCCTAACACAATTGTGAGTGAACCTACCTCCCATGGACTGCAGCGATTCAAGAAGGCAGTTCACCACCACCTTCTCAAGGGTTATGGAGAGATGGGTAATAAATGCTGGCCTAGCCAGTGATGCCTACATCCCAGGATCGAATAAAAAAGTCTCAACTAGAAATGAAGTAAAACAATATCACAGATCAAATTTTTAAAAATCCAACAATTAATTTTTAACTTCCCCTTCCCACCTTAACCAAACTTCAAAGTCCCTTTTAACCAGAACCAAATTTTAAAGTTACTTTTTTTTACCTTAGTCCCTTAAAACTCAAACACAGACATATACACTGGTTAACCGAAAACAAGATCTAAATAAAAAGATTTTTCGATCAGAGCTCTGTTACAAACAAAAAGCATTTGGGTTAACTAGTTGCCCATTTTGAAGGAAGCAGCAGATGAGTTATGTTGTTCCAAACCAGCATGCAGTCTAACTTCTGAGCACACACATCCAGGTTACCAGACAACAGTTCTCTTCAGGCGGCATTGAGAATTATTTTTAGCAGGCTTTCTTCAAACAGGAAACAAGATGACTCAACTCCGTGTACTTCACAAGGTCTGTTCTGGAACTTCTGGAAAATGAGCTGTGTTGTGGTCTTCTCTGCTTTCTTGACTTTTTCTTCAGACTTGACGTTATCTCTTTCCAGAAGGTAAAACCACACACACTGACCGACAACCAGAAAGCTTGTCAGTTTTTCTGTCCATCCCAGGTGTTCTCTGCGACAACGGGGCTTGTCTAATCAAAGGAGAACTTATCACTTTTCTGCCTGCTACCAGGGTTTCGGCTTCATCTCCAACCCGAGCCTTGTGATAACCAGTAACTCTGTTGCCAGTCCAGCTCCCTCTCAGTGACCTCTTGGTGGTTCAATTTTTAATTTTAAAAAAACGGTCCAACATTTATTCAGCTGAACCATAAATGCCTTTAGAAATTTTTATTTTTTTACCAAAAAAGAATCACTTTTGTTACACTTGGTAAAGACAGATGCAACGTATTCATTTAATACCTCAACTATGCCCTCTGCATGCATGTGCAAATCCTCTGTGTGGCACCTAATTGGTGCAGCTCCTCCTTTTGCTACCTGTTTATACATCTATAGAAAATTTAGGAACTCCATTTAATTCTAGCCGCCAGACTCTTCTCATATTCTATTTTACTTCTCTTACTTGCTTTTATGCTTCCGCTCTGCCTGGTTCTGAATAGGATTGTCTACCTGGCGTCTGTCATAAGCACACTTTTTCTTCTTCATCTTAATCTCTACGTCACTCACCTCTTTTGTAATTCAGGGAGCTCTGGATTTGTATACACTACCTTTCCCCTTCGAAGGAATATACCTTGACTGAGCCCAAACTATCTCTTCTTTGACGGTAGCCCATTGTTCAGCTATTGTTTTCCTGCCAATCGTTGACTCCAATTTATCTTCCCCAGCTGCATTCTTACCCCGCTGAAGTTGTCCTTCCCTCAGTTAATTATTCTTACCCTTTGTCCTTTTATGTAGTCAGCCTAAACCTTATGATGTAATGACCACTGTCCTTTAAGTGCTTCCCTACTGGTATTTGATCCACTTGGCCCACCTCATTCCCAATTACCAGATCCAGCAGCGCCGCTTTTCTTGAATGAGGGTTTCAGCAGATGAGCTGAGGCAGGGATTTAGTCAGGTGATGTTACAGAGATGGAAATCGGCGATTGTGGTGATGGCACCAGTGTGAGGTTAGAAGCCTATTTTGTCGTCCAATGTGACACCAAGGTTGTGAACAGACTATAGTAATGTCAGACAGTTACTAGGAAGAAGGAAGGAATTGCTAGCAAGGGAAGGGAGATTGGAGCGGGAAGCAAAAACAAGGGGCTGAATTTTATTCTCCCCAGCGGAGTGCGAAACATTGGTGGCCCATATGTGCAGTCTGTGTCTGCTGTGCCACTGTGATGTAGCAGGCGACGGCTCATTTTAATACAGTGAACGGGCCGCCCACTCCACCCCCAATCACGTAACAGGGACGGCCTGAGCGACAACAGTAGTGCTGTCAGCTGTCTCTGTACAGACACTGGTGCCATTTTTAAAGGGCAACCAGACCTGCCACAAAAAGTGCAAAGTTTAACCCCGTACACACACCCCCGCCAGTGCACTGCAAATAAAATGTTGCCCATTTCCCCCCAAAAACTTACATTGTATAGTTGCCTTCCCACCAGCCCCGCCAAAGACTTAAACTGCCGAGTACCCTCTCAACCCAACAACTGTCCAAAGTGTAGAGTTTGCCCCTTCTTCCCCTACACTATTAATGCAGAGTTGACCACGCCCACCACAAGCACCAGCCAACACCCCCCACCCCATCAGTACTCTAAAAATCCTACTTTCCCCCCTTCCCCACCTCTGTGGCGTTGGCTTTCCCTGGACGGGAAAGCGACGGTGTGTGAGAAGAAGGGTCACTGACCCGAAACGTTAACTCTGCCTCTCTTTCCACAGATGCTGCCAGACCTGCTGAGTGGTTCCAGCATTTCTGGATTGTATTTCAGATTTCCAGCATCTGCAGTATTATGCTTTTATTATGAAGGTGTGTGACTGTCAGCCGCTGCATGGAAGATCCCGGGCTGTCAGTAAGATCAAAGGGAATTGGACTGAAATATATACATTAAGTTTATTGAAATATTTAAAGGAGGGTACCGCTGCCGAGTGGTTGTGGGGGAGGAGGCAGGGAGCCACGAGCCTCTGCACAGCTGGAAAGATCAGTCCCAGCAATCCCGATGGATGGCTCCATGGAGACCGACATCAGGAGCCCAATAGAGTCCAGCCCAATGGTTTCAGTCTTCCCAATATTTCATTGGAGGAAATTTCTGCTCATCCAGTACTGGATGTCGGATAAGCAGTCTGATAATTTAACAGCAGTGGAGGAGTGGAGAGAGGTGGTGGTGAGGTAAACTTGATGGAGTTCTTTGATAAAACAATGGAGAGGGCTGATGAGGGTGGTGTGATTGAAGTTATATATATGGATGTTCAAAAGGTGATTGATCAAATGACATTCAATAGACAGGTTAGCAAAACTGAACCCTATGGATTAAAGGGACAGTGATATTGTGGATATAACATTGGCTAATGAAAAGTCAACAGAGAGAAATGGTGAAAGGTTGTTGGTCAGACTCCAGGTGAGTATACAGTGGTGTTCCCCAGGGCTCGATATTAGGACCACTGCTCTGTTTGTTCTTGGAGAACCCGGGGTGGGTAGGGCAGAGCCCCCTCCTCCTCCCACTTTACAGAGTTTCCCCTCTCTAGCCTCTGCTCCATTTGTAGGTCATGTAACTACAGTCCCCATAACTCGTCCAGAGTTCGGTTAGCAAATCCTCTGTCCTCCATGAATGTCTGCAGAAGCTCACAACGCAACCTCCAGAAAACCATCCATTAACTTTGCAATAACAGAAGTAAGTCAAAAGCACCTCACATGTAAGCTGAGTAAAAAATACACGCATATGAACTAGGAGCAGACGTAGGCCATTCGGCCCCTCGAGTCTGCACCGCCATTCAATCAGATCATAGCTGATCGGTTTGTGTTTCGAATTCCACACTCCCATCTAACCTTGATAACCTTTCATTCCCTGGCCTGATAAGAATCTATCTATCTCCACCTTAAAAATATTCAATGACCCCGTCTCCACCACCTTCTATGGCAGAGAATTCCAAAGTCACACAACCCTCCAGAGAAAAATGTTCTCCTCCTCTCTGTCCTAAAGCGGCGACCCCTAATTTCGAAACAGTGCCCCCTAGTACTGGACTCACCCACAAGAGGAAACATCCTTTCCTCATTCACCATGTCAAGGCCTTTCAGGTTCTTATAAACTTCAGTCAAATCTCCCCTCAACATACTAACTTCCAGTGAAAACAAGACCGTCCGTCCAACCTTTCCTCAGAACACAACCTGCTCATTCCTCGTATCAATCCAGTAAACCACATCTGAACCGCCTCCAAAGCATTCACATCCTCCATTAAATAAGGAGACGAAAACTACAGACAGTATTCGAGATGTGGTCTCACCAATGCCCTGTATAACTGAAGCATCACATGCTGACTTTTATTTTCAATTCCTCTTGTAACAAAGGAGAGCATTCCATTAGCCTTCTCTGTTACTTGCTGTACCTACCTACTAACAGTTTGTGACTCATGCACTACAGAACCTAGATCCCTCAGCACCTCGGAATTTTGCAGTCCTCCTGCCAAAGTGAAAAACTTCACATTTTCCCACATTATACTCCATCTGTCAGATTTTTTCCCCACTCACTCAACCTATCTATATTGGACTACAACCTCCTTATGTACTCTTCACAACATACTTTCCTACCTATCTTTGAGTCATCTACAAATTTAGCTAACATGCCATCGCTTCCCTCATCTAAGTCTTTCATATAAATTGTAAAATGTTGAGGCCCCAGCACAGACCCATGATGGACTCAACTTGTCACATCCTGCCAATCTGAAAAGGACCCATTCATGCATACTCCCTCTTTTCGGCAACCGGCCAATAAAACTTCGATCCAAGCTAATATGTTACCCACGACACCATGAGCTCCTACTTTGCGCAATAACCTTTTATGTGGCACCTTGTCTAATGCATTCTGGAAATCCAAGCGCAGTATGTCAAAGGGCTCCCCTTTACCCATTTTGCATGTTACTCCTTCAAAGAACTCCAATAAATTGGTTAAAGATGACTTCCCTTTCACAAAACAATGCTGTCTATTCGCGATTACCTTGAGTTTTTCTAAGTTCCCAGCGAAAGCCTCCTGAATGATCGATTCAAACATCTTCCCCACGACAGATGTCAAGCTAACTGGCCTATAGTTACCTGCTTTCTGCATCCCCCTCTTCTTGAATAGAGGGGTTATATTTATTACGTTCCAGTCTGATGGAACCGTTCCAAAATTAGTGAACTTTGAAAAATTAACAACAACACGACTACTACCTCATTAGCCACCTCTTGCAAGACTCTAGGATGAAGCACATCAGGACCCGGGGACTTTTCAGCCCGCAACTCCATAAGTTTGCTCAGTAATGCTTCCCTGGCAATTGTATTTTCACCAAGTTTCTCTCTTCCTTCCATCTCCTGATTTACAGCTGCTACTGGAATGTTTCTTGTATCCTCTATAGTGAAGACAGAAACAAAATATTTGTTCATTGCATCCGCTGTTCCCTTTTTATCCACTATTAACTCCACATTCTCACTGTCCAGAGGACCAACGCTCTTTTTACTTAATCTTCTCCTTTTTAAATATGCCAAGAAACTCTTGCAATCCATTTTTACATTTCCAGCTAGCTTCCTATCATACTCGAATGTCTTTCTCCTGATTAACCCGTTAGCCATTGTCTGCTGTTCTTTATATTCTGACCAATCATCTGAACTGCCACTCATCTTTGCACAATTATCTGCCTTTTCCTTAAGAGTGATGTTTTCCGTAATTTCTTACGAAACCGCTGGTGGGTCCTCCACCTTATAGTAGGAATATACTAATTATGGAGTATTCCTGAAATATCCCCTTAAATGTCTGCCACTGCTTCTCTATTGATCTATCTCCAAGACGAGTAACCCAGTTCACTTCAACGAGCTCAACTTTCATGCCCAAATAGTTTCCCTTATTCACGTTTAAAATACTGATCTTAGATCCACTCTTCTCTCTTTCAAACTGGATGTGAAATTCAGTCATAATGTGGTCGCTGCTACCTTGAGGTGCCTTTACTCTGAGGTCATTAATTAATCCTGTCACATTACATTATACGAAGTCTAATATAACCTTATCTCTGGTTGTTTCCAGAACGTGCTGCTCCAAGAAACTACCTCGAAAGCATTCTATGAACTCTTCATCCAGGCTACTGTTCCCAATCTGATTTTTCCAGTTTATATGTAGATTAAAATCACCCATGATTATTGCCGTATGTCTATCACAAGTAAGCAATGTTTCTTCTTGTATACGATGTCCTACATTGTGATTACTGTTAGGAGGTCTGTAGACCACTCCTGCTAGGGACTTCTTTCTCCTGGTATTCCTCACCTCCACCCAAATCGATTCCACATTTTGATCTCCTGAACCAAGGTCATCTCGAACTAATGCCCCAACACCATCCTTGATTAACAGTGTCACCCCTCCACATTTACCTAGCTTCCTATTCTTCTTGAATGTCAAATATCCCTCAATATTCAGGACCAGGAAGCCTGGTTCTTTTAAAAATACTAGAGGGGATTCCTGGTGCTGCTCAATGTATGCTCAGTTGTGAGTGACTAACACACGCGATCAGTGGACACGCACGGACCAAGTTTCAAAGATGTACATATTAGCTGCTAGAAAGGGACATTGACGTTACTCCAAACCCCTCCTCAGACTAACAGCAAATGCACAGTACACCCAGGCTAGATCCCTACACAGAATGGGGGACTGTGCTGGCCACACTAGAAGTGGTTGGCTGTTCCATTCACATCGTTCTTATAGATCCAGGTTTTTGTTACATTGGCACCAGTGGCACCTTAGTGTAAAAATCACAGCCGGAGGTGCTAGGGAGGGGAAAGAAATTCACTTTCAAAAGGGAATTTAAAAAAGTTTCAAAGGCATAAGATTTACAAGAATATGTGAAATCGAGAGGGGAATAGGGCTAATTGGAGTGGTGAGGCCATGGAGAGATCCAAAGACAAGAATGAGAATATTAAAATTAAGGTGTTGCCAGACCGGAAGACAATGTAGATCAGTGAGCACAGGGGTGATGGGTGATCAGGATTTGGTGTGAGTTAGAACACAGGCAGCAGATTTCTGGATGGGCTGTGGTTTATGGAGGTTAATAACTGGGAGGGTGACCAGGATAGAATTGGAAGGTGACCAGGATAGAATTGTAATAGTCAAGTGTGGATTTAACAAAGGCACAGATGAGGGTTTATGCGGTAGATGGGCTGAGGCAGAGGTGGAGACGGGACATATTACAGAGGTGGTGATAGGCAGGGTTGGTGATGGAGAGAATATGGAGATGAACTCAGCTCAGTGTCAACTGGATGCAGAGGTCGCAAACAGTCTGCTTCAGCCCCAGACATTGGGCAGTGAGGGGAATGCAGACAGTGGATAGGGAATGGAGTTTGTGGCAGTGACTGAAGACAATGGCTTCAGACTTCCCAAGATTGACATGACAAGAACATTAAATTTGTAAAATATGTTTATAGTTCGAAACGTTGGATACAGAGACTCACCAGGGACACCAATAATAGCGAGGATGGGATAATAAATCGTTTGAATCATCTTCAGTGCATAATAGATCCGATCATCTAATGTTAGCCAAAAATAATCTGCAGTAACTAGGCCAAACCAATAGGAGAAACTCCTGCTTCCCATTGTAGTAACATCCCAAGCTATTTTTCTCATGTTCTGACCCATTGTTGTAACATTCCAATCTATTGTTCTCAGATTCTGACCCATTGTTGTAACATTCCAATCTATTGTTCTCAGATTCTGATCCATTGTTGTAACATTCCAATCTATTGTTCTCAGATTCTGATCCAGTGTTGTAACATTCCAATCTATTGTTCTCAGATTCTGATCCATTGTTGTAACATTCCAATCTATTGTTCTCAGATTCTGACCCATTGTTGTAACATTCCAATCTATTGTTCTCAGATTCTGGTCTATCCTCTCTCTCGCTGGGGCTGCTGAACCTTGATAGCGCCGGACTGATGCTGTTGTTGACACTATGGGATAACACACTGAAAGGAGCCCTGTATTAATAGAAGAGGGAAACCCTCCAGCGACACAATTAGGGTCCATGGTGACTGACATTAATTACAATCACTGAACAAACAGGTTCAGTTAACCCCTTTCAATCCAACTCTTCTTGTGCCACAATAAAGTAGACCATTTACCCTGTCTGAATGGGATGTGTGGGGGATGCTGAGGGAAGGAATGTTGAAAATAGCAGAGGTAGTGACAGAATGTTCCAATCCTCCTTGGATATGGGCTTGATGCCAGAGATGGGAGGGTTGTAAATGTTACACTCGGTTTAAAAAAGGAGAGATGGAGCAAACGGTGTAATTACTGACCAGTCAGTCTAACGTCGCTGGTGGGAAATTTCTAGACTTCACAGCCCAGGACAAAAACATTCGTTGCTTGGAAAAAAACACGGGACAATAAATACACGGGACGGCAGCAGGGATATGGTAATGACAAATCATATCTGACAAAGCCCAACAACAACTTACATTTTTTGGTCAAAGCAGGAGGTATTAAGTAGTGTCTTAAGGGAGGAAAGTGAGGCAAAGAGGCAGTGACAGTGGTATAGCGGTAATGTCACTGAACTAGAAAACCAGAGGTTCAGGCTAATGCCATGGGTTCAATTCCCACATGGCAGTTGGTGGGAATTAACATTCAATCAATTAATAATTTCAATTCATTAATAAATGTCTGGAAATGAAATTTAGTCTCAGTAATGGTGCCATGAATCTGTCATCGATTGTTGTAAAAACCGATCTGATTTACTAATGTCCTTTCGGGAAGGAAATCTGCTGTCCTTACGTGATCTGGCCTCCATGTGACTCCAGACCCTCAACAATGTGGTTAACCCTTAACTGCCTGGTGAAATGTCCCAGCAAGTCACTCATTTGTCAAGGGCAAATAGGGATGGGAACAAATGCTGGCCTTGCCAGCGATGCACATATCCCACACACAAATAAAATAAAAGAGGTGTAGTTAGGGAATTCCAGAGCTTTGGGTCTAGGCAGCTGAAGACCTGGCTGGCAGTGGAGCAATGATGAAAATCAAGCATACACAAGAGACCAGGTTTGGAGGAGTGCAGATGTCTTGGAGGGTTGTGGGGCTGGTGAATATTACATAGATAAGGAGGTGTGAGGACATCGAGGGAGTTGCAAACACGGTTGAGTATTTTAAAATCAAGACATTGCTTAACTGGCAGCAGATGTATGTCAGTGATCGGGGAACGGGACTTGGTGTGAGTTTACACAAGAGCAGCAGAGTTTGGATGACCTCAAGTTTACAGAGAGTAGAATGTGTGAGACAAGCCAGGAGTGTGTTAAAATCTGGAATAGAAAGCTAGTCTCAGTCATGGAGCCATGAAACTATCATCGTTTTTTGTTAAACACCATCTGATTCACTAATGTCCTTTAGGGAAAGAAATCTTCCGTCCTTTCCTGGTCTAGCCCACATATGACTCTAGACTCACAGCAATGTTATTGACTCTTAACTGCACTCTGTAAAGGCCTAGCAAGCAACTCTGTTGAAGCATTTGAAAAGAAGGCTGAGAGTTTTTAAATTGATGTGTTGCTGACCAGGATCCAATGTCGGTCAGTGAGTTCAGGGGGTGATGGGTGAACATGACTTGGTGTGAGTTAGGACATGGGCAGCAGTGTTTTTCATCACCTCAAGTTTATGGCGGGTAGAATGTGGGAGACCAGCCAGGAGTGTGATGGAATAGTCAAGTCTACAGGTAACACAGGCAAGGGGGAGTGTTTCATCAGCAGAGGAGCTGAGACAGGGATGAAGTCGTCTTATGTTAAGGGGGTGGAAATAGGCAGTTTTATTGAAAGCGTGAATATTTGGTAGGAAGCTCATCGCAGGAGCAACTATGACACCAGGTTGTAAACACTTTGCTTTAGTCTCAGACAGTTGCCAAGGAGAGGGATGGAGTCTGTAGCTAAGAAATGTTTGATGTGGGGTTTGAAAACACTGGCTTTAGTTTTCCTAATATTTAATTGGCCTGGCAGATGTGTGAAGTGATACATTGTGGAAAGATTTTATAATATTGTTTATTCATGGGTTGTGAGTGTCGCTGGCTGGGCCAGCAGTTATCACCCACCCCTAATAGCCTTTGAGAAGGTGATAGCGAACTGCAGGTGGATGAATGAGGAGAGATAACACAACTTTAAAGGTGGTGAGAATAACAGAGAGACCTGGGGTGTTTGTGTGCAATCTTTGAAGTGAGCTGGACAGGTTAACAAACAGTTAACAAAGAAAATAGATTCCTAGGTTTTATTAATAGGGATACAGAGTCGAATAGTCAGGCTGTTATGTTACACCGATAGAAAAGACTAGATCGGTTCCACCTGGAGCATTGTGTCCAATACAGGGAACCACATTTTAGGAAGGACATGAGCCCATTGGAGAGGGGATAAAAGAGTTTTACTGGAATTTTTCCAGGGATGAGGGATTACAGTTATGTAGCTGGGATGGTTCAACTTAGAGCAGGGAAATGTAAAATCAGATCTGATCGAGATGCGAAGCAGAAAGCAGAGAGTAGTGGAGAATATTTATTGTTCAGTCTGGAGGGAAGTACACAATGGCGTTCCCCTGTTCTGAAGAAGGGTCACTGACCTGAAATATTAACTCTACTTCTCTCTCCACAGATGCTCCCAGAACTGCTGTGTATTTCCAGCATTCCTTGTACTTATTTCAGATTTCCATCATCCTCAGTATTTTGCTTTTATTATCCCGAGGGTCACTGTTGGGATCACTGTTGCAGTATGTTAATACAATGGGCTTGTGTACAGAGGGGATAATGTCAAGGTTTTGTGATGAGTGGAAACTCAGAAATGTTAATAAACAGTGAGAAGGATAGTAACAAACTTCAGGAGGACAGAGACTGACTGGTGTAATGGACAGGAACATGGCAGATGTAATTTAACACAGTGAAGTGTGAAGTGAGACATGGGTAGGAAGTATGAGGAGAAACAATATAAAATAAATGGTACCATTATAAAGCGGGTGCAGGATTAGAGAGACCTGCGGCGTACACACACAGATCTTTGATGGTAACATGTAGTGTCCTTGGTGTCAGAGAGAGAGGCACAGAGTAATAAAACTCATGAGGAAATGCTGATGTTTGGACATCATTGGTTAGGTCCCAGCTGGAGGATTATGTCCAATTCTGATCACCACACTTTGATAAGAATGTCAAGGACTTAGTGAAGAGACTGAGGTGATTTATTAGAATGGTACCAGGGATCTGGGAATTCAGTTATGTGGAGAGATTGGAAAAGCTGGGATTGTTCTCTTTGGAGCAATGAAGGGTAAGGGGTGATTTAATATATAATTCAAAATCATTAAGGGTTTTGATAGTGTAATTAATGTGAAACTGTTTCCAGTGTCAGGAAGTTCAGTATTAAGAAGACACAGATTGAAGGTAATTGACAAATAACCAGAGGTGAAATGAGGAGAATTTTCTTACACAGCGAGTTGTTGGGATGTGGGATTCACTGCCTGAAAACATGGTGGAAGCAGATTCAATAATATCTTTCAAAAGGGAATTTAGCAAATACTTGAATAGGAAAAAAGGAGACTGCGGAAAGTTGAGGGGGGTGGGTGTTGGTGGTGGAATTCATTAAGTAGCTCATTCCAAGAGACAGCACTGAAACAATGGGCCGAATAGCCTCCTTTTGTACTGCATCAGTCTCTGATTCTATGAGAAACAGACAGAGAGTGTAAAGAGCGAGTGAGGACATGCGTAAGTGGGAAAGGAAGATAGATATAGCGAGAAAATCGGGTTTGCTTCGTTTTTCGGGTGTAGGGATTGTAATTCGTGATCTGCCCTTGCCTATTCATGTTGAGGCAGGTGACACACAAACTTCCTGCTGCCTTCTCATTTCCACGAATTCTATGTACCGCCTAGGGTGACACGCGGTGCTGTCTGTCTGCTGGGGCCTAAGGTTGTGTGAGGCTGGCTCGTGTTTCATCCAGGATTCAGCTCTTAAAGACAGTCTGTTCCTCTGAAAGGGAGGTTGCACTGAATCACAGGAGGCTGCTGCTGACTGTGAAATGCCGCAATTAGAGACAAGGTAAATGGAGTACTAGGACAGAGAGAGGGTTCTGCGGTTCACGGATGTGGTGCTGGAGGCCTTAGTCATGGAGGGTGACATGAGCAGACAGGCCATGTTCCCATGGGGTGGGGTGCAGACCCTCAAGAAATGCACTTCGAAGTTAATAGGAGCAGGTGGCCAGGGAGGTCAGTGCAAGAAGTCTGGCCCCGAGGACCTGGCAGAAGAGCCAGAAGAAGTTAAATGAACTCACACGGGTGGTCAATGTCAGTGAATTCATCTCCACATGACATCTCCTGCCCTCAACACCAGTAACCTCTCACACTGCTCAATGAACCACACCCCCATCACTCACCCATCAGCTGTCCGTAACACTCAGGACCCACACCTAACATTCACATACTCCATCTCACCCTCACACACCTTCCACTGATACCAGCCTCACATCCACCTCTCCCTGCCTCCACATGCCTCCAGCTCTTCAGCTATGGCAGGCACATCACCCAAACACAGTGCAACACAATCAATGACATTCTGCCCTCTCTCTTACAGGACAAGGTGGCTCATAAACACAGGGAGCAGCAGTGATCCGGTGGGGACCAGGCATACCTTCATCCCCTGAGCCTGAGGGAGGAGATGATTCTCCACATCATGGAACCGGCTGTGACAGAGCCCGTGGCATCCAGCATCACCGAGAGCATTCAGGATGATGTTATGTTGCTGCCTTATGTTCCTTCTTAACTCCCACCTCCCCCTCATCCTACTGTCTGGGAAGACGTACAACTGCAGATGGTGGGACCATGGACCTCCTGCTTTCCATCCCATTCCCAATCCCTCACCACAACCCTCCCCTTCTGATTTTATACTTTCCAATGATAACCCAGAACTGCCAGCTTCCCAGTCACAGCAGCTCCAGGTGACAGAGAGAGAGCAGCAGCACAGCACTGATGGTGAAGCCCCACCACTTGGTCTGAAACTCACAGTCACCAGATCAAATACTTTCACTGTGTGTACCTTAGAGGGTGGTATAGAGTCGGAATCTGCATGTGGTGAGTCACCGAGCACGAGTGAGCTGCAGCCAGGCCAGGGGGAAAGGATAGTTCATGTGTCAGATCACCGGAGTGCGAGGTCACAAACGAGTTATAATACACAGGACTCAGATGTGAACAATGCTGGAACAACAGACAGGGGAATGCTGATCGACATGTACACTGAGATACTTTGTCCATTGACAGTCTGTTGTCACTGTCAAAGAACATGGAGGAGTCCGACTCCAACATGGCACAGGACATTGCACAGAGTTTGAAGCACATTCTTTCCCATGTGGAAGTGGTCACTAACTCCATGACAGCACTAGCGGACCCAGCTGTGATACAATTGTTGGTGACCATTGTCTCAGCTTCCACTGCAGCACAGATGGCAGACACCCAACGTCTCAGTGCTGCATTGCAAACTCAGACTCAGATTGCTTGCTGCCATGTAGGATCAGACTGCTGTCATCATGGCTGTGGATCTCAGTGTTCAAAGGATTTTGCAGGATCTCACAGCAGTCCAGCAATCTGTGATCCAGTAGATTACTAGGATTCCTGAGGTGTCACCCTGTGGGAGTGACAGTGTCTCCGTGGAGCATGAACCTGCTGTCCTCTCTCAGGATGACAGTATTTGTTCTCCCTTCACTGTCACTCCACCAGTGTCCTTGCTGTTACCCATCAGCCAGCCCAGGCTGCTGCTGCCCATGTCGAGGTGGTGCACTCCGAATCCGAGCCCTAAAAGCCCAGAGCTGCTCGAGGACGTCCTGCAAGGCCATATGCAGTCTCCCCAGTGAAAGTCAGCAGCCTTCCATCAACCATGCTGCAGACACTGGGGAAACACTGTGTAGGATCCCTGGCAAAGTCGAGGGAACCCACAAGACAGTCACTAAGGGAATCCACAAGGGTGAATAGTAGCGTTGTGTTTGCATAATTGGATGTGTTGTTGGATAAAGATGTTAATGAACAGGTTTTTATTGCAGGATGGTGACCAAGCGGAATCTGTGATGGGGCATCTCAGATGGGGACAATGGTGGAGAATGGGGAATCCGTGCTGGGAAAGTGAAGTTGACCTTTGGCAACCGGAATCTTAGCAGGCAATCGCCGGCAGCCTGTCCGGGTGGAAGGCATCCAGGAAATATTCTGGAAATATCCTGGTTGGTTGGCGATGGATGGTGGGGTTTGAATTCCTTGGGGGTGAATCATGAGCCATGTAAAGACAGGGTAGTGATTCTCTCCGAGGAGCTATATTCTGGTTCTCCACAGAGTTCTGAAGTTCGTGGGAACAGAGGAGGAGGTGTCGGGCGTCTTGCAAAGCATTAAGGTAAATAAGTCCCCAGGGCCTGATGGGAACTAACGCAGAATACTGAGGGAAGAAATTGCTGGGGCCTTGACAGAAATCTTTGCATCCTCATTGGCTCTAGGTGATGTCCCAGAGGACTGGAGAATAGCAAATGTTGTTCCTTTGTTTAAGAAGGATAGCAAGGATAATCCAGGAAATTAGAGGCCGGTGAGCCTCTGGTCAGTGGTAGGGAAATTATTATAGAGGATTCTTCGGGGCAGGATTTACTTCCATTTGGAAACAAATAAACTTATGAGTAGCGAGAGGCAGCATTGTTTTGTGAAGGGGAAGTCGTGTCTCACTAACTTGATTGAGTTTTTTGAGGAAGTGACGAAGAAGGAAGGGCAGTGGATGTTGTCCATACGGACTTCTGTAAAGCCTTTGACAAGGTCCCTCATGGCAGACTTGTGCAAAAGGTGAAGTCACACGGGATCAGAGGTGAGCTGGCAAGATGGATACAGAACTGGCTCGGTCATAGAAGACAGAGGGTATCAGTGGAAGGGTGCTTTTCTGAATGGAGGGCTGTGAATAGTGGTGTTCCGCAGGGATCAGTGCTGGGACCTTTGCTGTTTGTAGTATTTCTAAACGATTTGGAGGAAAATGTAGCTGGTCTGATTAGTAAGTTTGTGGAAAACACAAAGCTTGGTGGAGTTGCGGATAATGATGAGGATTGTCAGAGGATACAGCAGGATATGGATTGGTTGGAGACTAGGGCGGAGAAATGGCAGATGGAGTTTTATCCAGACTCTCGCTGGCACGAGGGTGTCAATATAAATTTGTGTTTACATTCCCGGACAACTGTACACCTGGATGTGTCTCCCCCAGGGATTACATGATAGTCCGTCAACATTCCACCAGTGGTTGGCCATAGATCCGGTGTTACAGGTGCCGGACCCACCCCTACCCTTTGCCCTCGATGTCACTACCACAGATACCACCTTATGAGCGGTATTCCTTCAGAAGAAACATGGCCGATTCTGCCGAGTGGAATACGCATCTCACTTGTTAACGTCAGTAGAAAGGGCCTTTACAATGTGTGAAAAAGATTTGCTGACCGTCTTCTGGGTGATTCAAAATGTTACTTATATTGTCAGCCTCAGCCCTGTTACTATCCTAACTGAACACACACCCTTCCAGTTGTTACTGGATGGATGACTGAAGGACGGTAATGTTATATTGTCAGCCTCAGCCCCGTTACTATCCGAACTGAACACACACCCTTCCAGTTGTGACTGGATGGATGACTGAAGGACGGTAATGTTATATTGTCAGCCTCAGCCCTGTTACTATCCTAATTGAACACACACCCTTCCAGTTGTGACTGGATGGATGACTGAAGGACGGTAATGTTATATTGTCAGCCTCAGCCCTGTTACTATCCTAACTGAACACACACCCTTCCAGTTGTGACTGGATGGACGGTTGAAGGACGGTAATGTTATATTGTCAGCCTCAGCCCTGTTACTATCCTAACTGAACACACACCCTTCCAGTTGTGACTGGATGGATGACTGAAGGACGGTAATGTTATATTGTCAGCTTCAGCCCTGTTACTATCCTAACTGAACACACACCCTTCCAGTTGTGACTGGATGGATGACTGAAGGACGGTAATGTTATATTGTCAGCCTCAGCCCTGTTACTATCCTAACTGAACACACACCCTTCCAGTTGTTTGTGGAAGGACGTCTGAAGGACGGTAATGTTATATTGTCAGCCTCAGCCTTGTTACTATCCTAACTGAACACACACCCTTCCAGTTGTTACTGGATGGATGACTGAAGGACGGTAATGTTATATTGTCAGCCTCAGCCCTGTTACTATCCTAACTGAACACACACCCTTCCAGTTGTTACTGGATGGACGGTTGAAGGACGGTGATGTTATATTGTCAGCCTCAGCCCTGTTACTATCCTAACTGAACACACACCCTTCCAGTTGTTTGTGGAAGGACGTCTGAAGGACGGTAATGTTATATTGTCAGCCTCAGCCCTGTTACTATCCTAACTGAACACACACCCTTCCAGTTGTTACTGGATGGATGACTGAAGGACGGTAATGTTATATTGTCAGCCTCAGCCCCGTTACTATCCTAACTGAACACACACCCTTCCAGTTGTTACTGGATGGACGGTTGAAGGACGGTAATGTTATATTGTCAGCCTCAGCCCTGTTACTATCCTAACTGAACACACACCCTTCCAGTTGTTTGTGGAAGGACGTCTGAAGGACGGTAATGTTATATTGTCAGCCTCAGCCCTGTTACTATCCTAACTGAACACACACCCTTCCAGTTGTTACTGGATGGACGGTTGAAGGACGGTAATGTTATATTGTCAGCCTCAGCCCCGTTACTATCCTAACTGAACACACACCCTTCCAGTTGTTACTGGATGGATGACTGAAGGACGATAATGTTATATTGTCAGCCTCAGCCCTGTTACTATCCTAACTGAACACACACCCTTCCAGTTGTTACTGGATGGACGGTTGAAGGACGGTAATGTTATATTGTCAGCCTCAGCCCCGTTACTATCCTAACTGAACACACACCCTTCCAGTTGTTACTGGATGTACGGTTGAAGGACGGTAATGTTATATTGTCAGCCTCAGCCTTGTTACTATCCGAACTGAACACACACCCTTCCAGTTGTTACTGGATGGATGGTTGAAGGACGGTAATGTTATATTGTCAGCCTCAGCCCTGTTACTATCCGAACTGAACACACACCCTTCCAGTTGTTACTGGATGGATGGTTGAAGGACGGTAATGTTATATTGTCAGCCTCAGCCCTGTTACTATCCGAACTGAACACACACCCTTCCAGTTGTTACTGGATGGACGGTTGAAGGACGGTAATGTTATATTGTCAGCCTCAGCCCCGTTACTATCCTAACTGAACACACACCCTTCCGGTTGTTACTGGATGGACGACTGAAGGACAGTAATGTTATATTGTCAGCCTCAGCCCTGTTACTATCCTAACTGAACACACACCCTTCCAGTTGTTACTGGATGGACGGTTGAAGGACGGTAATGTTATATTGTCAGCCTCAGCCCTGTTACTATCCTAACTGAACACACACCCTTCCAGTTGTTACTGGATGGATGACTGAAGGACGGTAATGTTATATTGTCAGCCTCAGCCCTGTTACTATCCTAACTGAACACACACCCTTCCAGTAGTGACTGGATGGACGGTTGAAGGACGGTAATGTTATATTGTCAGCCTCAGCCCCGTTACTATCCTAACTGAACACACAACCTTCCAGTTGTTACTGGATGGACGGTTGAAGGACGGTAATGTTATATTGTCAGCCTCAGCCTTGTTACTATCCTAACTGAACACACACCCTTCCAGTTGTTAGTGGATGGATGACTGAAGGACGGGACTGTGAGTCAGAATCACATGGCTCGGTGGACCTTGCTCTTGCAAGGTAGATATATTTCAGTAAAAAAGGAAAATACTTTGACATGCTTGGCAGACAATTTAATCTACCAGGCTGAACCCCATGAGTGTCAGGTTTTGACAGAAAAGGCCGTCAAGGGACGTTTTGTGTCAAAATCATTGCGGGGCGGGAGTGTCCAACGGAAGAAATCAGAAATCAAACCAGCACTCAACATTTTTGTTGACGGTTCATCGGCAGTGGAGGATGGGATTAGGCAGGCAAAGTGCGGATTACATATACAGGATCATAATGGAAAACCTATTAAAGACATTGCCTTCCAGTTACTGGCGAGTTTAAGTGTGCAGTGTGCCGAACGAGCTGCAGGTACTTTGTGGTGACACAACCACATGTTTCCCCCACTGGTTGATATAAATTCTGACAGTATGTACGTGTGTAACTGTTTGACCGAGTACCTACCTCTGTGGGAAGCCAGAGGTTTTGTGTCAGCAGATGGCAAACCTTTTCCATCTGTCCTATTACTGCAGAGAATAGTAGATGCAGCGAGGAGAGGATTACAGAAAATACTATGATATATTGACCTATGTTGTGAAAATTGGAAAGGAGATAATTGGGACAACTTTGTCTAAGTGTCGTCTGGAAAACCAGGTGGTCATATGTCCTCACCCTATATATATATATATATATATATACATACATACATATATAACAGCAGAATCAAAATGTGGATTTAATACCACTGTAAATTGCACCATGGAAAATAGGAAGGCATTATCAGGTTAACCCATGTGGCCTATAAGGCAAAGGGGAGATATTGCTTAACCACCACAATGAAGAAGTACCAGTATGGACATAACCGGATTTGTCTGGTGAGCAACAGTACGTCGCTTGTCAACCCACAAATACCAACTAGAGTAGCGAAGACGGAGTTGGTCGGCATACATAAAAGAAAGACAGAAACGATAATTGTTACAGAAAGTATTAAGGACGACTTGATAAATTACCTTCGGGAACATGAATATACTATTCAGCCATTGCCCATATGTTTGGGTCAAGAGAGGCAGCAACGAGAAACCATTGCTGTAGTGTACAACAATCTGGAACAACAGTGGAAGATGATACAAGTTCAGATTGATGAGATAAATGATTCTACCTGGTGGGAAGACTTATGGAACTGGGGGTCAAACGTGAAGATACGCCCTGGTTTAGAAATATCTCCCATGTCCTGATAGTCGTTTCGGGTGTCATGGTGATATATGTGACATACTTAATTTGGAAACTTAAGAAATTGATTAAGGAATGTGAGAGGATGCATGAACACAGGTTGGACAGCTACCTTAAAGGCAATCAGTATTCGAAGTTGCTCCATTAAAATATTGACAATTAATTATGTAACACGAGGGTAGTTGTATAACTATTAGTAGATACTTAAAATGAATTAATGAATGACAAATGTATTCTAAAAGTCAAATTGCGACTGCGTTATGCTCGCACAAGTGATTAATTATGTAACAACGATGTTAACATTGTGCTTTCTTTAACATTACAGTGCTTATGATCTTGCGTTAACAATGAAATTATAATTGCAGAAGTGTACTACCAAAGAGACATGAGAGTGTGATCCCTTGGGCATAGCCCTGCATGATCAGAGGGGGACGGGGGGTGGGGGGGGGGGGGGCGGTGGGGTGTGTGGTGGTGGGTGTAGACTCAGGAAAAACACATAAGAACGTAATTGAAACATTGAGGCTCGTCACACAACAATACACAACGTTTTGAAACATAGAGGGGCTGGTTAGAAGGAGCACAGCAAACAGATGGTCAAGGAATTGTAGACCATACATAAAGGCAGGCTGAAACAAGAGAGAGATTCTACCAGACAGTGTCCCTGCACAAACCAGATAAAGGAGTTTCTATTGGCATGAGGTATGATTAGACTCACAGTACACAATGGCTGAAAATGGTGACAGCACGAGAACCCCGAGGAAGAACACTCAAGAAAATTCCCTGAGTCATGGACTCAGAGAATAGAAGGGCAGCTGCCATTCCGAGACTGATCACCTCGTATCTTGGGGTAGTATAACATGCATGTAGTGAGTGCTTGTACCTGATGATTTAATGTGTGAATAAACATTGATATACCTTCCACCAGTCCTATTCTGTGAATTCTTCAAGAGTAAGTGCAGATTAGGCACAGCAACAATCTGATAGCTCTATACAGGGTCTTACCAGGAACATAAACACAAGCAACGCCAAGAGAGAAAATTACACGACCAGTAACAAAAATATCAATGCTTCGTAGAGTTTACAGCCTTTATCAAAGACTCACCAGGAGTAACAACAACAGCAAAGAGGATGAGAAAATGACAGGGGCAGTAATTCAGTTAAACACGGTTTATAGAATTAATAGCTGGATAAAGGGTCTTACCAGGAACACCAATAATAGCGAGGATGGGATAGTAAATATATTGAATAACCTGAAGAGCTAAAACGATCCGATAGTCTAATGAGAACCAATCATAATATGTGGAAAGAGCGTCAAATTGCCAGATGAAACTCCTGTCCATTGTTGTAACATTCCCATCGATTGTTTTCAGATTCTGACCCATTGTTGTAACTTCCCATCTATTGTTCTCAGATTCTGACCCATTGTTGTAACATTCCAATCTATTGTTCTCAGATTCTGATCTATCCTCTCCCTCTGTCTGGAGCTGTTGGTCCCTCTTACTGCCGGGTTTGATGCTCCTGTTGACACTATGTGATAATACATTGAAATGACTCCCATATTAATAGAAGATGGAAACCCTCCAGTGAAACAATTAGGGTCCGTGGAGACTGACATTAATTCCAGTCACTGAACAAACAGGTTCAGTTAACCCCTTTCAGTCCAGCACTGTTTGTACCACAATAAAGTAGAACATTTATCCGGTCTGGATGGGATGTATGAGAGATGCTGAGGGAAGGAAAGGTGGGAATAGCGGAGGCACTGGACAGAATCATTCAATCCTCCTTGGATATGGGAGTTGTGACAGAGGTCTGGAGGGTTGTAAATGTTACACCCTATTTGAAAAATAGGAGAGATGGGGTAGACACTGTATTTACTGACCAGTCAGTTTAACGTCACTGATGGGGAAATTTCACAACCCAGGACAAATATATTCATTGCTTTGAAAAACATGGAATAATAAATAGACAGCAGGAGGGATATGGTGATGACAAAGCATGTCTGGCAAACCTCAACAACAACTTATATTTATATAGTGCTTTTAATGTTATAAAACATCCCAAAGTGCTTCTCAGGATCATTACGAAGCAAAGTATGACACTGAGACACAACATGAGATATTAGATCAGATGGCCAACAGCTTGAACAAAGAGATAGGTTTTAAGGAGTACCTGAAAGGAGGAAAGCGAGACGGAAAGGGGGTGACTGTAGCGGAGTGGTAATATTACCAAAATTGTAATACTGAGGCTCAGGCTGATTCTCGGAGGACATGGGTTCAAATCCCACCGTGGTAACTGGTGCAATTTAAAATTCAATATGAGCTAAAATTCAATTAATTAATACAAATCTGCATTTGAAAACTATTCTCAGCAATGGTGCCATGATGCTATCATTGATCGTCATAAAAAAAAAACAGCCTGGCTTACTGATGTTTTTCAGCAATGGAAATCTGCCATCCTTATCCGGTCTGACCTCCATGTGACTCCAAACCCACAACAATGTGGTTGACTCTAAACTGAATTCTGAAAGGTCCAGCAAACCACTCAGTCATCAAGGGCAATTAGGGATGGGCAAAAAATGCTGGCCTTGTCAGTGACACCCACATCCCATGAACGAATGAAAAAAAAAACAGTGCAGTGAGGATATTCCAGAACATTGGTCCTAGGCAGCTGAAGACCTAGTCGCCAGTGGTGCAGTGATTAAAATCCGGGTGCACTAGAGGCCGGAATTAGAGGAG
The DNA here is from genome assembly GCF_036365525.1 of Heterodontus francisci. Classification (NCBI taxonomy): domain Eukaryota; kingdom Metazoa; phylum Chordata; class Chondrichthyes; order Heterodontiformes; family Heterodontidae; genus Heterodontus; species Heterodontus francisci. Next base: position 277,577 of record NW_027140902.1, on the reverse strand, counting down.
TACATATATCTCGGTGGGTTGTGGAGGTGGAGGAGATTACAAAGATATGGGGCGGGGGGCGAGGCCATGGAGGGATCTGAAAACAAGGAAAATAATTTTAAAATCAAGACATTACTTGACTGGGAGCCAATGTCAGTCAGTGATAGATGAACGGGACTTGGTGTGAGCTAAGACATGGGCAGCAGAGTTTTGGATGACCTCAAGTTTACAGAGAGTAGAATGTGGGAGATCAGCAAGGAGTGAGTTGGGATAATCACATCTAGAGGTGACGAATGCATGAATGAGGTTTCAGCAGCAGATGGGCTGAGACAGGGGTGAAGTCGGGTGACGTTACTGAGGTGGAAATAGGCGGCTGCAATGAATTCCTGAAAATGAGGTTAAAGATCGTTTTGGGTGAAATGTGACACCAAGGATGTAAACATACTGTCTGCATCTCAGACTGTCACCAGGAAGAGGGATGGAATCAATAGCAAGGGAACAGAGTTGGAGTGGGGAGTGAAAACAATGGCATCAGTCTTCCCAATATTTAACTGGAGGAAATTTCTGCTCATCCAGTACTGGGTGTCGGATAATCAGTCTGATAATTTAACAACAGTGGAGGAGTGGAGAGAGGTGGTGCTGAGGTAAACTTGGTGTAGTTATTTGATAAAACAATGGAGAGGGTTGATGAGGGTGGTGTGATTGAAGTTATATATATGGACTTTCAAAAGGTGTTTGATCAAGTGTCATTCAATGGACAGGTTAGGAAAACTGAACCTTATGGATGAAAGGGACAGTGACAGTGTGGATATAACATTGACTAAGGAACAGTAAACAGAGAGAAGTGGTGAAAGGTTGTTGTTCAGACTCGATAGGAGTATACAGTGGTGTTCCCCAGGGCTTGGTATTAGGACCACTGCTCTTTTTGCCCTTGGAAAACCCGTGGTGGGTAGGGCAGAGACCCCTCCTCCTCTCTCTTTACAGAGCTTCCCCTCTCTGCAGCCTCCGCTCCATTTGTTGGTCATGTTACAGACACAGAGACACAGTAACTACAGTCCCATACCTCGTCCAGAGTTGTGTCACCAAATACTCTGCCCTCCCTGAATGTCTGCAGCAGCTCACAACACAACCTCCAGAAAACCATCCACAGCACCTTCCACTAACTTTACAATAGCAGAAGTACGTCAAAAGCCCCTCACCTGTAATTTGGATGCCTGGTCATTTTAAATAACACCAGGGGGTTCTTCGTGCCGCTGAATGCAAGTTCAGCTGAGAGCGACTAACACAGGCGGTCAGTGGACATGCACAGACCAAGTTTCACAGACGTGCATCAAAGCTGCTGGAATGGATGATTGACATCTTATTCAGACCCCTCCTCACGCTGCAGGCACACACATGTTACACCCACGCTATCACCCCGGACAGCCTGGGTGTCCTGCACAATGTGCTGGATGTGACCGGCAGTGCAGCTCACACCATTGTCTGGATCCAAACTTCCACAACATCAGTGGAGCTGGAGAGATGAAATGTGTGGTCAGGGAGAGGCAGAGTGAATGAAACTCACTTTAAAAAGGGAATTAGAACAAGACTTTCAGATGAACAAGTTTCAGGAATATTGGAAATGAACAGGGTATTGGGATAATCAGAGGGGTGAGGACACGGAGGGATTTGATCACACGAGTGAGAATATTAAAATTGAGGTGTTACTGGACCAAGAGCCAATGTAGGTCAGTGAGCACGGGGATGTTAGGTGAACAGAATTTGGTGTAAATTAGAAGATGGCAGCAGAGTTTTGGATGATTACAAGGTTACAGAAAGTTTTAATGTGGGAGACCAGCTGGGAGTGTGTTAGAATAGTCAAGTCTCAAGTCAACAAAGGCATGGATGAGAGTTTGAGCAGCAGATGAGCTGAACTCTCTCTCTCTCTCTCTCCCTGTTTCTTTCTCTGTCTCCCTCTCTTGCTCTGGCCCACACTCAGAGTCTTATATGCTTCAATCTTGTCGCCTCTTACTTTCCTAATCGTCTTATATGCTTCAATCTTGTCGCCTCTTACTTTTCTAAACCCCAGCTGATATAAGACTAGCCCGCCAGCCTTTCAACATAAGACAACCCGCCCATTCCAGGTATTAGTCTAGGAAACCTTCTCTGAATTGCTTCCAACGCATTTGCATGCTACCTTAAATAAGGAGACCAATACTGTACACAGTACTCCAGATGAGGTCTCATCAATGACCTGTATAACTGAAATATAAACACCCTACATTTGTGTTCTATTCCGCTCGCAATAAATGATAATATTTTATTAGTTTTCCTAATTACTTGCTGAACCTGTAGACTAACCTTATACAATTCATGCAGCAGAATACACATATCCCTCTGCAACTCTGAGTTCTGCAATCCATCACCATTCAAATAATATGATCAGTTTTTATTCTCACTGTCCAAATGGATTAGGAGACAGAGAGAGTTTACACTCGATCAAACGTGTGTGTGTTCATCGCTAAGAGTTGCGGGGCGGGGCGGGGGTAGGGGAACTTTAAGAGAGTTTTGAATAAGTAAAGCCAGAAATACAATGAAATTAGCATATCACAGGAAATTGTCAATTGAACCGGTAAATGTTAGAAATGTAACAGTCTTTGAGCAAGTGAAAGAGGGGAAGGGGAAGAGGAACAAGAAGGAAGGATTGTGATGGGACGGAGAGGGGAGAGTTTAAATGACAGACTGTTACATTTCTAACGTTTTCCAGTTCTGATGAAGGGACACAGATCTGAAACATTAACTCTGTTTCTCTCTGCACAGATGCTGCCAGACTTGCTGAGTATTTCTGGCACTTTCTGTTCTCATTTCAGATTTCCAGCAACCGCAGTATTTTGTTTTTATTTTAGTATTTAATTCACTGTCACTTCTATTCCAGGAATGCCTACCTTAAAGACATTCTGCTCTTCTCTTCCAGAGCTTAGGGCCTCGGCAGCCGAAGGTACGGCCATCAATGGTAGAGTAATTAAACTCGGAGATGCTCAAGAGTCCAGAGTTATATGACGTCTCAGTGCTGCAGTGGAAGCTCAGACTGAAGTCATGAGATCCATAACAAAAACAAGAAATGCTGGAATCACTCAGCAGGTCTGGCAGCATCTGTGGAAAGAGAAGCACAGTTAACATTTCGGGTCACTGACCCGAAACGTTAACTCTGCTTCTCTTTCCACAGATGCTGCCAGACCTGCTGAGTGATTCCAGCATTTCTTGTTTTTGTTTCAGATTTCCAGCATCTGCAGCATTTTGCTTTTATGTCATGAGATCCATGCTTGCTGCCATGCAGGATCAGACTGCTGTCAACATGGCTGTGGATCTCAGTGTTCAAAGGGGTTTGCAGGATCTCACAGCAGTCCAGCAATCTGTGATCCAGTAGATTACTCGGATTGATGATCTGTCGCCCCGTGGGACTGACAGTGTCTCCATGGAGCATGAACCTGCTGTCCTCTCTCAGGATGACAGTATTTGTTCTCCCTTCACCGCCACTCCACCAGTGTACTTGCTGTTACCCATCAGACATCCCAGGCTACTGCTGCCCATGTCGAAGTGGTGCAGTCCGACGCCCAGTCCTCAAAGCCCAGAGCTGCTCGAGGACGTCCTGCAAGGCCACCTGGAGTCTCCCCCAGGGAAAGTCAGCAGCCCTCCATCAGCCATGCTGCAGTCATTGGAGAAACACTGTGTAGGAGCACTAGTCAAGTCGAGGGAACCCACAAGACAGGCACTAAGAGAATACACAGGGGTGCATAGTTCAGTTTTGTTTGTATAATTGGATGTGCTGTAGGATAAAGATGTCAAAGTAAATAATTTTGTTGGTGTTTTTTATTGCAGGATGGTGAGCAAGGGGACAATGTGATGGGGCGTCTCAGATTGGTGTAATGATGGAGAATGGGGGATCCATGGTGGGAAAGCGATGTTGTCCTATGGGAAACAGAATATTAGCAGGGTCTCTCCGACGGTCTTTCTGGGTCGAAGGCATCCAGGAAATATCCTCCCTGCCTCCTCCTCCTCCTCCTGAGGTAGCCTCCGGATTCCTGGTTCCCATGCCTGTGTCCTCATGATGGTGATGATATGAAGGGTGCAGCAGAACACCATGAACTTGGACACCTGCTCCAGTGTGGACTGGAGGGCTCCCTCTGGCGATTCGGACAGTGGATGCATTACTTCATCACACTGATGGTCTGTTCCACCATGTTCCTGGTGACTTCATTGTTCACATTATACACATGTTAATTGTGTGAGGTTGGGTGGTGATGGGAGGAGGTTTGGGGAAGAAGAAACATGAGCTGTGTCTGGAGAGCGGGGGTTACATTTGTCTCCAAGGAGCCACATTCTGGTTCTGCATGGGGGCCCGATGTGTCGGGACGGGCTGACTGCTTCAGAATGAAGGGATGGTGGCTGCTGCCAGGATGGTGGACATTCACCAACATGATGGACTGGGCATGCTCACACACCAACTGTACATTAATGGAGTGAGAGTTCTTCCAGTTCCTGTATCTCTCCCCGTTGACATGGGGACACCGTAGAGACATCTCAAAAAACAGGAATGCAGCTATCCTCACAAAGCCAGGGGTCCCCTTATCCTGTTTCTCCCCGCTGAGGGAGAAAAAGGTGTATTAACTTCACCCAACATAGATGGCCTCTCTCACCTAGCGGATACATCAATGGACAGCACACATTCCTCACAACTACAGGCCAGATAGTCCAACATCAGTGGTGGGAAAGGGTTTAGAACAATTATCAGGGATAAAACCACAAGCATTTGAGAGGTTTGAGTTACTTCAGGATAGCCAGCATAGATTTACAAAAGGAAAGTCATGCTTGACTAATCTAATTGCACTTTTGATGATGTAACAGAGAAGGTTGATGAAGGGAATGTGATGGATGTTGTCTAGATTGGTTTGAACAATGTGTTTGATAAAGTGCCACAGAAAAGGTTAATTACCAACATTGAGTCAAATGGAATGGGAGGGTCAGTGTCCAATTGGATAAAAAAAATGGTTTACATAGAGAAAACAGTGTGTCATAGTAAATGGGAGTTTTTCAGACTGAAAGGTGTTAGACAGTGAGTGTTCCGCCAGGGTCAGTGCTCGGGCCACTGTTTAATTTTTCTGTGTATAAATGACTTGGATCTTGGAATACAGAGTAGAATTTCAAAATCCGCCTCTGATACCAAACATGGAGCTGTGACAAACAGTGAGTATGTTCAGAACCACCTGCAACAGGACATAGATACTGATTGGAATGAGCAGACGAGCGGCAGATGAAAGTGTGAGACAAGTGTGAGGTGATGCATTTTGTCAGAAAGGATAGGAAGGCAATATAGACTTAATAACAATGTTCTAAACAGTGTGCAAGAACAGAGAGACCTGTGGGTGTATGAATATCCATCGTTGAAGGTGGCAGGACATATTGAGAGATTGGATAGTAAAATACATATAATCTTGGACTTCATACAGAGAGGTATTGAGTTCAAAAGCAGAGAAGTTATGATGAATGTTTTTAAATCTCTGGTTAGGTCTCAGCTGAACTACTGTGTCCAATTCTGGTCACCACACTTCAGAAAGATTATGAAGGTTCTTGGTGCTGAGGAGATTTAACAGGACGGTTCCAGGGATGGAGGACTTTAGTTCCAAGGTTAGGTTACACGATTATGACAGGTTTAGATAATTTAGACAATGACAAAGTGTTCCCATTAACTGATGGAAGAAAGACTAGGGACACAGATTGAAGGTTCTGGACAAGCGATGCAGGAGGAATATGAGGAAGAAGTGTTTTCTTTATGCAGCGGGTGTTAATGATCTGGAACTCACTGCCCACAAGTGCGTTAGAAGCAGAGACAATCATTGATTTCAAATGAAAGCTGGTGGAGACCTGAAGGAAATGAATTTGCTACAGGGATTGAGTGGGGGAGTGGGACTGACAGGATTGCTCCATGGAGAGCCAGCATGGATATGATGGGATGAATGGCCTCCTTCTATGTCCTAAATGACTCTATCAGTCTCTGTGACTCGATGTTGGATACGTCTCCTGCTCTTGTCTCGAAAGATCCAGATACAAAGAAGTTCAATTAAACTGTGACCTTAACATCCACTGACAGCTCCGTCCTCACCCTGATGTGAGGCTGTAGGTCGTGTTACAGGAGGTGACACAGCTCTGTGACCACCTCCTAATTGAATCAGAGTCACCTCACACACTGCTCCTGGGTTAGGTGTAGGTAGGAAAAGTGCTCTTGGAAAACCCGGGGTTGGTAGGGCAGAGCCCCTTCCTCATCCATTCTTTCAGAGCATCCCCTCTCTGCAGCCTCTGCTCCATTTGTTGGTCATGTTACAGACCCAGAGACACTGTAACTACAGTCCCTATACCTTGTCCAGAGTTATAGAACATAGAACATAGAACATAGAACATTGCAGCGCAGTACAGGCCCTTTAGCCCTCGATGTTGCGCCGACCTGTGAAACCATCTGACCTACACTATTCCAGTTTCATCCATAGGTCTATCCAATGACCACTTAAATGCCCTTAAATTTGGCGAGTCGACTACTGTTGCAGGCAGGGCGTTCCACGCCCCTACTGTTGGGTCAACAAATTCTCTGTCCTCCCTGAATGTCTGCAGCAGCTCACAACACAACCTCCAGAAAACTGTAAGATGGATACCTGGTCTTTTTAAATAACACTAGAGGGGGTTCCTCGTGCTGCTGAATGTATGTTCAGCTGAGAGTGACTGACACAGGCGGTCAGTGGACATGCACAGACCAAGTTTCAAAGACGTCCATCAAAGCTGCTGGAATGGCTGATTGACACCATATTCAGACCCTTCCTCACACTACAGACGCACACATGTTACACCCACGTTATCACCCCGGACAGCCTGGGTGTCCTGTACAATGTGCTGGATGTGACCGGCAGTGCAGCTCACACCATTTTATGGATCCGAACTTCCACAGCACCAGTGGAGCTGGAGAGATGAAATGTGTGGTCAGGGAGTGAGACAGAGGGAAAGAAACTCACTTTTAAAAGGGAATTAGAAAAAGACTTTAAGATGAACAAGCTTCAGGAATATTGGAAATGGACAGGGGATTGGGATAATCAGAGGGGTGAGGACATGAGGGATTTGATCATACGAGTGAGAATATTAAAATTGAGGTGTTACTGGACCAAGAGCCAATGTAGATCAGTGAGCACAGGAATGTTGGGTGAACAGAATTTAGTGTAAATTAGAAGGTGGCAGCAGAGTTTTGGATGACCACAGGTTTACAGAGAGTAGGTTATGGGAGAGCAGCCAGGAGTGAGTTAGAATAGTTAAGTCTCGAGGTAACAGTCAAGTCTTCCAACCAAAATGGACAGTTTGATCTTTTCCCACATTATACTCCATTTGCCAGTTCTTTGACCACTCATTTAACCTTTCCTAATCCCTTTGTAGCCTCCTTATGTCCTCTTCAGAACGTACCTTCTTACCAATCTTGGAGTCATTAGCAAATTTCGAAAGCATACCTTCGGTCTATTCATCAAAGTTTTTTGTATCAATTGTAAAAAGTTGAGACCCCAGCACTGATCGCGGTGGCACACCACTTGCCGCAGCTTGCGAACCAGAAAGTAACCCATTTATACCTACTCTGTTTCCTGTTAGCTAGCCTATCCTCTATCCATGCCAATTATGTTACCCCCTACACTATGGCATTTTATTTACCACAATGACGTTTGATGTGGTACGTTATCAAATGCCTTCTGTAAATCTAAGTACAGTAAATCCACCAGTTCCCCTTTATCCACAGTACATGTTACTTCTTCAAAGAACTCCAGTATAATGGTTCAACATGATTTCCCTTTCACAAAACCATGTTGACTCTGCCTGATCACCTTGATTTTTTTCTACGTGCCCTGCTATAACGTCTTTAATAATAGCTTCTAACATTTGATCCATAACTGAAAGCCATTCTCACCTGCCACAGGTCGTATGTACACAATGTCTCTTCTGATGTTGTGCTGTATTTGAACTGTTACTCCTCAATAGAGTCATAGAATTATAGAGATATACAGCACAGAAACAGGACCTTCAGCCCATTGTGTCTGTGCTGGCCATCAAGCACTGAACTATTCTAATCCCAATTCCCAGCACTTGGCCTGTAGCCTTGTATGCTATGGCGTTTCATGTGCTCATCTAAATACTTATGAAATGTTGTGAGGGTAGCTGCCCGGACCATCTCTTAAGGCAGTGTGTTCCAGATTCGAACCACCCTTTGGGTGAAAATTATTTTCCTCAAATCCCTTCTAAACCTCCTGCCTCTTACCTTAAATCTATTCCCCCTGGTTATTGACCCGTCCACTGAGGGAAAAAAGATTCTTCATGTCTAACCTATCAATGCCCCTCATTATGTTGTATACCTCAAAAATGACACCCCTCATCCTTTTCTGCTCTAAGGAAAACAACCCTAGCCTTTTCTGTCGCTCTTCATAGCTGAAATGCTCCAGCCCAGGCAACATCCTGGTGAATCTATTCTGCACCCTCTCCATTGCAATCACCTCCTTTCTATAGTGCGGCAACCACAGCTATACACAGTACTCCAGTTGTCGCCTAACTGGAGTTTTATACTGCTCCATCATAATCTCCCTACTCTTATATTCTACGCCTCGGCTAATAAAGGAAGGTGTCCCATACGTCTTCCTGACCGCATTGTCTACCTGTGCTGCTGCCTTCAGTGATCTATGGACAAGTACACCAAGCTCCCTATGACCTTCAGTACTTCCTAGGGTCCTACCATCCATTGTATATTTCCTTGTATTGTTCGCCCCCCTCAAATGTATCACCTCACACTTCTCAGGATTAAATTCCATTTGCCACTCCTCTGCCCATCTTACCAGCCCATCTATATCGTCCTGTAATCTAAGACTTTCCTCCTCACTATTTACAACACCACCAATTTTCGTGTCAGCTGCGAACTTACTGATCATACCTCCTATATTCACGTCTAAATCATTAATGTACACTACAAACAGCAAGAGTCCCAGCACCGATCCCTGCAGTACACCACTGGTCACAGGCTTCCACTCGCAAAAACAACCCTTGACCATCACCCTCTGCCTCCCACCGCTAAGCCAATTTTGGATCCAATTTGCCAAATCGCCCTGGATCCCATGGGCTCTTACCTTCTTAATAATTCTCCCATGCGGGACCCTATCAAAAGCCTTACTGAAGTCCATATAGACTACTGCTTTACCCTCCTTTACACCCCTAGTCACCGCCTCGAAAATAATCAATCAATTTAGTTAGACACGAACTCCCCTTGACAAAGCCATGCTGACTACTCCTGATTAATCCCTGCCTCTCCACGTGGAGATTAATCCGGTCCCTCCGAATTTTTTCCAATGGTTTCCCTGCAAAAAATTGCTTGTGACCCTTCGACCTCCTTTCTGTTAATCTGTGACCCTCGATCAGATCTTACAGTGGTGTAGGAGTGGCAACAGAGTTCCTGCCTCCCTTTTATATGATTTTTCAGGGTGGAAGATGAAGAGATGAAATGTGTGGTCAGGGATAGAGACAGGGGGAAAGAAACCCACCTTTATAAAGGGAATTAGCAAAAGAATTTAAGATGAACAAGTTTCAGGAATATTGGAAATGGACAGGGGATTGGGATAATCAGAAGGACGAGTACATGGAGGGATTTGATCTCATGGTTGGAATATTAAAATTGAGGTGTTACTGGACCAAGAGCCAATGTAGGTCAGTGAGCACTGGGATGTTGGGTGAACAGAATTTGGTGTAAATTAGAAGATGGCAGCAGAGTTTTGGAAGACCACAAGGGACAAGGTTACAGAGAGTAGAATGTGGGAAACAAGCCAGCAGTGTGCTGGAATAGTCAAATCTCGAGGTAACTAAGGCATGGATGAGGTTTTCAGCAGCCGATGAGCTCAGCTCTCTCCTTCTCTCTTTCTCTATCTCTCCCTCTCTCTCTCTGTCGCCCTCACTTGCTCTATCCCACGCTCAGAATCTTCAATGTTTCAATCAAGTCGCCCCTTACTCTTCTAAACTCCAGCTGATATAAGCCTAGCCTGTCCGGCCTTTCCTCATAAGACAGTCCGCCCATATTCATCTAATAAACCTTCTCTGAACTGTTTACAACGCATTTACATGCTTCCTTAAATAAGGAGACCAGTACTGAACACAGAATTCCAGATAATGTCTCACCAATGCCCTCCCTACCTTTGTATTCAATTCCTCTCACAACAAATGATAACATTATATTAGCTTTCCTAATTACTTTCTGAACCGACGTACTAACCTTATGCAATTCATACACCAGGACACCCAGATACTCCTGCATCTCAGAATTCTGCAATCCCTCACCATTCAGATAATATGCTTAGTTTAATTTCATTATTACTACCAATATGGACAATTTCACATTTCCCCACATTCTACTCCATTTCCCAGATCTTTGCCTTCACACTCAATCTATCTATGTCCGTTTGCAGCCGCCTTATGTCCTCTTCAGAACTTTGTTTCATCAACAGATTTACGAACCACACCTTCGGTCCTTGCATCTAATTCATTTAAACAAACTGTACAAAGTTGAGGCCCCAGCACTGATACCTGTGGCGCCCCACTCGTTACATCCTGCCAATCAGAGATTTACCCATTTATGGCTGCTCTCTGTTTCCTGTTAGCTAACCAAACGTCTATCCATGGCAATGTCTTACCCCCTACACCATGAGCTTTTATTTTTCGCAATGACCTTTGATGTGGCACCTTATCAAATGCCTTCTGGAAATCTAGTACAGTACATCCACCAGTTCGCCTTTATCCACAGCACATGTTACTTCTTCAAAGAACTCCAGTTAATTGATTAAACGTAATTTCCCTTTCACAAAACCATGTTGACTTTGCCTAATCACCTTGAATTTTTCTACCTGCCCTGCTATAACATCTTTAATAATAGCTTCTAAAAAACTAATTCACAGCCAGAAAGCCTTTCTCGTATGTCACAGATTGTTTCTCTACTGTGTTTATTCTGATTTTGTGCTGTATTTGAACTGTCACTCCTCAATAAACTGCTTGTGACCCTTTGACCTGCTTTTTGGGTGATCTCTGACCCTATATCAGACCTTACAGTGGTGTAGGAGACGGAACACAGACATCAGGATGATAGGCTTGGTTTACTTGGTTTGTGAGAAATAGTAAACTCAGTTGAGTGATGAATGAGTAGGAGATTTGGCAACAAAAAGAGTTTACACTCAATCAAACGTGTGTGTTCATCACTAAGAGCGTGGGTGGGGGGGGGGCGGGGGGAGGACTTTCAGAGAGTTTTGAATAAGTAAAGTCAGAAATACAATCTCACTAGCATATCACAGGAAATAGTCAATTGATAACCTGGTAGAGAAGAAAAACAGGCACAACTGGGGAGACGGACATACTAAGGATTTTCGAGGTGTATGATGGGAATTACGATTTTATTCTCAATGGAATATCTAAGGATGTCAAGAAATGCAAATTTAAGCAAAAAAAAGGGCTGAGATAAGTTGGTCAATGGGGCACATCTGTGTACCTGAACAGAAAGTGCTGGAAATACTCAGTGGGTCTGGCAGCATCGGTGCAGAGAGAAACAGAGTTAATGTTTCAGATCTGTGACCCTTCATCAGAACTGGTAAACGTTAGAAATGTTGATGTACAAGCTGGAGATAGTGAGACCATGGACCTCCTGCTTTCCATACCACCCCCAATCCTTCACCTCAAACCTCCCCTTCTGATTTTATACTTTTCAATGATAACCCAATACTACCAACTTCCCAGTCACAGCAGCTCCAGGAGACAGAAAGAGAGCAGCAAAAGAGCACTAAAGCCCCATCACTTGGTCTGATGCTCACAGCCACCAGATCAAATACTTACAGTGCGTGTACCTTAGAGGCTGGTATAGAGTCAGAATCTGCATGTGGTGAGTCACCGAGCATGAGTGAGCTTCAGCCAGGCCAGGGGAAAAGAATAGTTCATGTGTCAGATCACCAGAGGGCGAGGTCACAAACGAGTTATAATACACAGGACTCAGATGTGAACATTGCTGGAGCTGCTGCCCATGTCGAGGTGGTGCAGTCTGAATCCGAGTCCTCAAGGCCTAGAGCAGCTCGAGGAAGTCCTGCAAGGGCATCTGCAGTCACCCCCAGTGAAAGTCAGCAGCCTTCCACCAGCCATGCTGCAGTCACTGGGAAACACTGTGTAGGAGCAGTAGGCAGGTTGAGGGAATCCACAAGACAGGGACTAAGGGAATACACAAGGGTGAATAGTTCAGTTTAGTTTGTATAATTGCATGTGTTGTTGGATAAAGACGATCATGAAAAACATTTTGTTGGTGTTTTTATTGCAGGATGGTTACCTCGGGGACGCTGTGATGGGGCATCTCAGATGGGTGTAATGGTGGAGAAGTGGTGGATCCATGCTGGGAAAGGGAAGTTGTCCTCTGGGAACTGGAATCTTAGCAGCGTCTCTACGACAGCCTTTCCGGTTTGAAATCATCCAGGAAATATCCTCCTTGCCTCCTCCTCCTCCTACTGAGTTAGCCTGCGGATCCCTGGTGCCAAAGCCTGTGTCCTCATGATGGTGCCGATGTGAAGGGTGCAGCAGAACACCATGAACTTGGACACCTGCTCCAGTATGTACTGGAGGGCTCCCCACGAGCGGTTCAGACATCTGAAGCATTGCTTCACCTGGTGGTTTTGTGTGGAGGAGGGGAGTGTCTAGAGTTTAGAGATCGTGAGCCACATTCGGGTTCTGCATGGGGGCCCGATGTGTTGGGATCGGCTGACTGCTTCAGAATGAAGGTACAGTGGCTGCTGCCAGGACAGTGGACATTTACCAAGATGATGTACTGGGCATGCTCACACACCAACTGTACATTAATGGAGTGAGAGCTGTATCAGTTCCTGTACCTCTCCCCGTTGCCTTGGGGACCCCGCAGAGACACCTAGACCATCAGGAATCCCGTTATCCTGACAAAGCCACGGGATCTCTCACCTGCTTCTCCCTGCTGAGAGAGCAGGCAGTATAATTCAGCTCACCCGACATACATAGCCTCCGTCATACAGCAGATACATGAATGGACAACAGAGAGAGAGATAATGGATACGTCACCCGCTCTTGTCTGGAAAGATACAGATAAGAACATAATAACATAAGAAGTAGGAGCAGGAGTAGGCAATTCAGCCCTTCGAACCTGCTTCGCCATTCAATATGATCATGGCTGATCTCATCTCGGTCTCAACTCCACTTTCCTGCCCGTTCTCCATAACTCTTCAACCCATTACTAATTAAAAATCTGTCTATCGCCTCTTTAAATTTACTCAATGTCCCGGCATCTATTGCACTCCGGGTAGTGAATCCCACAGACACACGACCCTTTGAGAGAAGAAATTTCTCTTCATCTCTATTTTAAATCCTTATCCCTTATCCTAAAACAATGACCTCTCATTCTAGGTTGCCCCACAAGAGGAAACGTCTTCTCTATGTCTACTTTGTCAATCCCCTTAATCATCTTATATACCTCAATTAGATCGACTCTCATTCTTCTAAACTCCATAGAGTAAAGGCATAAAGAGCTCAATCTCTCTTCATAAGACAAACCCCTGCTCCCTGGAATCAATCTAGTGACTCCTCTGATCTGTCTCCAATGCAACTACATCCATCCTCAAGTCAGGAGACTAAAACTATACACAATACTCCAGGTGCGGTCTCATTAATGCCTTGTACAGTTGCAGCAGCACTTTCCTACTTTTATATTCTATTCCTTTCGCAAGAAATACCAAAATTCAATTTGCCTTCCTTTTCACCTGCTGTACCTGCAATCTAGCTTTCTGCGATTCATGCACGAGGACACCCAGATCCTTCTGCACCGAAGCACTCAGAAGTTTCTCTCCATTTAGATAATAATTTGCCTTTCTATTCTTCCGACCAAAATGGATAACCTTACACTTACCCACGTTAAACTCCATCTGCCAAATTTTCGTTCATTCACCTAACCTATCCATATCAATTTGTAAATTTCTTATTTAATTATTGCAACATACTATCCCACCTATTTTAGTGTCATCTGGAAATTTGGCTATAGTACCTTCTATCCTTGCATCCAAATCATAAATATATATTGTAAATAGCAGGGGCCAAGGACCAAATCCTGTGGTACCCCACCAGTTACATATTGCCAACAAGAAAAAGATCCATTTATCCCGACTCTCTGTTTTCTGTTGGTTAGCCAATCCTCTATCAAAGTTAATAAATTGCCCCTGACCTCATGTGATCTTACCTTCTGTATTCACCTTTTGTGTGGCACTTTATCAAATGTCTTCTGGAAGTCCAGATATACTACATCTACAGGATCACCATTTTCCACTTTTCTTGTCACAGCTTCGATGAACTCTAGCAAATTCGTCAAATAGGATTTACCCTTCATAAAACCATGCTGACTCTGATGGATTGCGTTTTGACTTTCTAAACGTCCTGTTATTACTTCCTTAACAATGGGTTCTAACAATTTCCCAACGATAGATGTTAAACTAACAGGTCTATAGTTTCCTACTTTCTGCCTCCCTCCCTTTTTGAATAAGGGCGTTATATTAGCTTTTTTCCAATCCACTGGAAACTTTCCCGCATCCAGCGAATTTTAGAATATTGTAACCAATGGATCCATTATCTCTGCTGCCACTTACTTTAAGACACTCTGATGCAGGCCATCAGGCCCTGGTTACTTGTCTGCCTTCAATTCCAATAGTTTGCTCTGTACTTTTTACCTAGTAATGATGATTGTTCTAAATTCCTCTCTTTCTATAACCTCTGCATTACCTGTTACTATTTAGATGGTACTGGTGTCCTCCACCGTGAAAACTGAGGCAAAATACGGATTTAGTGTCTCCACCATTTCTGTGTTCCCCTCTATCAACTTCCCAGTCTCATCCTCCAAGGGATCAACATTCACTTTAGCCACTCTCTTACCTTTTATATACTTAAAGAAGTTTTTACTATTCGTTTTTATATTTTGCTCTAGTTTTCTTTCATAATTTATCTTTGCTCTTTTTATTACTTTTTTAGTAACCCTTTGTTGATCATTAAAAATTTCCCAATCTTCCAGCCTGCCACTGGCCTTTGCAATATGGTATGCCTTAGATTTTGTCTTTATGTTATCCTTAACTTCCTTGCTTAGCCATGGATGTTTTTCCCCCTCCTAGAATATTTCTTCCTCTCTGGAATATATTGTAGTTGGGAGGAATTGAATATCTCCTTAAACATCTGTCACTGCTCATCAACTGTCCTACCTTTTAGTCTTCCTGCCCAGTCCACTAGGGCTAAATCTGTACTCATGCCGATGTAATTACCTTTGTTTATGGATCTAATAGTTGGATACAGAGACTTACCAGGGACACCAATAATAGCGAGGATGGGGGAGTAAACCGTTTGAATCATCTTCAGAGCATAATAGATCCGCGCTTCTAATGTCATCCGAAAATACTCAGCAGCAACCAGGCCAAACCAATAGGACGTACTCCTACTGTCCATTGCTGTAACATTCCAATCTATTTTTCCCAGATTCTGACCCATTGTTGGAACATTGAAATCTATTGTCCTCAGATTCTGACCCATTATTGTAACATTTCAATCTATTGTCCTCAGATTCTGACCCATTGTGGTAACATTCCAATCCATTGTTCTCAGATTCTGACCCATTGTTGGAATATTCCAATCTATTGTCCTCAGATTATGACCCATTGTTGGAACATTGAAATCTATTGTCCTCAGATTCTGACCCATTGTTGTAACATTTCAATCTATTGTCCTCAGATTCTGACCCATTGTTGGAACCTTCCAATCCATTGTTCTCAGATTCTGACCCATTGTTGGAATATTCCAATCTATTGTCCTCAGATTATGACCCATTGTTGGAACATTGAAATCTATTGTCCTCACATTCTGACCCATTGTTGTAACATTCCAATCCATTGTTCTCAGATTCTGACCCATTGTTGTAACATTCCAATCTATTGTCCTCAGATTATGACCCATTGTTGGAACATTGAAATCTATTGTCCTCAGATTCTGACCCATTATTGTAACATTTCAATCTATTGTCCTCAGATTCTGACCCATTGTTGGAACATTCCAATCTATTGTCCTCAGATTCTGACCCATTGTTGTAACATTCCAATCTATTGTTCTCAGATTTTGATCAATCGTCTTTCTCTCTCTCTCTCTTTCTGCAGCCACGGATCCCTGTTAGTGCCGGGGTTGATGCTCCCACTGACACTATGAGTTAACACATTGAAACGAGTCCCTTATTAATAGAAGAGGGAAACCCTCCAGTGACACAATTATGGTCCGTAGTGACTGACATTAATTACAGTCAATGAACAAACAAGTTCAGTTAATCTCTTTCAATCCAATACTTTTTGTACCACAATAGTGTAGAAGTGTTCCTCAGTCTAGATGGGATATATGAGGTTAGTTGAGGGAAGGAATGGTGGAAAAAGCAGAGGCATTGGCTGGAAGCTTTCAATCCTCCTTGGATCTGGGAGTGATGACAGGGGACTGCAGGGTTGTAAATGTTACACCCTGCTTATAAAATGAGACATTAGATAAATCCTGTAGCTACTGACCAGTCAGTCTAATGTCGGTGGTTGGAAATTTCTAGAGGCCATAAGCCTGTACAAAATATATCTTTCTTGGAAAAACATGGGATAATAAATGACAAACAGCACGGGTAAGTAATGACCAATCACGTACGATAATCTTGATCAAGTTCATTGATGACATAACTGTGAGTGTTGATGAGGCTAGTGTGTTTCATGTTATGTATAAGGACTTTCAAAAGGCCTGTGATCAAATGACATTTCATAGACTTGTTATGAGAAATATAACACATGGAATATTTTGACAGTGATAGTGTGAATATGACACTGACTCAGGGACCGAAAGCAGAGAGACGTGGTGAACAGACTTTGTTCAAACTGGGGGAGGGGGAGTTAAAATTGCTGTTTCTCAGGGGTCAGTATTAGTATCAGTGCTCTTCCTGACATGTAGGTAGATATACAAGTAATAGAGACTTATATGCAAGATGACATGAAACTCATAAGTAAGGATGGCAAAGACGCAGACCACAGAATTATCCAACATCATAGACTTTGTTTATTTTTAATTTATTCTGGACTCCAATCCAAATACAAATTTATTTCTCACTGTATACTTCATTTGTGTGATTTGCCTGTGAGTTTGCGCATGAATGTCTAACGTATATTTTTGTTATTTTATTTAGATTCATTTTAGATTTTAAAGTACAGTAAACTCACTTCTTGATTAAACTTAAGAAAACCTGTCTGATTGGTTCTTTCACGATCACAGTAAAGGTAAAAGGTAAAATACTCACTGAGGTGGTCAGCATCTCCACTGCTAAAAAGGAATAAATCCCATTGTGATCAAAGAAAAGATAGGACAAGAGGGGAGCCTGGGACCCCTCCTCACCTGGCTGTATCAGAAATGTGGAGGTTCTAGTGATTGTAACGCAATGACAAACGAGAAATTGGAAGTGTCATAGAGTCACAGAGTTATAGAGCAAAGGAACAGGCCCTTCGGCCCACTGTGTCTGTGCTGGCCAACAAGCCTATCCATTCTAATCCCATTTTCCAGCACCTGTCCCGTTACCTTGTACGCTATGGCGTTTCAAGTGCTCATCTACATAATTCGTAAATGTTGTGGAGGGTTCCTGCCTCTGTAGCCGCTTCAGACAGCGTGTTCCGGATTCCAACTACCCTCTGGGTGATTTTTCTTCCCCTCAAATCCCCTCTAAACCTCCTGCCCCTTAATTTAAATCAATGCCCCCCGGTTATTGACACCTCCGCTAATGAAAATTTTTTTTCCTATCTACCCTATCCATACCCTCATAATTTTTCGTGCTTTCTGTCTCTGTCCCTTTTTTAAATAAAGAATTTACATTCCCAATAAAGGAATTACATACAGAGTGAAGTAACTCGGTACAGGTTAAAACCCCTCTCTGTTGAAAAGTTGTGTAATGTTGCTGGACAGTTAGGGATTATTCTCCGTCCAAAAGATTGGAAACCCGAAATTCTAAGACTTGTTTCCAACCATTTTTTATTTGCAGCAGAAAATTCAAACAGGGTTAGAATCACTGACAGATAGTGTAATGTTAGCTAAGGTAAAACTAGAACAGAAGAGACTAGAATTAGAATTCTATTGAGAGCGAGAAATAGCAGAGCGTCAAGAAAGGGAAAAAGTAAGAGTGTTCCAGAAGGAGAAGGAGGAAAGGGAGTTAAGGTGGCTCAAACAACTAGAGGAAGTCCCAGTCCACCCACTGAAGGCACAGCTAGTGAAGGAGCTACCCATAGTTCAGGACCATGTGCTGAGCTCTTAATGTTCTCCCAGTTCGTTCCAAATTTCAATAAGGAGGACGTGTCAGAGTTTTTCATCAGTTTTGAAATGCTTGCAAAGCAGCTGAAATGACTGACAGAGAGTTGTACACTGTTCTTACAAAGTAGAATAACAGGAAAAGTCCATGAGGTTTATTCACTGTTGCCAGATGAAAGTTCATTACATTATGAGATGACTAAAATTGCTATCCTGGGTGTACATGAAATAGTACTGGAAGTGTACCGTCAAACATTCCAAACCCTCAGAAAGCAGCCTGACTAAACTGACCTCGAGTTTGAAAGTGTTAAGCAGCTTCCGAACATAGGGGCAAAGGAGCAGGAGTAGGCCATTCAGCCCATCGAGCCTGCTCCACCATTCAATATGATCATGGTTGATCATCCAAAGACTTTTCCCCCACACTATCCTCATATCCCTTTTTGTCAGTGGTATTGATAAAACTGTCAATCCCTACTTTAAACATACTCAATGGCCGTACTTCCACAGCTCTCTGGGGAGAGAATTTCAAAGATTCAGAACCATCTGAGTAAAGAAATTTCTCCTCATCTCTGTCCTAAGTGGCTTCTCTTTTGTTTTATAATTATGTCTGCTATTTCTGGACTCCCCAACCAGGGGAAACATCTTAGCTGCATCTACCCTGTCTATCCCTTTAAGTATTTTGTAGGTTTCAATGAGATCACCTCTCATTCTTCGAAACTCTGGAGAATACAGGCCCAGCTTCCCCAATCTCTCTTTATAGGACAGTCCCACCATCCCGGGAAGAAGTCTGGTGAACCTTCTTTGCACTCCCTCTGTGGTCATAATATCCTTCCTCAGGTAAAGAGACCAGAACTGCGCACAGCACTCCATCTGCGGTCTAAAAAAGTTTCTAGACAATTGCAGCAAGACTTCACTACTCAAATCAACTCGTGATAAAGGCCAACATACCATTTGCCTTCCTAATTGCTTGCTGCACCTGCATGTTAGCTGTCAATTACTTATAATGAGGATACCCAGGTCCCTTTGTACATCTACACTTTCTAATCTCTCACCAATTAGAACACTCTGCACGTCCATTCATCCTACCACCGTGGCTAATTTCACATTTTTCCACATTATATTCCATCTGCCATGTTTTTGCCCACTCACTAAGTCTGTCCAAATTTCCTTGAAACCACTTTGCATCTTCCTCACAACACACATTTCCACCTAGTTTTGTGTCATCTGCGAACTTGAAATATTACTTTGGTCCCAATATCCAAATCATTGATAGATATTGTGAACAGCTGGGGCCCAAGCACAGATCCCTGCGGTACTCCATTAGTCACAGCCTGCCAAAGCAAGAATGGCCCATTTATTTCTACTCTCTGTTTCCTGCCTGTTTACCAATCCTTACTGCTAGTCAGTATATTACCTCCTATCCCATGTTCTTTAACTTTGCTGACCAACATACAATGGGGCACTTAATCAAAAGCTTTCTGAAAATCCACCGACTCCCCTTCTCTATTTTGTTCGTGACATCCAAAAAATAAAAACCAACAGGTTCATCAAGCATGATTTCCCATTCATAAATCCATGTTGACTCTGCCCAATCAGATCCATTTATCGCATAATTTAGAATAGATTCCAACATGTTCCCTAGTACTGATGAAATGCTAACCACGTGGGCTTTCGCCGGGTGCTCCAGTTTCCTCCCACAGCCAAAGACTTGCAGGTGATAGATAAATTAGCCATTATAAATTACCCCTAGTGTAGGTAGGTGGTAGGGAATATGGTATTACTGTAGTGTTAGCATAAATGGGTGGTTGTTGTTCCCAATTTTCTCTTTCCCTCCCTTCTTAAACAGTGGGATGACATTTGCTACTTTCCAATCTGCAGGAAGCGTTCCAGAAGTGATAGAATTTTGAACGATGATCACCAATGCATGAACAATCTCCATTACTACTTCCTTCAACACTCTGGGATATAGAATATCAGATCCTGGATAATTGTCAAACATCAGCCCTACTAATGTCTCCTATATAAACTTCTCACTAATACTAATTTCCTTCAATTCTTCATTCTCCCAATCCCTTGGATCTCTAATTCTGGGAGATTTCTTGTATCTTCCTCAGTGAAGACAGACACAAAATATTTTTTTGTTTAGTTTAGAGATACAGCACTGAAACAGGCCCTTCGGCCCACCGAGTCTGTGCCGACCATCAACCTCTCATTTTATACGACACTAATCCCTTATTCCTACCACATCCCCACCTGTCCCTATATTTCCCTACCACCTACCTATACTAGGGGCAATTTATAATGGTCAACTAACCTACCAACCTGCAAGTCTTTTGGCTGTGGGAGGAAACCTGAGCACCCGGAGAAATCCCACGGAGACGCAGGAAGAACTTGCAAACTCCACACAGGCAGTACCCAGAATTGAACCCGGGTCGCTGGAGCTGAGAGGCTGCGGTGCTAATCACATTTAACTTCTCTGTCATTTCTCAATTCCCCATTATAAATTCTCCTGACTCTGCCTGTAATGGCCCTACATTTGTCTGAGCTAAACATTACCATTTTATGAACCAATAGAAGATTTACAGTCTGTTTTGGTGCTTGCTTTTGACCAGTGGATACAGAAGATCAGGATACAGCCCACATATATAAATCTCAGAGCAGTGATCCATCTCGAAGAGTTCACAAACTCGTTCCCCCTCCCATTAAAACACACACAGAGGAACAGAAGGTTCAAAGAGCCAGGCAGGTTGCAATTCTGGCTGATGAATTTTCCCTTGTATACAAGGCCTTAGCCCCAAAGGGAAACCCTTCCCTAGTAACCCCAAAGACCCGAGAATAAAAGGTGGGAGGCTGATCGGACCCTGAACAGCCATGGGCAAGAAGGAAAAGCTGGACACACGGGAGCCCTTCCTCAGGCCAAATAAGACGGTACTGAGAGCAGGAGTAACAGCCGAAGCCATGTGTGTTTCCATTGTAATGAGGCAGATCACCGTCATGCTGACTGGTGGAAGTGTCGGGAAAACCTGTAAGATTAATGAGAGTCCTGATTACCACCTACCGCCCTCCTCAGCTAATGACTCAGTACTCCTCCATGTTGAACACCACTTGGAAGAAGCACTGAGGGTAGCAAGGGAACAAAATGTACTCTGGGTGGGGGACTTCAATGTCCATCACCATGAGTGGCTCAGTCGCACCACTACTGACCAAGCTGGCCGAGTCCTAAAGGACATAGCTGCTAGACTGGGGCTGCGGCAGGTGGTGGGGGAACCAACACGAGGGAACAACATACTTGACCTCGTCCTCACCGATCCGCCTGCCGCAGATGCATCTGTCCATGACAGTATTGGTAGGAGTGACCACCGCACAGTCCTTGTGGAGATGAAGTCCCGCCTTCACATTGAGGATACCGTCCATCGTGTTCTGTGGCACTATCACCATGCTGAATGGGATAGATTTCCAACAGATCTAGCAATGCAAAACTGGGCATCCATGAGGCGCTGTGGGCCATCAGCAGCAGCAGAATTGTACTCAACCACAATATGTAACCTCATGGCCCGGCATATCCCCCACTCTACCATTACCGTCAAGCCAGGATACCAACCCTAGTTCAATGAAGAGTGCAGGAGGGCATGCCAGGAGCAGCACCAGGCATACCTCAAAATGAGGTGTCAACCTGGTGAAGCTACAACCCAGGACAATTTGCATGCCAAACTGCGTAGAGCTAAGCGATCCCATAAACAACGCATCAGATCTCAGCTCTGCAGTCCTGCCACATCCAACCGTGAATGGTGGTAGACAATTAAACAACTAACTGGAGGAGGTGGCTCCACAAATATCCCTATCCTCAATGATGGGGGAGCCCAGCACATCAGTGCAAAAGATAAGGCTGAAGCATTTGCAACAATCTTCAGCCAGAAGTGCCGAGTTGATTATCCATCTCGGCCTCCTCCTGAAGTCCCCAGCATCACAGATGCCAAACTTTAGCCAATTCGATTCACTCCGCATGATATCAAGAAACGACTGAAGGCAATGGATACTGCAAAAGCTATGGGCCCTGACAATATTCCGGCAATAGTACTGAAGACCTGTGCTCCAGAACTTGCTGCGCCCCTAGCCAAGCTGTTCCAGTACAGCTACAACACTGGCATCCACCCTGCAATGTGGAACATTACCCAGGTATGTCCTGTACACAAAAAGCAGGACAAGTCAACCCGGCCAATTACCGCCCCATTAGCCTCCTCTCAATCATCAGTAAAGTGATGGAAGATGTCATCAACAGTGCCATCAAGCGGCACTTGCTTAGCAACAACCTGCTCAGTGATGCTCAGTTTGGGTTCCAACAGGGCCACTCATCCTGATCTCATTACAGCCTTGGTTCAAACATGGACAAAAGAGCTGAACTCAAGAGGTGAGGTGAGAGTGACTGCCCTTGACATCAATGCAGCATTTGTCCGAGTATGGCATCAAGGAGCCCTGGCAAAACTGAGGGCAATAGGAATCAGGGGGAAAACCCTCCGCTGGCTGGAGTCATACCTAGCGCAAAGGAAGATGATTGTGGTTGTTGGAGGTCAATCAGCTGAGCTTCAGGACATCACTGCAGGAGTACCTCAGGTACTGTCCTGGGCCCAACCATCTTCAGCTGCTTCATCAATGACCTTACTTCAATCATGAGGTCAGAAGTGGGGATGTTCGTTGATGATTGCACAATGTTCAGCACCATTCGCGACTCCTCAGATACTGAAGCAGTCTGTGTAGAAATGCAGCAAGACCTGGAAAATATCCAGGCTCGGGCTAATAAGTGGAAAGTAACATTCGCGCCACACAAGTGCCAGGCAATGAGCATCTCCAAGAAGAGAGAATCTAACCATCTGTCCTTGACATTCAACGGCATTACCATCGCTGAATCCACCACGATCAACATCCTAGGGGCTGCCATTGACCAGGAGCCGAACTGGAGTAGCCATATAAATACCGTGGCTACAAGAGCAGGTCAGAGGCTAGGAATCCTGAGGCGAGTAACTCACCTCCTGACTCCCCAAAGCCTGTCCACAATCGACAAGGCACAAGTTCGGAGTGTGATGGAATACTCTCCACTTGCCTGGATGGGTGCAGCTCCAACAGCACTCAAGAAGCTTAACACCATCCAGGACAAAGCAGCCCGCTTGATTGGCACCCCATCTACAAACATTCACTACCGACGCATAGTGGCAGCAGTGTGTACCATCCACAAGATGCACTGCAGCAATGCACCAAGGCTCCTTAGACAGCACCTTCCAAACCCGCGACCTCTACCAACTAGAAGGACAAGGGCAGCAAATACATGGGAACACCACCATCTGCAAGTTCCCCTCCAAGGCACACACCATCGTGACTTGGAACAATATTGCCGATCCTTCACTCGCTGGGTCAAAATCCTGGAACTCCCTTCCTAACAGCAGTGTGGGTATACCTACCCCATATGGACTACTGCGGTTCAAGCAGGCAGCTCACCACCACCTTGGCAAGGGCAATTAGGGTTGGGCAATAAATGATGGCCTGGCCAGCCACGCCCACATTCTGTGAATGAATATTTTTTTTTTAAATGTCCACCAGATCAGTGCAGGAAAACGGGCCCTGATGGAAATCACAGCAGATCAGGCTGTGCCTTTAACTGTGGCAGTCAGACCCAGTAAACCTACCACTGAGAGTGCAGGAAATCTTAACAAACTCCCTGAGAGTTACCAGGAATTATAATCCCAAGGAAAAGTGACCCCATCCACCTTGAGTGAGGCAAGCAAACCCATAATCATACTAAGGGATACAGGGGCCACCCAATCCCTTCTGCTGGGAAAAGGAATGACCTTTCTTCGATAGTGCAGTGAATGCTGAAGAGTTAGTGAATTGTATCGGAAGACAGTATATGTCCATACCTTTATAACGACTGCACTTGGAGTGTGGCCCAGTTTCAGGACCGGTATCCAAGGGGATTGTACCTAGTTTACCGATGGATGGGTCGACCTGCTCCTGGGTAATGATCTGACAAGGGAAAAGGTGCCAGTTCCCTGGTAGTTCTCGAGAGACTAAAATAGGGCCAGAAGACAGAGCAGTTACAGGAGAAGGCCCCTGACATTCTCCCTGATTGTGTGGTGACACGGTCCACGGCCAAACATTCCCTGAACTGACACTGTAGATGGATGACCCGACTGCCTGACTTTCTGCAACCTTCTTTGGGAAGTTAGAGAACAGAAAGGATTTGCTAAACAGATCTTCCTTAGTTGAGGCTCAATCCCCCGACCCTGTGTTATAAAATAGCACAGACTGTCCAAACCAAAACTGAAGCAGAGGGAATTGCTGTGTGTTTACTATTTAAGGAACGAGGTGCTGATGAGGAAGTGGAGACCTCCTCACAGACCTGCGGATGAAGAGAGGACAGTGGTTCACCAGATAGTGGTGCCGCTGAGGTCCCTTAAAGAAATATTAAGAATGGCCGACGAAATTCCAATGACTGGACATGTCGGTGTATGAAAAATCAAAGCCCGCATAAGACAGCAGTTTGACTGGCCACAACTCCACAAAGATGTGGTGGAGTTCTGTAAAACTAGTCACATGCGCTAGGTGGTGCGGAAGCCCCAACCTGCAATAAAATCTGCACCCTAATTCATCTACCAGCTTTTGGGGAACCCTTCAGCAGAGTGCTGGTGGATTGTGTGGGACACCTGCTGAAAACAAAACGGGATTACCAGTATCTTCTCACCATTATGGATGTGGTGACCCGATTCCCAGAGGCCATTCTCCCTAAGAGCTATCTCTGCCAATGTAGTGGTGGAGGGGCTAACCCAATTCTTTACCCGATAATGGCCTGCCTGCTGAGATCCAGTTGGATCAGGGCACACATTCTATGTCCAGTATTTTTGAAAAGGTCATGGGTAATCTGGACATCACCCAGCTAAGGTCCTTAGCCTACCACCCACAGTCACAAGGGGCTTTGGAGCGGCACCACCAGACCCTAAAGTCAATGATCAGGCCATACTGCTATGAGTAACCCCATGACTGGGACAAAGGGCTAGGATTTCACCTGTTGGTTACCAGGGACTTATCCAATGCTTCCACTGGCTTTAGTCTCTTTGAATTAATTTATGGACACGAGGTGAGAGCTCTGCTTAAACGATTCAAGAAGTTTTTCGGACACAGGGATGAGTCTTCCATGTTAGAATACATTTCCATGCTCTGGGAGCGGCTCACGGGAGCCTGGGCAAAGGCGCAGGAACACCTAAAGATCTCCTAGGCAGCTATGAGAAGGTAAGCAGGAAAAAATGCCAAGGCTAGAACATTTCAGCCCAGAGACCATGTATTGTTATTACTCCCAATGCAGGGTCAACCACTGAAATCCTGATTCAGTGGTCCACATCGAGTGACAAAAAGAATAGCGGGTAAATTATTTAATTTACACCCCAGAGCAAAGGCAAAAAATAAAGGCTGTGGAGGGGACAGACAAGTACAGACCTGTCAGACAGTCAGGAGGGATGATTGAAAAGGACAGTGAGGACAAGTTCGAGGAGGGCCAGGAGGATTCCCAACTGGAACTCCCTACTCTCCTATTAGCCAACCCTGAAATGTTAGATAAATTAGACCACTCACTCTCCTCCTTCAATGCAGGTCAAACAGGGACCCTAAAAATGCTGCTAACAACATTTACAGAAACGTGGAGGGACAAAGAAAGTTCCCAAAAAGGCATGTCAATGGGAAGGGAGATGTCTTACCTAGTCAAAGTGCCGCTGGAAAGTGCAGTGAAAGCTGGACAGACACTAGCGAACAATACTGTCCCAGAGGAAATAGGGCAGATTTGGAAAAATATCCTCCTCATAGTAATGAGAAAGGGGAAGGGAAATTTCCCTAAAGTAAACAGCACTTGCGTACCTCAGCAGAAAGTTAAAAGTAAGGCCAGTGTGGATCTACCCACTGAAGAACCCAATGATCAGATCCCAATGATCAGATCCCAAACTCAAAACAAATCAAACCCTACAACTTGGGGCAGCACAGTTGTGCAGTGATTAGCACTACAGCCTCACAGCTCCTGCAACCCACGTTCGATTCTAGGTACTGCCTGTGCGGAGTTTGCAAGTTCTCCCTGTGACCTAGTGGGTTTTTGCCGGGTGCTCCGGTTTCCTCCCACAGCCAAAGATTTGCAGGTTGATAGGTAAATTGGCCATTATAAATTGCCCCTAGTATAGGTAGGTGTCAGGGGAAGGTGGGGATGTGGTAGGAATATGGGATTCATGTAGGATTAGTATAAATGGGTGGTTGATGGTCGGCAGAGACTTGGTGGGCCGAAGGCCCTGTTTCAGTACTGTATCTCTAAATAAATAAATAAATAAATAAATAAATTTCAATGCCGTGCTCAGCAAGAACAAAGGTCCAGAGGAAATCTCAGACACCTCACAGGGAGAAAGATCATCAAGGTGCAGGAACCTAAATAGTTAAAGCTTCATTGCAAGAGAGAAAAAAAACCAATGTAATCGCTGATGTCCAGGGTCGAACCCGACACATAACCATCCCAGACAAAACTCCAAAACAATTAAATCAGCACAACTGCAACAGACAATGACAGCTGCAGTAATTCTAAGATTCATGTGTGAATTTGAGAAGTGATTATTGAGAATGAAAGTGTATTTCCTTCTATTTCTTCCCACAATTCTGTAATGAAATGTTCCTATTATCACATTTCTTTCAGTGTGCCGTGGCGGTGTCAAGATAACACAATATGCTCAATGAGGAATTTTAATTCACCGATTTGAAACTTACAGTAAACCTTTAATGAAAAAAGAAATCCCACAGTTAACCTTGAAAAAACTGGCAGACAAGATGCCCACCTCAATTGGCATCTGAAACACCTTTTCACATTCAAAGGCCTCCAACGGGAGACACATGTCTGCTGAGTCTCGACCTGTATCATTGGCTTGCTCTAGTGATTGAATTACCTTAAATTACTTTCATTAACACGGCATACAAGGACATCCTGACATATTGACTTTGAAAGAGCAAACTCCTCCAATTATAAATACTGGCACCCTGAGCCCTGGGTTGACAGAAGTTTCCAACCTTGAATCTCATTATAAGGTTCCAGCGAATACACTGAGACAGTCATGAGGCCTTCTGTCCATCTATGTGAAAGCTGGGAGTTTCCCCTGGACAAAGACAGACAAGCCAGTGATTCAAACTGTGCAGAGGCAGAAGGGCTGTGTCCCCCCATCTCTCTCTCTCCAGATAACGTCACAAGTTTGAATACCACATGCAACTGTGGTCCCTCCAAGCCGACAGATTACCACAGACAGACAAACCAGGGAAAGACAGCCACCTACAAGTCTGCCTCAAAGAAATCCCTGAGCCATGTGGGCCAGCCACAAAGGGCACTTCGACCAGCCAAAGCCTTCAAGAATACAACTGCAGCCGGATGACCACCGTGTCATCCAACATCACATAATGAGTATTTTATTTTAATATTTATTCCGGACTCCCATCTTCTCACTCTGTAATCTATTTCTGTGTGATTCTCGTACGCGTCTGTGCGTAAATGTGTGGTGTATTTTTTATGATTTTATTTAGATCGGGTTGATATTGTTAAGTATAATAAACTCACCTCTTTCCTGTTTAAACTCAAGAGAACCTGCCCGATCAGGTCCTTCACAATCACTCCAAAGGTAAAAGGTCAAATACTCAATGAGAGGGTTAGCACATCCACTGGTTAAAAAGAACAAAAAGAGTTGTGGTCAAATAAGACGAGCGATTGTGACCCATCCTCACCTGGCCGTAACAATAGGCAGGGTTGGGGATCGCGAGAATATGGGGATGAACTCAGCTCAGCATTAAACAGGTACCAGATTTTGTAAACTTCCTGGTTCAGCCTCAGACAACGGTCAGTGAGGGGGATGCAGACCGTGGATAGGGAATAGAGTATGTGACAAAAACTGAAGACAATGACTTCAGTCTTCTCATGATTTAAATGACAAGAACACCATGTCAGTGAAATATGTTTTCAGAATCTAATAGTTGCAGCTGGAAACTTACCAGGGACACCAATAATAGCGAGTATGGGATAGTAAATAAATTGAATCATCCTCAGAGCATAATAGATCCGCAATTCTAATGTCATCCAATAATAATCAGCAGTAACCAGGTCAAACAAAGAGGAGAAACTCCTGCTTTCCATTGTTGTAACATTCCAATCTATTGTTCTCAGATTCTGATCCATTGTTGTAACATTCCAATCTATTGTTCTCGGATTCTGATCTATCCTCTCCCTCTGTCTGAAGCCGCTGATCTCTGTTAGTGCCAGAGGCGATGCTGCTGCTGATACCATGGAAGAGCACATTGAAAGGAGCCCCTTATTAATAGAAGTTGAAAACACTCCAGCGACACAATTTGGGTCCATGGAGACTAACATTAAATACAGTCACTGAACAAACAGGTTCTGTTAACCCCTTTCAATTCCACACTTTTTGTACAATAACAAAGTTGAACATTTGCCTGGTCTGGATGGGATGTATGAGGGTTGCTGAGGGAAGGTATGGTGGAAGCAGCAGAGGCACTGGCCAGAATCTTTCAGTCATCCTTGGATATGAGAGTGAAAGAAGATGGAAACTCTCCAGTGAAACATAAGGTTCACTAATGTTCTTTAGGGAAGGAAATCTGCTGCCCTTACCTGGTGGCCTACATGTGACTCCAGACCAAATCAATGTGGTTGGCTTTTACATGCCTTCGGAAATGGGCTAGCAAGCCACTCAGTTGTATCTAACTACTATGAAGTCAATAAAAAGGAATGAAACCGGATGGACTACCCAGCATCGACCTAGGCACCGGTAACGACACGGACAAACTCAGCCCTGTCGACCATCCAATGTCCTCCTTACTAACATCTGGGGGCTTGTGCCAAAGTTGGGAGAGCTGTCCCACAGACTAGTCAAGCAGCAGCCTGACATAAAAATATATCTTGCATGTAAAATCATGGGATAATAAATGACAAGCAGCACGGATAGGTTAATGGAAAATCATTTCTGATAATCTTGATAGGGTTTGTTGATATAACTGTGAGTGTTAATGAGGATAGCGTGTTTCATGTTATAGAATTATAGACACGTAGAAACCTTAAGGGACAGAAAGAGGCCACTTGGCCCATCGTACCTGTACCAGCCGAAAAATGATCCACCTATTCGAATCCCACCTTCCAGCATTTGATCCATAGCCCTACAGATTATGACACTTGAAGTGCACATTCAGACCGCTTTTTAATGAGTAGAGGGTTTCTGCCTCAAACATCCTTTCCGGCAGTGGGTTCCAGACCGTCACTAAAAGCAGGGGACCCAGTACTGAGCCCTTCTGGAACACCACGGGAAACAGTGCTCCAGTCACTTAAATACCCGTCAACAATTACCCTTTGTTTCCTGCCACTGAACCAATTTTGTATCCACCTCGCTGCATTTCCCTGAATTCCATGGAATTTTCTTTTTGAACCAGTCTGTCATGTGGGATCTTGTCAAAAGCCTTGCTAAAATCCATGTAGACCACATCAACTGCATCTTTCATCTATATCCCTTGTTACATCTTCGAAAAATTCGATCAAGTTGGTCAAACAAGCTCTTCCCTTAACAAATCCATGCTGACAATCCTTTATTAACCTGTGCCTGTCTCAGTGACAGTTTACCCCGTCTCTCAGAAAGATTCCAACCATTTTCCCACTACTGAGGTTAGACTGACAGGCCTGCAATTATTCAGACTATCCTTCACTCCCTTTTTAAACAGAGGTCCAACGTTAGCAATTCTCCAATACTCCGGCACCACATACTGTATCCAGTGAGGACTGGAAAATGATAGTCAGACCCTTTGCTATTTCCTCTGTTGCTTCTTGTAGCAACCTGGGGCACATTTCAATTGGATCAGGTGATTTATCAACTTTCAAGGATACTAATCCCATTAACGCTTCCTCTCTCAGTATGTTGATCACATTCAATAATTCACACTCTTGCTCCTTAACTACAATATCTGCATCCGCCCTCTTTTCTGAAGAAACTAAAAGTATTCAATAAAACCATACAAATATCTTCCACCCCTACGCATAGGTTACCTTTTTGGTCTTTTATGGGCCCTACCCTCCCCTTAGTTAACCTCTTACTCTTAATGTATTGAGAAAACATCTTTGGGTTCACCTTGACTTAGCTTGCCAATATACTTTCATGCTCTCTCTTTGCTGTCCTAATTTCCTTTTTGATTTAACCCTTCCACTTTCTAAACTCCTCTCAACTTTCTGGAGTATTGAGTTCTCAGTGTCGGATGTATGCTTCCCTTTTCTGTCTTATCTTACCGTATAGGCTCCTTGACATCCATGGGACTCTAGATTTGGCCGCCTCACCCTTTTTCTTTGTGGGAACATGTTTACCCTGAACCCCTTGAATCTCCACTTTGAATGCCTCCCAGTGCTCTGAGGCAGATTTACCTTCAAGTCGCTGTTTCCAGTCCACTTTCGCTCCTCGGTTTAGTAAAATTGGCCTTGCCTCTAAATCCTATTCTATGTCTGTACCTTTCCATAGTTATGTTATAACTGACTGAATTATGATCACTCCCACCAAAATGCTCTCCCCTGACACTCCATACACCTGCCCAGCGTCATTTCCTAAAACAAAGTCGAAAACTGCACCCTCTCCTGTTGGACTTTCTGCATGCTGGACAAAAATGTTGTCCTGAATGCACCTCAAGAATTCTGCTCCCTCAATTCTTTTCATACTAAAACTATCCTCGTTAACATCGGAGTGATTAAAATACTCTACTATTACTGCCCTATTGTTCTTGCACTTCTCAGAGACTTGCCTACTTATCTGCTCCTCTATCAACCTCTGACTATTTGGCTGTCGAGATCACTCTCCCAGCAGTGAGATTGCCCCTTTTTGGTTCCTCAGCTGAATCCATATCGCCTCACTTGATGAACCTTCCAACATATCATCCCTCCTCACAGCTGCAAAAGATTCCTTGAGCAGAATTGCCATTCCCCTCCTTTCTTAACCCCCTCCCTATCGCATCTGAAAACCCGGTAACAAGGAACGTTGAGCTGCCATTCCTGTCCCTCCTTAAGCCATGTTTCTGTAATAACTATGATATCATACTGCCACATGTCTATCTTTGCCCTCCGCTCATCTGCTTTATTTGCAGCACTCCATACATTGAAATAGATACCCTTGAACACTGCCAAACCTTTTTTTCATTTTCTCACCCTCATTTCCTTTGTCTTCTAGACTCATCCATTAATTTTCCACCTTCCATTTTCATTTCTGATTTTGTCCCAGCTGAGTCTACCCTCAGGTCCCCCACCTCCCTGCCAAACTAGTTAAACCCTCCCCAACAGTACTAGCAAACTGTTCCTCAAGGAACCCAGTCCTGGCTCTGTTCACGTGCAACCCGTTCGGCCTGTCAAGGTCCCATCTCCCCCAGAGCCGGTCCCAGTATCCCAGGAATATGAATCCCTCCCTCCTGCATCATCTTTCCAGCCACACATTCGTCTGCCTTATCTTTCTATTTATATACTAAGTTGCACCTGGCACTGGGAGTAATCTGGAGAATTCTACTTTTTGACTATGTTTGAGGTCCTGCTTGCTAATTTCTTCCCTAGCTCCCTAAATTCTGACTGCAAGACCACATCCCGCTTTCTACCTCTGTCGTTGGTTCCCATGTGGACCACGACTTCTGGCTGTTCCCCTCCTCCTTCAAGATGTTCTGCAGTCGCTGAGTGACATCCTTGACCCTGGCACCTGGGAGACAGCACACCATCCTGGATTCACGTCTATGGCCACAGAAGCGCCAGTCTGTTCCCCTGACTATTGACTCACCTATCACTATGGCTCTTCCAGTCATCCCTGTATCCCGCTCTGCAGCTTAGCCACCCGTGGTGCCATGGACTTGCTGTGGCTGCACTCCCCAGGTGAAGCATCACTTTCCTCAGTATTCAGAACTGAATACCTGTTGGAGAGTGAGATGCACTCAGGGGTCTCCGGCACTACTTGCCTAATAATTTTTGACTGCCTGCTGATCACCCATTCCCACTCTCCCTGCATGCTCTTCAGCAGTGTGGTGACCACATCTATGAACATGCTAAAGCTGAATAAACTGGTATATGAGAAGGAAGAATGTGCAGGGTTCCGGGAAGAAGGCAGGGAATGGGATTAGGTGAATTGTGCATTCGGAGAGCCGGTGCAGACACGACTGGCTGAATAGTTCCTTCTGTGCTGTAATAACACTGTGATGGGGCATCTCAGATGGGTGTAATGGTGGAGAATGGGGGATCCATGGCGGGAAAGAAAAGTTGTCCTATGGGAACCGGTATCTTAGCAGGGACTCTCCGACAACCTGTCCGGCTGGAAGGCATACAGGAAATATGCTCGCTGCCTCCTCCTCCTCCTGAGGTATCCTCCAGATTCCTGGTGCCAATGCCTGTGTCCTCATGATGGTGATGATATGAAGGATGCAACAGAACACCATGAACCTGGACACCTGCTCCAGTGTGTACTGGAGGGCACCCCCGAGCAGTTCAGACATCGGAAGCATTGCTTCATCACACCGATGGTCTGTTCCACCATGTTCCTGGTGACTTCATTGCTCATGTTTTACACATGTTAATTTTGTGAGGTTGGTTGGTGTGGGATGTGGTTTGGTGGTGTAGAAACATGAGCTGTGTCTAGAGGGGTTTCCTTTGCCTCCGAGAAGCCACATTCTGGTTCTGCAAGGAGCCCCGGAGTATAGGGACCGGCTGACTGATTCAGAATGAAGGTATCCTTGCTGCTGCCAGGATAGTGGACATTCACCAACATGATGTACTGGGCATGCTCACACACCAACAGTACATTAATGGAGTGAGAGTGCTTCCAGTTCCTGTACCTATCCCCGTTGACACGGGGGCCCCGCAGAGCCACCTATGTCATCAGGAATCCCGCTATCCTGACAAAGCTACGGGATCACTCATCCTGCTTCTCCCTGCTGAGGGAGAAATTGATGACATAGATGGTCACCCTCAACTCTCTGAATTATCAATGGACAACAGACAGGCCTCGCAACTACTGGTCAGTTAGTTTAACATCATTGGTGAGTTAAGTTTGAGAAGCAATTATCAGGGAAAAATCAACACACACTTGGAGAGGTTTGAGTTATTTAAGGATTGTCAGCACGGATTTCTAAGGCAGATCATGCTTGACTGAACTAATTGAATTTATTTCGATGATCTGAGAAGGTTTATGAAGGGAATGTGGTGGATGTTGTATGCATGGATTTGATGAAATTGTTCAATGAGCAACCACACAAAAGCTTGGTTAACAAAATTGAAGCTCAGGAATAGCATCCAGTTGAATCAAAAATTGTCCAAATGACAGAAAAAAGAGAAATGTGTTAAATGGTTGTTTTTCAGACTGGAGGATGGTAGACAGTGAAGTTCCCCAATGGTCAGTGCGAGGAATACTGTGCTTTTTCTTTGCTACATATAAATGACATGGATCTTGGAATAATGAGTAGAATTTACATTTTTTCTGATGATTGCAATCTTGGAGGCGTGGTAAACAGTGAGGATGTCACAAACCACCTACAACATGATGTAGATCGGCTAGCAGAATGGACAGAGAAGTGGCAGGTAGAATTTAATACAGAGGAGTGTGAGGTGATGCATTTTATCAGATGGACGAGGAAGGCAATATAGACATAATGACACAGTTCTAAAGATTGTGCAGGAACAGAGGGACCTGGGGCTCCATATGCATTGATCTTTGAAGGTGCCAGGACATATTAGGAGGGTGCTTAGTCAATCATATCAGATCTTGGGCTTCATCATTGGAGGCAAAGATACAAAATAAGGGAAGATATGCAGAAACTTCATAAAGCTTTGGTTGGACCCCAACTAGAGAACTGAGTACAGTTCTGGTCACCACACTGTAGGAAGGATGTGACAGTCCCTGAAAGGGTGCAGAGGAGATTTACCAGAATGATTCCAGGGATGGGAGTTTAGTTACAAAGTGAGTTCGGAGAAGATGGAGTTGTTCTCCCTGGTGTAAAGGAGATTGAGAGAGATTTGATAGAGGTGTACATGATTATGATAGACTTAGAAAAGATAGACAAGGAAAAACTGTTCCCATTAACTGATGAAACAAGGACTAGGGGACACAGATGGAAGGTTTCGGGAAAGAGATACAGGGGGAATATGAGGAGGAACTTTTTTACACAGTGGATGGTAATGAGCTGGAACTCGCTACGCATGAGGGTGGTGGAACCAAGCCAATCAATGATTTCAAAAGGAAACTGGATGGACACTTGAAGGAAATGAACTTGCAGGGATACGGGAATTGAGCGGTGGAGTGGAACTGACTGGATTGTTCCACAGAGAGCCGGCATAGAGTGGCTGAATGGCCTCCTTCTGTGTTGTAAATGACTCCATCGATTTCTACCACTCTATGTTAGATATGTCACCTGCTCCTGCCTGGAACCATCCAGATACATAGAAGTTCAATTAAACTGTGACCTTGACGGCCACTGACCGCTCCGTCCTCACCCTGGTGTGAGGCTCCAGGTTGTGTTACAGGAGGTGACACAGCTCTGTGACCACCTCCTTATTGAATCAGAGTCACCTCACACACTGCTCCTGGGTTAAGTGTAGGTAGGAAAAGTGCTCTTGGAACACCCGGGGTGGGTAGGGCAGAGCCCCCTGCTCCTCTATATTTACAGAGCTTCCCTCTCTGCAGCCTCTGCTCCATTTGTTGGTCATGTGACAGACCCAGAGACACTGTAACTACAGTTCCAATACCTCTTCCAGAGTTGGGTCACCAAATCTTCTGTCCTCCCTGAATGTCTGCAGCAGCTCCCAACACAACCTCCAGAAAACCATCCACAGCACCTCCAATAACTTTACAATAGCAGAAGTAAGTCAAAAGCCCCTCACCTGTCAGGTGGACGCCTGGTCCTTTTAAATGACACTAGAGGGGGTTCCTCGTGCTGCTGAATGTATGTTCAGCTGACATTGACTAACACAGGCGGTCAGTGGACATGCACAGACCAAGTTTCAAAGACGTACATCAAAGCTGCTGCTATGGTAAATTGACATCACTTTCAAATCCACCCTCAAAGGAACAACACATACATGGTACAATTGAGCTAGAGCCCTGCCCAACTTGGGACAGTGTGCAGGCCACAGTAGAAGTGGCCGGCTGTGAAGACCACGCGAACAGCACATAGATGATACGACTGGGCTGGAGCCCCGCCCAGCATGGGATATTGTGCAGACCACACTGGAAGTGACCAGCTGTGCGATTCACATCTCTTTCTGGATCCCAATTCTGTACCGTCAGCAGCAGTCTTGCTGCGGAGTCTATAATCCTGGCTCGGGACACATACAGAAAAAGAAATTCACTTTACAAGGAGAACTGAAAAAAGAGTGAAGTCGAAAGATTTGCAGGAATATATGAATTGGAGAGGGGAAAATGAATAAATGGAGGGCTGAGGCCATGGAGAGATTCAAACATAAGAATGAGAATATTAAAATTAAGGTGCTGCCAGACCGGTAGCCAATGTAGATCAGTGAGCACAGGGGTGATGGGTGATCGGGATTTGGAATGAGTTAAAATACAGGCAGCAGAGTTCTGGATGGGCTGTGGTTTATGGAGGTTTATAACGAGAAGGGTGACCAAGATGGAATTGGAATAGTCAAGTGTGGATTTATCAGTGATGCGGATGAGGGTTTACGCAGCAGATGGGCTGAGGCAGAGGTGGAGATGGGTGAAATCACAGAGGTGGTATTAGGCAGGGTTGGTGATGGAGAGAATATGAAGATGAACTCAGCTCAGGTTTAAATATAACTCAGAAGTTGTAAACTGTCCGATTGAACCTCAGATATTTGGCAGGGTGGAGTATGTGCTTCCCAGATAGGGGATGGAGTTTGTGATGGAGACCAATGACACTGGCTTCAGTCTTCCCAAAATTTACATAACAGAACAGTATTTCAGTGAAACAGGGTTTACAGATCTCCGAGCCTGAAATAGAGACAGCAACAGCAGCAAAGAACAAGAACAAAGAACAAAGAAAAGTACAGCACAGGAACAGGCCATTCGGCCCTCCAAGCCTGCGCCGATCTTGATGCCTGCCGAAATTAACACCGTCTGCACTTCCGGGGTCCGTATCCCTCCATTCCCATCCTATTCATGTATTTGTCAAGATGCCTCTTAAACATCTCGATGGTACCCGCTTCCACCACCTCTCCCGACAACAAGTACCAGGCACTCACCACCCTCTGTGTAAAGAGCTTGCCTCGCACATCCCGT
The DNA here is from genome assembly GCF_036365525.1 of Heterodontus francisci. NCBI lineage: Eukaryota > Metazoa > Chordata > Chondrichthyes > Heterodontiformes > Heterodontidae > Heterodontus > Heterodontus francisci. The sequence goes on along the minus strand of NW_027140902.1, from coordinate 240,870 downwards.
CTAAACTTTGCCCCTCTCACCTTAAACCTATGTCCCCTAGTAACTCACTCTTCCACCCTGGGAAAAAGCTTCTGACTATCCACTCTGTCCATGACGCTTATAACTTTGTAAACCGCTATCATGTCGCCCCTCCACCTCCGTCGTTCCAGTGAAAACAATCCGAGTTTATCCAACCTCTACTCATAGCTAATGCTCTCCAGACCAGGCAACATTCTGGTAAACCTCCTCTGTAACCTCTCCAAAGCCTCCATGTCCTTCTGGTAGTGTGGCGACCAGAATTGCTCGCAATATTCTAATTCTGGCCTAACTAAAGTTCTGTACAGCTGCAGCATGACTTGCCTATTTTTATACTCCACGCCCCGACCCATGAAGATCAGCATGCCGTATGCCTTCTTGACTACCTTATCCACCTGCGTTGCCACTTTCAATGATCTGTGGACCTGTACGCCCAGATCGCTCTGCCTGTCAATACTCCTAAGGGTTCTGCCATTTACTGCATACCTCCCACCTGGATTAGACCTTCCAAAATGCATTACCTCACATTTGTCCGAATTAAACTCCATCTGCCATTTCTCCGCCCAAGTCTCCAACCAATCTATATCCTGCTGTATCCTCTCACAATCCTCATCAGTATCCGCAACACCACCAACCTTTGTGTCGTCCACAAACTTACTAATCAGACCAGCTACATTTTCCTCCAAATCATTTATATATACTACAAACAGCAAAGGTCCCAGCACTGATCCCTGTGGAACACCACTAGTCACATCCCTCCATTCAGAAAAGCACCCATCCACTGATACCCTCTGTCTTCTATGACCGAGCCAGTTCTGTATCCATCTTGCCAGCTCCCCTTTGTTCCCATGTGACTTCACCTTTTGTATCAGTCTGCCATGCGGGACCTTGTCAAAGGCTTTACTGAAGTCCATATAGATAACATCCACTGCCCTTCCTTCATCAATCATCTTTGTCACTTCCTCAGAAAACTCAATCAAATTAGTGACACACGACCTCCCCTTCACAAAACCATGCTGCCTGTCGCTAATAAGTTCATTTGTTTCCAAATGGGAGTAAGTCCTGTCCCGAAGAATCCTCTCTAATAATTTCCCTACCACTAACGGAAGGCTCACCGGCCTATAATTTCCTGGATTATCCTTGCTACCCTTCTTAAACAAAGGAACAACATTGGCTGTTCTCCAGTCCTCTGGGACCGCACCTGGAGCCAATGAGGATGCAAATATTTCTATCAAGGCCCCAGCAATTTCTTCCCTTGCCTCCCTCAGTATTCTGGGGTAGATCCCATCAGGCCCTGGGGACTTAACTACCTTAAAGTTTTGCAAGACACCCAACACCTCCTGCTTTTTCATAATGAGATGACTGAGGCTATCTGCACTCCCTTCCCTAGGTTCATCATGCACCAAGTCCTTCTCCTTGGTGAATACTGATGCAAAGTACGCATTTAGTACCTCGCCCGTTTCCTCTGGCTCCACACATAGATTCCCTTCTCTGTCCTTGAGTGGGCCAACCCTTTCCCTGGTTACCCTCTTGCTCTTTATATACGTATATTAAGCTATGGGACTTTCCTTAATCCTGTTTGCCAATGACTTCTCATAACACCTTTTAGCCCTCCTGACTCCTTGCTTAAGTTCCTTCCTACTGTCTTTATATTCCTCAAGGGATTCGTCTGTTCCTAGCCTTCCAGCCCTTACGAATGCTTCCTTTTTCTTTTTGACGAGGCTCACAATATCCTGCGTTATCCAAAGTTCCCGAAACTTACCAAACTTATCCTTCTTCCTCACAGGAACATGCTGGTCCAGGATTCTAATCAACTGACGTTTGAAAGACTCCCACATGTCAGATATTGATTTACCATCAAACAGCCGCCCCCAATCTAAATCTTTCAGTTCCTGCCTAATATTGTTATAATTAGTCTTCCCCCAATTTAACACCGTCACCCGAGGACTATTCTTATCCTTATCCACAAGTACCTTAAAACTCATGGAATTATGGTCAATGTTCCCGAAATGCTCCCCTACTGAAACTTAGACCACCTGGCCAGGCTCATTCCCCAATACCAGGTCCAGTACGGCCCCATCCCTTGTTGGACTATCTACGTATTGTTTCAAGAAGCCCTCCTGGATGCTCCTTACAAATACTGCCCCATACAAATCCCTAACACTAAGTGAGTCCCAGTCAATACAGGGGAAGTTAAAATCACCCACCACTACAACCCTGTTACCTGTACACCTTTCCAAAACGTCTACATATCTGCTCCTCTACCTCTCACTGGCTGTTGGGAGGTCTGTAGTAAAGCCCCAACATCGTGACTGCACCCTTCCTATTCCTGAGCACCACCCACATTGCCTCGCTGTATAACCCTTCCGAGGTGTCCTCCCACAGTACAGCTGTGATATTCTCCTTCACCAGTAATGCAACTCCCCCACCCCTTTTATATCCCCCTCTTTCCCTTCTGAAACTTCTTAAGCCTGGGACATTTAGCTGCCAATCCTGTCCTTCCCTCAACCAAGTCTCTGCAATAGCAAAAACATCATAATTCCAAGTACTCATCCAAGCTCTAAGTTCATCTGCCTTACCTGTTATACTTCTCGCATTGAAACAAATGCACTTCACACCACCAGTCCCGCTGTTCTCCACAACATCTCCCTGCCTGATCTTCCTCTTAGTCTTAATGGCCTTATTTACTAGTTCCCCTTCATTTATTTCACTTGCTGTCCTACTGCTCTGGTTCCCACCCCCCCTGCCACACTGGTTGAAACCCTCCCGAGTGACGCTAGCAAACCTCGCAGCCAGGATATTTGTGCCCCTCCAGTTTAGATGCAACCCGTCCTTCTTGTACAGGTCCCATCTGTCCCTGAAGAGATCCCAATGGTCCAGATATCTGAAACCCTCCCTTCTACAACAGCTGCTCAGCCACGTGTTTAGCTGCACTGTCTTCCTATTTCTAGCCTCACTGGCATGTGGCACAGGGAGTAATCCAGAGATTACAACCCTCGAGGTCCTGTTTTTTAACTTTCTACCTAACTCCCTAAACTCCCCCTGAAGGACCTCATCACTCTTCCTGCCTATGTCGTTGTTACCGATGTGTATCACAACCTTTGGCTGTTCACCTTCCCCCTTCAGAATTCCCCCTGTCCATTCAGGGACATCCTTGACCCTGGCACCAGGGAGTCAACATACCATCCCGGAGTCTCTTTCACGTCCACAGAAACGCCTATCTGTGCCCTGACTATAGATTCCCCTATAACTATTGCTCTTCTGCGTTTTGTCCCTCCATGCTGAACAACAGTGCCAGCCGTGGTGCCACTGCTCTGGCTGCTGCTGTTTTCCCCTGATAGGCCATCCCCCCGAACAGTATCCAAAACGGTATACTTGTTAGAGAGGGAGATAGCCACAGGGGATTCCTGCACTGACTGCCTGCCCCTTCTAGCAGTCACCCATCTATCTGCCTGCAGCTTGGGTGTAACCACTTCTCGAAAACTCCTGACTATGACGTTTTCCGCCACTTGCATGCTCCTAACTGCATCCAGTTGCCGCTCCAACCGATCCATGCGGTCTATGAGGAGCTTAAACTGGGTACACGTCCTGCAGATGTAGTCCTCCAGAACGCTGGAAGCGTCACGGGCTTCCCACATCTCACAGGTGAAGCATTTCACCCCTCCAACTGACATTTCTAACACTAATTAGTTAATTATTATTAAATAAATAAAATGAGAGAGTAAATGACAAGAATTGTAATACAGTTGACAATGGTTTATAGAGCTAATATCTGGAGATATTCACCAGGCAGACAACGGCAGCAAGAAGGACAGAGTAAATTACACGAACAGTAATGCAGTTAAACATGTTTTTAGAATTAATAGCTAGATAGAGAGACTTACCAGGGACCCCAATAATAGCCAGGATGGGATAGTAAATGTATTGAATTATCTTCAGTGCGAGATAGATACGAGTGTTTAATGAGAACCAATCATAATATGTAGAAAAAGAGTAAAGTTCCGAAGATAAACTCCTGTCCATTGTTGTAACATTCCAGTCTTTTGTTCTCAGATTCTAACCTATCCTCTCTCTATCTCTCTGGAGCAGCTGATCTCTGTAAGTGCCGGGGCTGATGTTCCCACTGACACTGTGGGATAACACATTGAAAGAAGCCCCTTATTAATAGAAGATGGAAAACACAATTAGGGTCCATGGAGACTGACATTATGTACAGTCACGGAATTAACAGATTCAGTTAATTCTTTTCAATCCAACACTTTTTGTACCGCAATAAAGTTGAACATTTACCCAGTCTGGATGGGATGTATGAGGGTTGCTGAGAGAAGGAATGGTGGAAATAGCCGAGGCACTGGCCAGAATCTTCCAATCCCCCTTGGATATGGGCGTGATGACAGATTTTCACAGGCTCGCCACTCTCTGGGTGAAGAAATTTCTCCTCATGTCAGTCCTGAAAGTTTTACCCCGTATCCTTAGACTATGAACCCTGGTTCTGGACTCCCCACCATCGGGAACATCCTTCCTGCATCTACCGTGTCAAGTCCTGCTTGAATTTTATTGGTTTCGTTTTATTTTGTGTCATGCACAAACTTGGAAATATTACATTTGGTCCCCACATCCAAATCATCGATACATATTGTGAACAGCTGAGGCCCAAGCTCTGATCCTTGCAGTACCCCACTAGTCACACCATGCCAACGTGAAAATGCCAGTATACTACCTCCTATCCCATTTATTTTAATTTTGCGAAGCAAGCTCCTTCTGGTGGACTTCATCAAAAACCTTCTGAAAATACAAGTATACCATGTCCACCAACTCCCCTTTATCAATTCTGTTAGTAACATCCTCAAAATCTCCAACAGGTTCGTCAAACATCATTTCCCATTCATAAATCCATGTTAACTGTGCCCAATCAGATCATTGTTATCCAAGTCCATTTATCACATCCTTTAGAAATGATTCTCGCAGGTTCCCAACGATTAATGAAAGGCTAACAGCTTTGGAATTCCCTGTTTTCTCTCTCCCTCCCTCTTAAATAGTGGGTGACAATTGCGACGTTCCAAGCTGCAGGAACCGCTCCGGAATCTGCAGATTCTTTGAAGATGATCAGCAATGCATTTCCATAGCTATCTCGTCAACACTCTGGCAAGTAGAATATCAGGTCCTGGGGACATACCAACCTTCAGCCCAATTAATGTCTTCAATTTCTTCTTAGTAATACTAATTTCCTTCAATTCATTGCAGTTCTGAAGAAGGGTCACGTTATCTCTGCTTCTCTCTACACAGATGCTATCAGACCTGCTGAGTGTTTTCAGCATTTCTTGTTTTTATTTCAGATTTCCAGCATCCATAGTATTATGCTTTTAATTTCCTTCAATTTTTTATTCCTACAATCATTTGGATCTCTCATTCTGGGAGATTTCTTATATATTCCACTGACACAAAGTAATCATTTAGCTTCTCTGCCATTTCTCTGTTCCCCATTATAAATTCTACTGACACTGCCTGTGATGGACCCACATTTGTCTTAGCCAAACGTTTCCTTTTTATGTACCTGTGGAAGCTTTTACAGTCCGTTTTCATATTTTTTCCATCAAACTTTCATATTCTATTCTCCCTTTCTTTATCAGTTTCTTCTTCCTCCTTTGATGTATTCTAAAGTCCTCCCAATTCTCAGGTTTACTCCGATTTATGGCAACTTTATAGGCCTTTTATAGAGACATAGAGAGATACAGCACTGGAACAGGCCCTTCAGCCCACCGAGTCTGTGGAGAACAACAACCACCTGTTTATACCAATCCGACATTAATCCCATATTCCCCAACACATTCCCACCATTCTTCTACCACCTACCTAAACTAGGAGCAATTTACAATGGCCAATTTACCTATCAACCTGCAAGTCTTTGGCTGTGGGAGGAAACTGAAGCCCCCGGCTGAAACCCACGCAGTCACAGGTAGAACTTGCAAACTCCACATAGGCAATACCCAGGACTGAACCCGGGTTGCTGGAGCTGTGAAGCTACGGTGCTAACCGCAGTTTTAATCTTATACAATCCTGAACTTCCTTTGTTATCCACAGTGACTGCCTTTACTTTTGGGGTTTATGTGCCTGGAATGGATGTATAGTTGCTGTAAACTATATAATCTTTCTTTAAAGACTATCGATTGCCTATGTACTATCATACCTTTCAATGTAGTTTCCCAATCCACCTCGGGCAATTTGCTCCTCATATCTTCATAATTTCCTTTGCGCAAGTTTAACACCCTGGCTTAAGATTGAACGAACGTACTTTCAAGCATAATGTAACATTCTATCACAGTATGGTAATTCATCCCTAAAGGTAATTTTACAATACAATTAATAATTATCCCTGTCACATTACATAATACTAGATCTAAAATAGCCTGTTTTCTAGTCGGTTCCTGAACATACTGCTCTAGAAAACCATCCGTAACACACTCCAGAAACTCGCTATCCATGAAATTTGTTCTCATTAGGTTACCCAGTCTATATGAAGATCTAACTCATCCCTGATTATTGCATTACCCATGCTATATGACTCTCCCATCTCCATTAATGCTGTGCCCCACACTAACACTACTGTTTGGTGGCCTATAAACAGCTCTCCTACCAATGTTTTCTGCCCTTTCAGTTTCTTCGCTCCACCCAAACAGATTCCATATTTTGTTCTGCAGACCTGAGATCCTCCCTTACTAATGTACTGATCCCATCCCTTATTATCAGCGCAACATTACGTCGTTTCCCTTGTTGCCTGTCCTTCCAAAAGGTCGAATATGCCTGCATATTCAGTTCTCAGTCTTGGTCACTCTGTAGCCACGTTTCCGTTATGACTATTAGATCATACCCATGTACCTCTATTTGGGCCTTTAAATCATCTACTCTGTTCCAAATACTGCGCACATTCAGGTACAGTGCCCATAACTGTGTCTTATTGACATTCTGCATTCTAGTTGAAGCCCACCTTTGTTTCGCCTCCCTTCGAATGTCACCTTCTACTTTTCTACCTCCTGTTACCAGCTTTACTTCCTTCCAATTTGATCCTTCCTTCCAATTTCAAAAGGAAACTGGATGGGTGATTGAAGGAAGTGGACTTGCAGGGCTACGGGAATTGGGCGGGGGAGTAAGACTGACTTGATTGATCCACAGAGAACCAGCATGGTCTCGATGGGACGAATGGACTCCTTCTGTGTGTTAAGTGACTTTGACTCTATCACTGTCTATGACTGAATGTTGGATATGTCTCCTGCTCCTGCCTGGAAAGATCCAGATACATAGACGTTCAATGAAACTGTGACCTTAACAGCCACTGACAGCTCCGTCCTCACCCTGGTGTGAGGCTCCAGGTTATGTGACAGGAGGTGACACAGCTCTGTGACCACATCCTTATTGAATCAGAGTCACCTCACACACTACTCCTGGGTTAGATGTAGGTAGGAAAAGTGCTCTTGGAAAACCCGGGGTGGGTAGAGCAGAGTCCCCTCCTCCTCCATCGTTACAGAGCTTCCCCTCTCTGCAGCCTCTGCTCCATTTGTTGGTCATGTTACAGACCCAGAGACATTGTAACTACAGTCCCCGTACCTCGTCCAGAGTTGGGACACCAAATCCTCTGTCCTCCCTGAATGTCTGCAGCAGCTCACAACACAACCTCCAGAAAACCATCCACATAACCTCCTCCAACTTCACAAAAGCAGAAGTAAGTCAAAAACCCCTCACCTGTAAGTCGGATGTCTTGTCCTTTTAAATAACACTGGAGGGAGTTCCTCGTGCTGCTGAATGTATGTTCAGCTGAGAGTGACTAACACAGGCAGTCAGTGGACATGCACAGATCAAGTTTCAAAGACGCGCATCAAAGCTGCCGGAATAGCAGTTTGACATGACATTCCACAACTCCTCATGCTACTAGTGCACACAATGTACACCCGGGCTAGAGTACTGCACAGCATGGGACAGTGTGCAGGCCACACCAGAAGTGGCTGGGCGCTCAGTTCAGACCCTTTTCTGGATCCAGGCTTCCACAGTGTGGGCAACAATGCTGCTGTAAGAGCTGAAAATCACCACCAGGGAGAGATAGTGAGGGAAGGAAATTCACTTTAAAAGGGGACATGGAAATAGACTTGATGGCAGAAGAAATGCTGGAATCTGGGAATGGGCAGGGGAATGGGGCTAATTGGAGGGGCGAGGCCATGGAGGGATTCAAACACAAGAATGAGATTATTAAAATTAAGGTGCTGTCAGACCGGGAGCCAATGTAGATCAGTGAGCACAGGGGTGATGGGTGATCGGGATTTGGTGTGAGTTAGAATACAGGCAGCAGATTTCTGGATGGGCTGTGGTTTATAGAAGTTTATAACCTGCAGGGGGACCAGGATAGAATTGGAAAAATCAAGTGAATAAAGGCACAGATGAGGGTTTATGCAGCAGAAGGGCTGAGGCAGAGGTGGAGATGGATGATCTTACAGAGGTGGTAATAGGCAGAATTGGTGATGTAGGGAATATGGAGATGAACTCAGCTCAGGTATAAATAGAATACAGATGTTGTAAGCAGTCTGGTTCAGCCTCAGATATCGGGCAGGGTGGGGTATATGTTTCACAGATAGAGGATGGAATCTGTGATGAAGACCAATGACACTGGCTTCAGTCTTCCCAATATTTGCATTACAGAACAGTATTTCAGTGAAACAGGGTTTGCAGATCTCCTAGCGGAAAATAGAGACTTACAAGGAGCACAGACAGGACCGAAGGTGAGTGATGAACTTACAAGAACTGCAATACAATTAGCAATGGATTTACAGCTAATAGCTGGAGGTAGAGATTCACCAGCAACAGTCGCAGCAGCAAGAAGGGCAGAGTAAATTACAGGAGCAGTATTGCAATTAAACATGGTTTGTAGAAATAATAGCTGTATAGAGAGACCTACCAGGGACACCAACAATAGCCAGGATGGGATAGTAAATATATTGAAATATCACAAGTGCATACAGGATCCGATCTTCTAATGAGTACCAATCCCAATATGTAGAAAGATAGTAAAGATCCGAGGATAAACTCCTGTCCATTGTTGTAACATTCAAATCTATTGTTCTCAGATTCTGATCTATCCCTTCCCTCTCTCTGGAGCCACTGATCCCTGTCAGTGCTGAGCGTGATGTCCCCTTTGACGCTATGTGATAACACATTGAAAGAGTCCCTTATTAATAGAAAAGGAAAACCCTCCAGTGACACAGTTAGGGTCCATGGAGACTGACATTAATTGCAGTTACTGAACAAACAAGTTCAGTTAACCCTTTTCATTTGGACACCTTTTGTACCACAATAAACGATAACATTTGCCCAGTCTGAATGGGATGTATGAGGATGGCTGAGGGAGGGAAAGATGAGAATAGCAGATGCACAGGCCAGAATCTTCCAATACACCTTGGATATGGGAGTCGTGGCAGAGGACTGGAGGGTTGCCAATGTTGCACTCTGATTAAAAAAGGAGAGGTGGAGTAAACACTGTATTTACTGTCACTGATGGGGCAAATTCCAGAGTTCACATCCCAGGACAAACGTATTTGCTGCTTGAGAAAAGAAAAAAAGCATGGACAACAAATGGCCAGCAGCAAGTCATGTCTAGTAAATGCCAACAACAACAACGTATATTTATATCGTGCCTTTTATGCAAAAAAACATCGCAAGAGCTCCACAGGAGCATTATGAAGCAAAGTATGACACAGAGCCACAATAGGAGATATGAGGTCAGATGACCAACAGCTTGGTCAAAGAGGAAGGTTTTATGTAGTGTCTTAAGGGAGGAATGTGATGCAGAGAGGCAGTGACAGTGGGATAGTGGTAATGTCACTGAACTAGTAATCCAGAGGCTCAGGCTAATGCCCTGGGTTCAAATCCCACCATAGCAGCTGGCGGAATTTAAAATTCAATGGTTTAATATATTCAATTGATAAATACAAATTTGGAATTGAAAGTTGGACTTAAGAATGTTGCCATGAAAGTATCATCGATTTTTATAACAATCTATCTGGTTCACTAATGTCCTTTAGGGAAGGTGATCCACCATCCTTATCTGTTCTGGTCGCCATGTAACTCAATGTGGTTCACTTTTAACTGTCCTCTGAAATAGTCTAGAAAGCCAATCAGTGTCAAGCATAATTATGGATGGACAACAAAGATGCAGGAATGGTATTCCAGAGATTTTCATAAGGGTCGTTAACTAGTCTCGGTCGTAACTCTGGATACAGGTCTTTGGGTCGACATTCCTGGGAATGATAATGTGAAGCCTCATGTCCACATTTCGAAACAATTGTTGTTTATAAACTGTCATCTTTTTGATTGGTTACTCGATGGTTCAATCATGAGTATTACAAGAAATAATGAGACAGCACTCAGAGCTCAAATTAAACACCAATGACTCTACTAGATTCAGTAGGAATACTACTAGTTTACAATTATACAAAATACCCATTCACAATGTACCGGTGAACAATACACCCATTAGTCACAAATATGTTGCAAAGAGTCATGCATACATGATAACCCAATGAGCATTTCCCTCCCTGCTAATCGTTCTGTCGCTGACCAATCTCCTCGACCTTATCATTGAATCACTATTTCCAATGATTTTGCACCTTTCATATCAAGGTGGGCTGAATGTTTCACTGACAAGATCACACTGTCCTATAAAAATCCACCGTAAGCTACAATTGTCCAATGAGATGCCTAATTCTTCGTTCAGATGATGATATGAGAGACTGCCTTGATGGTGAGCATGTGTTTACATTTCCTTCAGTATTTTCATCACCACTTGTGGATGTTACAGATGCCTCAGGATTGTTCTCAGCACAAACAATAGCAGCTTTTCTTCCTGGTCACATACACATTTGAAACCACAGGACAATTAAACAATCCAAATCCCTTACATTCCTGACGTCTTACAAACTGTTGCTTAGAGAATTTCTGGTTTATTTGCATTTCAAAACAAGACATACTCTGACATCATTAATCATCTTGAATAAAACTCTAGAATTAAAATATCTATTCTCATGGTGTTCATTGTCAACTGTTGTAAAAACACATCTGGTTCACTAATGTCCATTAGGGAAGGAAATCTGCCATCCTAACCTGGTCTGGCCTACATGTGATTCCAGACTCACAGCAATGTGGTTGATTCTGAAATGGCCTAGCAAGCTGCTCAGTTGTACGAAACGGCTACAAAATCTAAGAAAAGCAATGAAACCAGACAGACCACCCAGCATCGACCTAGGCACCAGAAACAACAAAGACAAACCCAGCCCTGTCGGCCCTGTAAAGTCCTCCATACTAACATCTGGGGGCTTGTGCCAACGTTGGGAGAGCTGTCCCACAGGCTAGTCAAGCAGCAGAAAACATAGTCATACTCATCGAATCACACCTTACAGACAGTGTCCCAGACAATGCCATCACCATCCCCAGGTATGGACTACAGGGGTTCAAGAAGACAGCTCAGCACCACCATCTCAAGGGCAATTAGGGATGGCAATAAATGCTGGCAGAGCCAGCGACACCCACATCCCATGAATGAGCGAATAAAAGAAATGCCCTGTGTTTAGCTAAAACCCAACAGCTTCAGACACAATCAGTCAACAGTGGGCAGTAGTGGCTGCTGTTTCCAAACACAAAGCTAGATATCTGCGTCCTTGTTGGGACAAAACTGTAGGATTGAGTTTATTTTATGATAGGACTGTTAGAACTTAGTTGTCATTTCCTTCAGTATAACGGTTAAAATAGTATTCTGTATGTAACATAACCACAACGCATGATGTTAGCTAAATATCTGGACAAGTCCTGACCTGTTGAGACCCTTTATTTTAAAGTCGTTAGACTGTGGATTATCCCAGGGAGACTGCTGGTTTTTAAACGGTATAAAACTGTAAACAATGCCCGTGTGGCCAGGAAGCTGTGAAATGAGATATGTACAATTCAATGCCATTAAGTGGTCACTGTGGTTGAATAGGCACAGCAGGGTGGCACCGGGTCAAGATATGACCTTTTGTAAAGGAATTCGGAGAGTTAAGGCAGCTGGAATCTGGAGGCCCCTCCCCCCGCCACTCCCCACTGAACGACAATGACAATGACTTAAACCAGGCTCAAGGTACTATCATGGAAGGGTAGTTAGTTAATGACTGACCAATCAAATGAACAGAAATGGCCTTTTACCTAATATGGAACAGAACCAAGCTGGGAAATGTGTATAAATTAAGAGCTTGTAAGACCCCAAAAGGGCACATCATCATCAAGAAGAAGACAGAAGATAGACTCCAATGAAGAGACAAGGTTCGACAGATAACCGGAGGTTGAGGACCGGGTGTTCCATTGAGAACACAACTGCTGACCACTTCCCTTTGCTCAGTATCACCATGTTCTGCTTATTGTGCAGAACTTCATTCAGTCTGTGAAGCTTGTGAAAGCAGCCTCGTACACATGTAGTTTTATAGCTAGTCTGAGCTGCAAGTCCCTTTAAGATCTGATCTCCCAACATCGACTGTCATTGTAATTGACCTAAGTCTGACAATTACATTAAATCAAACCCCAGATCTTACAAGTGGTGCTGAAACCCGGGACTTTGACTACTATGCAAACCGAGGGTGTTGTAGCAAAGTTTCGCAAACATATCAATATTCGTTTGACCAGTGAAAACTCTTGCAGGGATAAACTCTTTTGAGGGGCAGACGATTATACTGACCCAGTGATGTCTCTTTAAATACACATTATGTCACAAAAAGACAATGGGAAGAAGGGTCTCTGGGAAACATATGAGGAAGAGTTAAGCACTAAGTGTAATATGGACAGTATCCAGTCCCTGTTCGGAGACTGTGTATGGAAGCATGCACACGTTCCTTTTAAAATATAGTGAAGTTTATCCAGGCACACGTCTTGGCTAAACATCAGAAGGGTGAAAAGGCTTTAAATCTGACTCCATGTGCAGCATCGTGCACAGTGCGATGAGGAAGTGATCGAGTCACAGGTGAGAGAAATGGTAGCTCAAAGTGAACAGACCCAGCAGCAGCAGCAGACACAGCTACATGAGTTACACAATAAGCTAGTGTACTTTAATGTCACTATACAACAACAGCCACTTAATGCAGGACAAGCTTGTGCAGTTCAGCAGCAGTTAGAGTTTGCAGAGAAACATATTGTTACTGTCACACAGGATAATGTCCAGTTGACCCAGAAGATAGAGGATTCTAGAGGTGTCCTTAGGGAGTTACAGGAGTGACCACACCTGAAGACAGAGCATGCACAGTACAGGTCTAACATTCAGTGATTGCAAACCCAGAGGGAAAGCAGCTCCCAGGCGGGTGTAGCAGCCTTCACAAAAAGCAGAGTATCACACAGGTGGCACTAAAACGGAGCAGGAGGCCTCGGAGGGGGACAATGTTGGGGAGGGAGAACGTTTACCAATCTGTCCCGTTAAGGTAACCTCCTTGACAGGCTGTCCCGTTAATGTGGTGACAACACCGAATGGAACAGTCTGTTACTCTCAATCCCACCAAGTCACGTGTGACGTTAACAAAGAACAAAGAACAAAGAAAATTACAGCACAGGAACAGGCCCTTCGGCCCTCCAAGCCTACGCCGATCCAAATCCTCTATCTAAACCTGTTGCCTATTTTCTAATGGTCTGTATCTCTTTACTTCCTGCCCATTCATGTATCTGTCTAGATACATCTTAAAAGACGCTATCGTGCCCGCGTCTACCACCTCCACCAGCAATGCTTTCCACGCATATCCCCCCTAAAGTTTTCACCTTTCACTTTGAACTCGTGTCCCCTTGCAATTGAATCCCCCACTCTGGGAAAAAGCTTCTTGCTATCCACCCTGTCTGTCCCTGAGATATAAAAGGAAAGGAAATCTTTCGGAGCCACAGTAAGGCTTAAACAATGTCTGAGGAGAACAGGAGGAAAAGCTTGTGTTTGAGTAAGTGGGTCTGTTTTTGTATTTGAAGTTTCCTGTTTGATTTCTTTGTCTGTCGCAGCCAGTGTCTATTACGGTCAGTTACGTCTGGTCCTGCATGCTGTCTGAATGTAGTTGGTTGTTTAACATGTGTGTATAGTTATATTTTAAATTGGTGTGAGTGGGGAGGACAAAAGTTTTGATAACGTGGATGTTGGAGTGTTAAAAGCAATTGCTTTCTGCTGGGAAGGAGACAGAGAGAAAGAAAGAACGGGAGACAGAGAGAGAGAGAGAGTGAGAGAGATAATGAGTGAGAGAGAGAGACAGAGGGGGAGAGAGTGAGAGAGGGAGTGAGAGAGAGAGAGAGAGAGAGAGGTGTTCCTCCAGGGGGGATAATGAGTAATGACACTCAGGGACAGAGGAAATGTGAGCTCTGGTACTTTGATTGTTCCTGTAGGTAAAAACCTTGAAAACCCTCTTTCCACCTCCTGCCGCTATGGGTGTGGATGACACGGACTGAAGTTCCTGTCTTCAACAGGGATCTATTCAGAATCTGGCACACTTGAGGCCTTCCACCATCGGTGGGTACCACAAGGGCTGTGATACATCTTTAATGCCGAGAATGGCATTTTAGTTTGCGTTTTTGGTTTATTTATCTGTTTTTAATAAACTGAATTCAAAATTTAAATAAAGGGGTCCTGGTGAATAAAGTCCCCCTGGACAAAAAAACAAAACGGGCCTGAGGGTCAGATCGAGAGTAAATCTCCCTCTACACTGTTGAGGGTGTGGAGGGATAAACAGAGATGTCTCGTGAGACTGAGGTCTCTGAACCTCCTCACCTCTCCATGAATAAGAGGAGGAGGCATCCCTCCACTGCAGATTGCCGAGAGGAACAGGGTCAGTCTCCTGGCGGGTCCTCGGACTCCCCGCACTACCAGCACCATTGGGGCTCGAGCCCTAAGTCACAACTTTCTATCCCATAAAATGGAGTGGGGACAGAAGCCTCTGTACCATTCGCAACACCCGAGGTGGGGCGGGGGAGTGGTGAAGGGCCCCTCCCCTGATGGGGGAGCCTGTGGATCCACCAGGAGAAATCATTCCATCTCCCACTTGGTCCGGTGTCCTGGGTGGGGCTGAGATCTGTGAGGGCCAACGCTCTTGGCGCCTGTTGCTGTCATCCAGGATGGATCCGACCCGGCGGTTGATTTGAATAATGTTAACAGTGCTCTGTCTGCTGGTACTGTGGCGCTGGCAGGGTGGGAGATGGCCTCCTCTCTCTACCTCGGGTCCCGCACCGGCTGGATTTCCAGAGTCAAGAAACAACTGCCTCCCCCGAGGCTGATCACAAGCCCGGGCACCGAGGGGGAGAGGGTGTCCTCAACCACAGGCACTCATATTCCCAGTTTCCCCAGAGGAATATAGGAATGACTTCTCCACCACCGATCCTGGGGGTGTGATCATGAGGGAGGTGAGACTCGCTGGCGTGGCCGGGATGTCCACACCACATTGTGTGGTGGGTGTGTCGGACACTGGCGGTGACGGTCCGGAGGAGGATGGAGTCTCGGTGAGGGGCACGGAGGACGACCTTGAATCCATTGCCAGTGAGGCCGTGCACTCCCTCCTGCCTCCTACCGAGTCTCCTCTCATCCCCATTGTAGAACTCCGGGACTTCCTTGCTGCTTGCAGGGAAGTTCAGCCGCCCCTTGACCAGTGTGTGTAGCTGGCGCTGATCATCTGGTCTGTCCGTCTTGCCCTCAAGGAGGGTTGCAAATGTGCAGACATGAAAAAGGTCGTGCGATGTCTGTTCAATGTGTCCTCTCTGGATTGCTGGGGGAGTGGAAGGCGATGAGCAGTTCCACTCTCTCCTCACAGTAAGGTATTGGTGAGAGGATGGTGGTATTTTTGACATGAAGATATCCATAGCCAGCCTCAACATCAACAGCAGCAGGGGGTCTCTCAGCCGTTTTCACAATTTCACAGTCCTCAGGGAAGGGAGAGTTGTGATGGGTTTTATGCAGGAAACCCACACCGTTCCGGGAAATGAAGCCACCGGGCTCCTGGAGTAGCAGGGTGACTTGATGGATCAACGACCTCAAATTAGTGGACGCCTGGTGGAATCTCCATCCCAACTCCAGTGCTTTCGTCTGGAGGACTCAGAAGAAGGGTACCGGAATTGACCGCCTCTACATTTTACAGGCATACGCCTCCTGCATCTCGGTGGCCTCCAAGTGGCTGGTTCCGTGCTCGGACCACCACCTGATGTGGGAGGAATTCACTCCACTCCGCACACGGGACGGGTCCCTGTAATGGCACTTTTAACAAATGGCTGCTGGAGGACGAGTGATTCCGTGACTCATTCCGTCGATTCTGGGCTGACTGGAGAAGGAAGCAGGGAGGCTTCCTGTACTTGAGGCCATGGTGGGATGTGGTCAAGACTCACATCCGCGTCTTCTGTCAGGAGAACACGAAGGTGTCGACCAAGAGGCGGGAAGCCGAGATCGAGCTTCTAGAGAGGGAGGTGCTTGACTTGGAGTCCCATCTCGGTCAGGCCATCACAGACCCCATCCTGTGGCAGGTGTACAAAGAGAAGAGGGCACGCTGAGGGACCTGCAGCTCACGAGGCGTGTACGTGAGGTCGCGGATCCAGATCCTGGAAGATTTGAACCGCGCCTCACCCTTCTTCTACTCAATGGAAAATTGGCAGAGGGTGCATAAGCAGCTCTTCGAGCAGCTGGCAGACGATGGATCCGGAGGGAATGGGAATATTGGTCCGAACCTATAACAGTGCATTGCTCTCTCCGGACCCGTCCAGCGAGGACACGTGTAGAGTTTTGTAGGAGGACCTGCCAAAGATCAGACTGGAGGGCACCAAAGGATTGGAGACTCCGCTCACATTAGCACAATTGTACGGTGCCCTCCACCAGCACTGAATGGGCAAATCGCAGGGGCTGGACGGGGCCACCGTGGAGTTCCTCGGGGCATTGGGATACATCCTGAGGACAATAGCGTGCAGTTCCTGGGGGAAAGCCTGGCGACTCGGGGGTGCCCCTCTCGTGGCACAGGGCGGTTGTCATCCTGTTGCTGAAAAGGGATGATCTCTGCTTGCTTAAGAACGGGCGTCCGGTCTCCCTCCTCAACATGGATTATAAGATCTACCTACGTCCAGGAATTCCCAGAGAAACACATCTCCAGAGGCACTAATTACAGTCCCCATATCTCATGCAGAGTTGGGTCACGAAATCCTCTGTCAACCCTGAATGTCTGTAGCAGCTCACAACATAACCTCCAGAAAGCCATCCACAGCACCTCCACTGACTTTACAATAGCAGAAGTAAATCAAAACACCCACACCTGTAAGTTGGATGCCTGGTCCTTTTACATAACACTTGTGCTGCTGAATGTATGTTCAGCTGAGCGTGACTAACACAGGCGGTCAGTAGATGTGCACAGACGAAGCTACAAAGACGTCTGGCAAAGATGTCGGAATGGTTGATTGATGTCAATTCAAACCCCTCCTCACACTAACAGCACATGGTCAATTAGCCTGGGCGAGAGACTGGCACAACATGGGACATGTAATGACCACACTAGAGCCCTGTCCAGAATGAGGCACAGTGTTAAGCACACCAAAGCCCTGCCCGTCATGGGTCACAGTGCTGACCATATTAGAGCCCTGCCCAAAATGGAGGAATGTCATGGCCACACGAGAGCCCTGTCCAACATGGGTAACTATGCTGACCACACTACAGACGTGCACAACATCGGGCACAGTGCTGACCACACTGGAACCCTGCCCAGCATGGGGCACCATGCTGACCACACTGGAACACTACCCAGCAAATGGGAACGGAGCTGACCACACTAGAACCCTGCCCAGCATGGAGCACCGTGCTGACCACACACGAACCCGACCCAGCAAATGGGAACGGTGCTGACCACACACGAACCCTACCCAGCATCGGGCACCATGCTGACCACACTAGAACACAGCCCAGCATGGGGAACTGTGCTGACCTCACTAACGCCCAGCCCAGCATGGGGCACTGTGCTGACCACACGAGAGCCCTGTACAGCATGGGGCACTGTGCTGATCACACGACAGTCCTGTCCAGCATGGGGCCCTGTGCTGACCACACTAGAGCCCTGTACAGCATGGGGCACTGTGCTGATCACACTACAGTCCTGTGCAGCATGAGGCACTGTGCTGATCACACGACAGTCCTGTCCAGCATAGGGCACTGTGCTGACCTCACGAACGACCAGCCCAGCATGGGGCACTGTGCAGATCACGCTAGTGCCCAGTCCAGCATGGGGCATTGTGCTGAGCACACTAGAACCCATGTCCAACCTGGGGCATTGTGCTGAACACACTAGATCCCTGTCCAATACGGGGCACTGTGCTGACCACACGATAACCCTGACCAGCATGGGGCTCTGTGTTGACCACACTAGAATCGTTCCAGCATGGGGCACTGTGCTGACCACACTAGCGTCTTTCCAGCATGGGGCACGGTGCTGACCACATTTGATCCCTTCCCAGCATGGGGCGCTGTGCTGACCTCTCTGGCGCACTGTAAAGCATGGGGCACTGTGCTGGCCAACTGGAGTCCTGCCCAGCACGAGGAGGCAAGTGCTGACCACACTGGAGCCCTACCTAGCATGGGGCAATGTGCTGAGCACACTAGTGACCTGCGCAACATGGAGCACTGTGCGGGCCACACCAGAGACCTGCCCAGCATGGGGCACTGTGCTGATCACACCACAGTCCTTTCCAGCATGAGGCACTGTGCTGATCACACTACAGGCCTGTACAGCATGGGGCACTGTGCTGACCACACTAGAGTCCTGTCCAGCTTGAGGCACTGTGCTGATCACACTACAGTCCTGCCGAGCATGGGGCACTGTGCTGACCACTCTAGAGTCCTGTCCAGGATGAGACACAGTGCTGATCACACTACAGTCCTGTCCAGCATGAGGCACTGTGCTGACCACACTGGAGCACTGCCCAGCATGGGGCACTGTGCTGACCACACTAGAACCCTGCCCAGCATGGGGCACTGTGCTGACCACACTAGAATCCTACCAGCATGAGGCACTGTGCTGACCACACTAGCGTCTTTCCAGCATGGGGCACTGTGCTGACCACTGTAGAGCACTGTCAAGCATGGGGCACTATGCTGACCAGACTAGAACCCTGCCCAGCATGGGGCACTGTGCTGATCACACTGGAACCCTGCCCAGCATGGGGCTCTGCGCTGTACACACTAGAGCCCTGACCAGCATGGGGCTCTGTGCTGTACACATTAGAACCCTGACCAGCATAGGGCACTGTGCGGACCACACTAGAACCCTGCCCAGCATGGGGCACTGTGCTGACCACACTATAACCCTGCCCAGCATGGGGCTCTGTGCTGACCACACTAGAATCTTTCCAGCATGGGGCACTGTGCTGACCACACGAGCGTCTTTCCAACATGGGGCACGGTGCTGACCAGATTTGATCCCTTCCCAGCATGGGGCGCTGTGCTGACCACTCGAGAGCACTGTAAAGCATGGGGCACTGTGCTGACCACATTTGATCCCTTCCCAGCATGGGGCGCCGTGTTGACCTCTCCAGAGCACTGTAAAGCATGGGGCACTGTGCTGACCACACTGGAGCCCTACCTAGCATGGGTCAATGTGCTGATCACACTCGTGACCTGCCCAAAATGGAGCACTGTGCTGACCACATTAGCGACATGCCCAGCAGGGGCACTGTGCTGATCACACTACAGTCATGTACAACATGGAAAATGTGCTGACCACACCAGAGTCCTGTCCAGCATGAGGCACTGTGCTGATCACACTACAGTCCTGCCCTGCATGGG
The DNA here is from genome assembly GCF_036365525.1 of Heterodontus francisci. NCBI lineage: Eukaryota > Metazoa > Chordata > Chondrichthyes > Heterodontiformes > Heterodontidae > Heterodontus > Heterodontus francisci. The sequence continues at coordinate 221,036 of NW_027140902.1, read as the reverse complement.
GCACTCTGCCGACCACTCTAGACGACTGTCCAGCATGAGGCACAGTGCTGATCACACTACAGTCCTGTCCAACATAGGGCACTGTGCTGACCACACTAAAGCCCTGTCCAGCATGGGGCACTGTGCTGATCACGCTACAGTCCTGTCCAGCATGGGGCACTGTGCTGATCACACTGCAGTCCTGTCCAGCATGGGGCACTGTTATGATCACACTACAGTCCTGTCCAGCATGAGGCACTGTGCTGACCACACTAGAGCCCTGTGCAGCATGGGGCACTGTTCTGATCACACGACAGTCCTGCACAGCATGGGGCACTGTTCTGATCACACGACAGTTCTGCACAGCATGGGGAACTGTGCTGATCACGCGACAGTCCTGTCCAGCATGGGGCACTGTGCTGACCACTCGAGCGCCCTGTCAAAAATGGGGCATAGTGCTGAACACACTAGATCCCTTTCCAACATGGTGCATTGTGCTGAACACACTGGATCCCTGTCCAACCTGGGGCATTGTGCTGAACACACTAGATCCCTGTCCAACATGGTGCATTGTGCTGAACACACTGGATCCCTGTCCAACATGGGGCATTGTGCTGAACACACTAGATCCCTGTCCAACATGGGGCACTGTGCTGAACACACTAGATCCCTGTCCAATATGGGACACTGTGCTGAACACACTAGATCCCTGTCCAACATGGGGCATTGTGCTTAACACACTAGATCCCTGTCCAACCTGGGGCATTGTGCTTAACACACTAGATCCCTGTCCACCATGGGGCATTGTGCTTGACACACTAGATCCCTGTCCAGCATGGGGCATTGTGCTGAACACACTAGATCCCTGTCCAATATGGGGCACTGTGCTGAACACACTAGATCCCTGTCCAACCTGGGGCATTGTGCTTAACACACTAGATCCCTGTCCAACATGGGGCATTGTGCTGAACACACTAGATCCCTGTCCAGCGTGGGGCATTGTGCTGAACACACTAGATCCCTGTCCAACCTGGGGCATTGTGCTTAACACACTAGATCCCTGTCCAACATGGGGCACTGTGTTGAACACACTAGATCCCTGTCCAACTTGGGGCATTGTGCTGAACACACTAGATCCCTGTCCAAAATGGGGCACTGTGCTTAACACACTAGAACCGTGTCCAACATGGGGCATTGTGCAGAACACACTAGATCCCTGTCCAACATGGTGCATTGTGCTGAACACACTGGATCCCTGTCCAACATGGGGCATTGTGCTGAACACACTAGATCCCTGTCCAACATGGGGCATTGTGCTGAACACACTAGATCCCTGTCCAACATGGGGCACTGTGCTGAACACACTAGATCCCTGTCCAGCATGGGGCATTGTGCTGAACACACTAGATCCCTGTCCAGCATGGGGCATTGTGCTGAACACACTAGATCCCTGTCCAACATGGGGCACTGTGCTGAACACACTAGATCCCTGTCCAGCATGGGGCATTGTGCTGAACACACTAGATCCCTGTCCAGCATGGGGCATTGTGCTGAACACACTAGATCCCTGTCCAACATGGGGCAATGTGTTGAACACACTAGATCCCTGTCCAACTTGGGGCATTGTGCTGAACACACTAGATCCCTGCCCAACATGGGGCAATGTGTTGAACACACTAGATCCCTGTCCAACTTGGGGCATTGTGCTGAACACACTAGATCCCTGTCCAACATGGGGCATTGTGCTGAACACACTGGATCCCTGTCCAACATGGTGCAATGTGCTGAACACACTGGATCCCTGTCCAACCTGGGGCACTGTGCTGAACACACTAGATCCCTGTCCAACATGGGGCACTGTGCTGAACACACTAGATCCCTGTCCAACATGGGGCATTGTGCTGAACACACTGGATCCCTGTCCAACATGGTGCAATGTGCTGAACACACTGGATCCCTGTCCAACCTGGGGCACTGTGTTGAACACACTAGATCCCTGTCCAACTTGGGGCATTGTGCTGAACACACTAGATCCCTGTCCAACATGGGGCATTGTGCTGAACACACTGGATCCCTGTCCAACATGGTGCAATGTGCTGAACACACTGGATCCCTGTCCAACCTGGGGCACTGTGCTGAACACACTAGATCCCTGTCCAGCATGGGGCATTGTGCTGAACACACTAGATCCCTGTCCAACATGGGGCACTGTGCTGAACACACTGGATCCCTGTACAACCTGGGGCACTGTGCTGAACACACTAGATCCCTGTCCAGCATGGGGCATTGTGCTGAACACACTAGATCCCTGTCCAACATGGGGCACTGTGCTGAACACACTAGATCCCTGTCCAACTTGTGGCATTGTGCTGAACACACTAGATCCCTGTCCAACATGGTGCATTGTGCTTCACACACTAGATCCCTGTCCAATATGGGGCACTGTGCTGAACACACTACATCCCTGTCCAGCATGGGGCACTGTGCTGACCACAACAGCTGCCTGTCCAGCATGGGGCACTGTGCTGACCACACAAATCCCTGTCCGACATGTGGCACTGTGCTGACCACACTAGATCCCTGTCCAATATGGGGCACTGTGCTGACCACACTAGATCCCTGTCCAAAATGGGGCATAGTACTTAACACGCTAGATCCCTGTCCAACCTGGGGCATTCTGCTGAACACACTAGATCCCTGTCCAACATGGGGCACTGTGATGAACATACAAGATCCCTGTCCAATATGGGGCACTGTGCTGACCACACTAGACCCCTGTCCAGCATGGGGCACTGGGCTGATCACACTACAGTCTTGTCCAGCATGAGGCACTGTGCTGATCACACTACAGTGCTGTCCAGCATGAGGCACTGTGCTGATCACACTACAGTGCTGTCCAGCATGAGGCACTGTGCTGATCACACTACAGTCCTGTACAACATAGGGCACTGATCTGACCACACTAGAGCCCTATCCAGCATGGGGCACTGTGCTCATCACACAACAGTCCTGTCCAGCATGGGGCACTGTGCTGATCACACAACAGTCCTGGCCAGCATGAGGCACTGTCTTGATCACCCAACAGTCCTGCCCAGCATGAGGCACTGTGCTGATGACACTACAGTCCTGTCCAGCATGAGGCACTGTGCTGACCGCACTGGAGCCCTGTCCAGCATGGGGCACTGTGCTGAGCACACTACAGTCCTGTGCAGCATGAGGCACTGTGCTGACCACACAGGAGCCCTGTCCAGCATGGGGCACTGTGCTGATCACACTACAGTCCTGTCCAGCATGAGGCACTGTGCTGACCACACAGGAGCCCTGTCCAGCATGGGGCACTGTGCTGATCACACGACAGTCCTGTCCAGCATGGCGCACTGTGCTGAGCACACTACAGTCCTGTGCAGCATGGGGCACTGTGCTGATCACATTACAGTCCTGTGCAGCATGAGGCACTGTGCTGATCACACGACAGTCCTGTCCAGCATGGGGCACTGCGCTGATCACACTACAGTCCTGTCCAGCATGGGGCAATGTGCTCATCACACTACAGTCCTGTCCAGCATGGGGCATTGTGCTCATCACACTACAGTCCTGTCCAGCATGAGGCACTGTGCTGATCACACTGGAGCCCTGTCCAGCATGGGACACTGTGCTGATCACACTACAGTCCTGTCCAGCATGGGGCAATGTGCTGACCACACAGGAGCCCTGTCCAGCATGGGGCACTGTGCTGATCACACTACAGTCCAGTCCAGCATGAGGCACTGTGCTGATCAGACTACAGTCCTGTCCAGCATGGGGCACTGTGCTGATCACACTACAGTCCTGTCCAGCATGGGGCACTGTGCTGATCACACGACAGTCCTGTCCAGCATGGGGCACTGTGCTCATCACACTACAGTCCTGTCCAGCATGAGGCACTGTGCTGATCACACTACAGTCCTGTCCAGCATGGGGCACTGTGCTGATCACACTACAGTCCTGTCCAGCATGAGGCACTGTGCTCATCACACTACAGTCCTGTGCAGCATGAGGCACTGTGCTGACCACAGAGGAGCCCTGTCCAGCATGGGGCACTGTGCTCATCACACTGGAGCCCTGTCCAGCATGGGGCACTGTGCTGATCACACTGGAGCCCTGTCCAGCATGGGGCACTGTGCTGATCACACAACAGTCCTGTGCAGCATGAGGCACTGTGCTGACCACACAGGAGCCCTGTCCAGCATGGGGCACTGTTCTGATCACACTACAGTCCAGTCCAGCATGAGGCACTGTGCTGATCACACTACAGTCCTGTCCAGCATGAGGCACTGTGCTCATCACACTACAGTCCTATCCAACATGAGGCACTGTGCTGATCACACTACAGTCCTGTCCAGCATGGGGCACTGTGCTGATCACACTACAGTCCTGTCGAGCATGAGGCACTGTGCTGATCACACTACAGTCCTGTCCAGCATGGGGCACTGTGCTGATCACATTACAGTCCTGTCCAGCATGGGGCACTGTGCTCATCACACTACAGTCCTGTCCAGCATGAGGCACTGTGCTGATCACACTACAGTCCTGTCCAGCATGAGGCACTGTGCTGATCACACTACAGTCATGTCCAGCATGGGGCACTGTGCTGATCACACTGGAGCCCTGTCCAGCATGGGACACTGTGCTAATCATACTATAGTCCTGTCCAGCATGAGGCACTGTGCTGATCACACTACAGTCCTGTCCAGCATGAGGCACTGTGCTGATCACACTACAGTCATGTCCAGCATGGGGCACTGTGCTGATCACACTAGAGCCCTGTCCAGCATGGGGTAATGTGCTGATCACACTACAGTCCTGTCCAGCATGAGGCACTGTGCTGATCTCACTACAGTCCTGTCCAGCATGAGGCACTGTGCTGATCACACTAGAGCCCTGTCCAGCATGGGGCACTGTGCTGATCACACTACAGTCCTGTCCAGCATGGGGCAATGTGCTGATCACACTGCAGTCCTGTCCAGCATGAGGCACTGTGCTGATCGCACTGCAGTCCTGTCCAGCATGAGGCACTGTGCTGATCACACTGGAGCCCTGTCCAGCATGAGGCACTGTGCTGATCACACTACAGTCCTGTCCAGCATGGGCCACTGTGCTGATCACACGACAGTCCTGTCCAGCATGGGGCAATGTGCTGATCACACTACAGTCCTGTCCAGCATGGGGCAATGTGCTGATCACACTACAGTCCAGTCCAGCATGAGGCACTGTGCTGATCACACTACAGTCCTGTCCAGCATGGGCCACTGTGCTGATCACACGACAGTCCTGTCCAGCATGAGGCACTGTGCTGATCACACTGTAGCCCTGTCCAGCATGGGGCACTGTGCTGATCACACTACAGTCCTGTCCAGCATGAGGCACTGTGCTGATCACACTACAGTCCTGTCCAGCATGAGGCACTGTGCTGACCTCACTATATCCCTGTCCAATATGGGGCACTGTGCTGACCACACTATATCCCTGTCCAATATGGGGCACTGTGCTGACCACACTAGAGCACTGTCCAATATGGGGCACTGTGCTGACCACAATAGATCCCTGCCCAGTATGAGGCACTGTGCTGACCACACTGGATCTCTGTCCAGTATGGGGCACTGTGCTGACCACACTAGATCCCTGTCCAGTCTGAGGCACTGTGCTGACCACACTAGATCCCTGCCCAGTATGGGGCACTGTGCTGACCACACTAGACCCCTGTCCAGTATGAGGCACTGTGCTGACCACACTAGACCCCTGTCCAGTATGAGGCACTGTGCTGACCACACTAGATCCCTGTCCTGTATGGGGCACTGTGCTGACCACAATAGAATCCTTCCAGCATGGGGAACTGTGCTGAACACAATAGAATCCTTCCAGCATGGGGAACTGTGCTGACCACACTAGATCCCTGTCCAGTATGGGGCACTGTGCTGACCGCTCTTGAGCACTGTAAAGCATGGGGCACTGTGCTGACCACACTAGAACCCTGCCCAGCATGAGGCTCTGTGCTGACCACACTAGAGTCTTTCCAGCATGGGGCACTGTGCAGACCACACTAGCGTCTTTCCAGCATGGGGCGCTGTGCTGACCTCTCTGGAGCACTGTAAAGCATGGGGCACTGTGCTGACCACACTAGAACCCTGTCCAGCATGGTGCACTGTGCTGATTACACTGGAGACCTGCCCTGAATGGGGTACAGTGCTGACCACACTGTCCAGCATGGTGCACTGTGCTGATTACACTAGATCCCTTCCCAGCATGGGGCTCTGTGCTGACCACACTAGAGTCTTTCCAGCATGGGGCACTGTGCTGACCACACTAGCGTCTTTCCAGCATGGGGCACTGTGCTGACCACACTAGAACCCTGCCCAGCATGGGGCTCTGTGCTGACCACACTAGAGTCTTTCCAGCATGGGGCACTGTGCAGACCACACTAGCGTCTTTCCAGCATGGGGCGCTGTGCTGACCTCTCTGGAGCACTGTAAAGCATGGGGCACTGTGCTGACAACACTAGAACCCTGTCCAGCATGGTGCACTGTGCTGATTACACTGGAGACCTGCCCTGAATGGGGTACAGTGCTGACCACACTATCCAGCATGGTGCACTGTGCTGATTACACTAGATCCCTTCCCAGCATGGGGCTCTGTACTGACCACACTAGAGTCTTTCCAGCATGGGGCACTGTGCTGACCACTGTAGAGCACTGTCAAGCATGGGGCACTATGCTGACCAGACTAGAATCCTGCCCAGCATGGGGCACTGTGCTGATCACACTGGAACCCTGCCCAGCATGGGGCTCTGCGCTGTACACACTACAGTCCTGTCCAGCATGGGGCAATGTGCTGATCACACTACAGTCCTGTCCAGCATGAGGCACTGTTCTGATCACACTACAGTCCAGTCCAGCATGGGGCACTGTGCTGATCACACTACAGTCCTGTCCAGCATGAGGCACTGTGCTCATCACACTACAGTCCTGTGCAGCATGAGGCACTGTGCTGACCACAGAGGAGCCCTGTCCAGCATGGGGCACTGTGCTCATCACACTGGAGCCCTGTCCAGCATGGGGCACTGTGCTGATCACACTGGAGCCCTGTCCAGCATGGGGCACTGTGCTGATCACACAACAGTCCTGTGCAGCATGAGGCACTGTGCTGACCACACAGGAGCCCTGTCCAGCATGGGGCACTGTGCTGATCACACTCCAGTCCAGTCCAGCATGAGGCACTGTGCTGATCACACTACAGTCCTGTCCAGCATGGGGCACTGTGCTGATCACACCACAGTCCTGTCGAGCATGAGGCACTGTGCTGATCACACTACAGTCCTGTCCAGCATGGGGCACTGTGCTGATCACACTACAGTCCTGTCCAGCATGGGGCACTGTACTCATCACACTACAGTCCTGTCCAGCATGAGGCACTGTGCTGATCACACTACAGTCCTGTCCAGCATGAGGCACTGTGCTCATCACACTACAGTCCTGTGCAGCATGAGGCACTGTGCTGACCACAGAGGAGCCCTGTCCAGCATGGGGCACTGTGCTCATCACACTGGAGCCCTGTCCAGCATGGGGCACTGTGCTGATCACACTGGAGCCCTGTCCAGCATGGGGCACTGTGCTGATCACACAACAGTCCTGTGCAGCATGAGGCACTGTGCTGACCACACAGGAGCCCTGTCCAGCATGGGGCACTGTGCTGATCACACTCCAGTCCAGTCCAGCATGAGGCACTGTGCTGATCACACTACAGTCCTGTCCAGCATGGGGCACTGTGCTGATCACACCACAGTCCTGTCGAGCATGAGGCACTGTGCTGATCACACTACAGTCCTGTCCAGCATGGGGCACTGTGCTGATCACACTACAGTCCTGTCCAGCATGGGGCACTGTACTCATCACACTACAGTCCTGTGCAGCATGAGGCACTGTGCTGACCACAGAGGAGCCCTGTCCAGCATGGGGCACTGTGCTCATCACACTGGAGCCCTGTCCAGCATGGGGCACTGTGCTGATCACACTGGAGCCCTGTCCAGCATGGGGCACTGTGCTGATCACACAACAGTCCTGTGCAGCATGAGGCACTGTGCTGACCACACAGGAGCCCTGTCCAGCATGGGGCACTGTGCTGATCACACTCCAGTCCAGTCCAGCATGAGGCACTGTGCTGATCACACTACAGTCCTGTCCAGCATGGGGCACTGTGCTGATCACACCACAGTCCTGTCGAGCATGAGGCACTGTGCTGATCACACTACAGTCCTGTCCAGCATGGGGCACTGTGCTGATCACACTACAGTCCTGTCCAGCATGGGGCACTGTACTCATCACACTACAGTCCTGTCCAGCATGAGGCACTGTGCTGATCACACTACAGTCCTGTCCAGCATGAGGCACTGTGCTCATCACACTACAGTCCTGTGCAGCATGAGGCACTGTGCTGACCACAGAGGAGCCCTGTCCAGCATGGGGCACTGTGCTCATCACACTGGAGCCCTGTCCAGCATGGGGCACTGTGCTGATCACACTGGAGCCCTGTCCAGCATGGGGCACTGTGCTGATCACACAACAGTCCTGTGCAGCATGAGGCACTGTGCTGACCACACAGGAGCCCTGTCCAGCATGGGGCACTGTGCTGATCACACTCCAGTCCAGTCCAGCATGAGGCACTGTGCTGATCACACTACAGTCCTGTCCAGCATGGGGCACTGTGCTGATCACACCACAGTCCTGTCGAGCATGAGGCACTGTGCTGATCACACTACAGTCCTGTCCAGCATGGGGCACTGTGCTGATCACACTACAGTCCTGTCCAGCATGGGGCACTGTACTCATCACACTACAGTCCTGTCCAGCATGAGGCACTGTGCTGATCACACTACAGTCCTGTCCAGCATGAGGCACTGTGCTGATCACACTACAGTCCAGTCCAGTATGGGGCACTGTGCTGATCACACTGGAGCCCTGTCCAGCATGGGACACTGTGCTGATCACACTACAGTCCTGTCCAGCATGAGGCACTGTGCTCGTCACCCGACAGTCCTGTGCAGCATGAGGCACTGTGCTGACCACACAGGAGCCCTGTCCAGCATGGGGCACTGTGCTGATCACACTCCAGTCCAGTCCAGCGTGAGGCACTGTGCTGATCACACGACAGTCCTGTCCAGCATGAGGCACTGTGCTGATCACACCACAGTCCTGTCCAGCATGGGGCACTGTGCTGATCACACTACAGTCCTGTCCAGAATGGGGCACTGTGCTGATCACACTACAGTCGTGTCCAGCATGGGGCACTGTGCTGATCACACTACAGTCCTGTCCAGCATGGGGCACTGTGCTGATCACACTAGAGCCCTGTTCAGCATGAGGCACTGTGCTCATCACAGTACAGTCCTGTCCAGCATGGGGCACTGTGCTGATCACACTACAGTCCAGTCCAGCATGAGGCACTGTGCTGACCACACAGGAGCCCTGTCCAGCATGGGGCACTGTGCTGATCACACTACAGTCCTGTCCAGCATGAGGCACTGTGCTCATCAAACTACAATCCTGTGCAGCATGAGGCACTGTGCTGACCACACAGGAGCCCTGTCCAGCATGGGGCACTGTGCTCATCACACTACAGTCCAGTCCAGCATGAGGCACTGTGCTGATCACACTACAGTCCTGTCCAGCATGAGGCACTGTGCTGATCACACTGCAGTCCTGTCCAGCATGGGGCACTGTGCTCATCACACGACAGTCCTGTCCAGCATGGGCACCGTGCTGATCACACGACAGTCCTGTCTAGCATGGGGCACTGTGCTGATCACACTACAGTCCAGTCCAGCTTGAGGCACTGTGCTGATCACACTACAGTCCTGTCCAGCATGAGGCACTGTGCTGATTACACGACAGTCCTGTCCAGCATGGGGCACTGTGCTCATCACACTAGAGCCCTGTACAGCATGAGGCACTGTGCTCATCACAGTACAGTCCTGTCCAGCATGGGGCACTGTGCTGATCACACTACAGTCCAGTCCAGCATGAGGCACTGTGCTGACCACACAGGAGCCCTGTCCAGCATGGGGCACTGTGCTGATCACACTACAGTCCTGTCCAGCATGAGGCACTGTGCTCATCAAACTACAATCCTGTGCAGCATGAGGCACTGTGCTGACCACACAGGAGCCCTGTCCAGCATGGGGCACTGTGCTCATCACACTACAGTCCAGTCCAGCATGAGGCACTGTGCTGATCACACTACAGTCCTGTCCAGCATGAGGCACTGTGCTGATCACACTGCAGTCCTGTCCAGCATGGGGCACTGTGCTCATCACACGACAGTCCTGTCCAGCATGGGCACCGTGCTGATCACACGACAGTCCTGTCTAGCATGGGGCACTGTGCTGATCACACTACAGTCCAGTCCAGCTTGAGGCACTGTGCTGATCACACTACAGTCCTGTCCAGCATGAGGCACTGTGCTGATTACACGACAGTCCTGTCCAGCATGGGGCACTGTGCTCATCACACTAGAGTCCTGTCCAGCATGGGGCATTGTGCTCATCACACTAGAGTCCTGTCCAGCATGGGGCATTGTGCTGACCACACTAGAGCCCTGTCCAGCATGGGGCATTGTACTGACCACACTAGAGCCCTGTCCAGCATGGGGCACTGTGCTGATCACACGACAGTCCAGTCAAGCATGAGGCACTGTGCTGATCACACTACAGTCCTGTCCAGCATGAGGCACTGTGCTGATCACACTGCAGTCCTGTCCAGCATGGGGCACTGTGCTGATCACACGACAGCCCTGTCCAGCATGGGCACCGTGCTGATCACACGACAGTCCTGTCTAGCATGGGGCACTGTGCTGATCACACTGCAGTCCAGTCCAGCATGAGGCATTGTGCTGATCACACTACAGTCCTGTCCAGCATGAGGCACTGTGCTGATCACACTACAGTCCTGTCCAGCATGAGGCACTGTGCTCGTCACCCGACAGTCCTGTGCAGCATGAGGCACTGTGCTGACCACACAGGAGCCCTGTCCAGCATGGGGCACTGTGCTGATCACACTCCAGTCCAGTCCAGCGTAAGGCACTGTGCTGATCACACTACAGTCCTGTCCAGCATGAGGCACTGTGCTGATCACACTACAGTCCTGTCCAGCATGGGGCACTGTGCTGATCACACTACAGTCCTGTCCAGAATGGGGCACTGTGCTGATCACACTACAGTCCTGTCCAGCATGGGGCACTGTGCTGATCACACTACAGTCCTGTGCAGCATGAGGCACTGTGCTGACCACACAGGAGCCCTGTCCAGCATGGGGCACTGTGCTGATCACACTCCAGTCCAGTCCAGCGTGAGGCACTGTGCTGATCACACGACAGTCCTGTCCAGCATGAGGCACTGTGCTGATCACACCACAGTCCTGTCCAGCATGGGGCACTGTGCTGATCACACTACAGTCCTGTCCAGAATGGGGCACTGTGCTGATCACACTACAGTCGTGTCCAGCATGGGGCACTGTGCTGATCACACTACAGTCCTGTCCAGCATGGGGCACTGTGCTGATCACACTAGAGCCCTGTTCAGCATGAGGCACTGTGCTCATCACAGTACAGTCCTGTCCAGCATGGGGCACTGTGCTGATCACACTACAGTCCAGTCCAGCATGAGGCACTGTGCTGACCACACAGGAGCCCTGTCCAGCATGGGGCACTGTGCTGATCACACTACAGTCCTGTCCAGCATGAGGCACTGTGCTCATCAAACTACAATCCTGTGCAGCATGAGGCACTGTGCTGACCACACAGGAGCCCTGTCCAGCATGGGGCACTGTGCTCATCACACTACAGTCCAGTCCAGCATGAGGCACTGTGCTGATCACACTACAGTCCTGTCCAGCATGAGGCACTGTGCTGATCACACTGCAGTCCTGTCCAGCATGGGGCACTGTGCTCATCACACGACAGTCCTGTCCAGCATGGGCACCGTGCTGATCACACGACAGTCCTGTCTAGCATGGGGCACTGTGCTGATCACACTACAGTCCAGTCCAGCTTGAGGCACTGTGCTGATCACACTACAGTCCTGTCCAGCATGAGGCACTGTGCTGATTACACGACAGTCCTGTCCAGCATGGGGCACTGTGCTCATCACACTAGAGCCCTGTACAGCATGAGGCACTGTGCTCATCACAGTACAGTCCTGTCCAGCATGGGGCACTGTGCTGATCACACTACAGTCCAGTCCAGCATGAGGCACTGTGCTGACCACACAGGAGCCCTGTCCAGCATGGGGCACTGTGCTGATCACACTACAGTCCTGTCCAGCATGAGGCACTGTGCTCATCAAACTACAATCCTGTGCAGCATGAGGCACTGTGCTGACCACACAGGAGCCCTGTCCAGCATGGGGCACTGTGCTCATCACACTACAGTCCAGTCCAGCATGAGGCACTGTGCTGATCACACTACAGTCCTGTCCAGCATGAGGCACTGTGCTGATCACACTGCAGTCCTGTCCAGCATGGGGCACTGTGCTCATCACACGACAGTCCTGTCCAGCATGGGCACCGTGCTGATCACACGACAGTCCTGTCTAGCATGGGGCACTGTGCTGATCACACTACAGTCCAGTCCAGCTTGAGGCACTGTGCTGATCACACTACAGTCCTGTCCAGCATGAGGCACTGTGCTGATTACACGACAGTCCTGTCCAGCATGGGGCACTGTGCTCATCACACTAGAGTCCTGTCCAGCATGGGGCATTGTGCTCATCACACTAGAGTCCTGTCCAGCATGGGGCATTGTGCTGACCACACTAGAGCCCTGTCCAGCATGGGGCATTGTACTGACCACACTAGAGCCCTGTTCAGCATGGGGCACTGTGCTGATCACACGACAGTCCAGTCAAGCATGAGGCACTGTGCTGATCACACTACAGTCCTGTCCAGCATGAGGCACTGTGCTGATCACACTGCAGTCCTGTCCAGCATGGGGCACTGTGCTGATCACACGACAGCCCTGTCCAGCATGGGCACCGTGCTGATCACACGACAGTCCTGTCTAGCATGGGGCACTGTGCTGATCACACTGCAGTCCAGTCCAGCATGAGGCACTGTGCTGATCACACTACAGTCCTGTCCAGCATGAGGCACTGTGCTGATCACACTACAGTCCTGTCCAGCATGAGGCACTGTGCTCGTCACCCGACAGTCCTGTGCAGCATGAGGCACTGTGCTGACCACACAGGAGCCCTGTCCAGCATGGGGCACTGTGCTGATCACACTCCAGTCCAGTCCAGCGTAAGGCACTGTGCTGATCACACTACAGTCCTGTCCAGCATGAGGCACTGTGCTGATCACACTACAGTCCTGTCCAGCATGGGGCACTGTGCTGATCACACTACAGTCCTGTCCAGAATGGGGCACTGTGCTGATCACACTACAGTCCTGTCCAGCATGGGGCACTGTGCTGATCACACTACAGTCCTGTCCAGCATGGGGCACTGTGCTGATCACACTAGAGCCCTGTACAGCATGAGGCACTGTGCTCATCACAGTCCAGTCCTGTCCAGCATGGGGCACTGTGCTGATCACACTACAGTCCAGTCCAGCATGAGGCACTGTGCTGACCACACAGGAGCCCTGTCCAGCATGGGGCACTGTGCTGATCACACTACAGTCCTGTCCAGCATGAGGCACTGTGCTCATCAAACTACAGTCCTGTGCAGCATGAGGCACTGTGCTGACCACACAGGAGCCCTGTCCAGCATGGGGCACTGTGCTGATCACACTACAGTCCAGTCCAGCATGAGGCACTGTGCTGATCACACTACAGTCCTGTCCAGCATGAGGCACTGTGCTGATCACCCTGCAGTCCTGTCCAGCATGGGGCACTGTGCTCATCACACGACAGTCCTGTCCAGCATGGGCACCGTGCTGATCACACGACAGTCCTGTCTAGCATGGGGCACTGTGCTGATCACACTACAGTCCAGTCCAGCATGAGGCACTGTGCTGATCACACTACAGTCCTGTCCAGCATGAGGCACTGTGCTGATCACACTACAGTCCTGTCCAGCATGGGGCACTGTGCTCATCACACTAGAGTCCTGTCCAGCATGGGGCATTGTGCTCATCACACTAGAGTCCTGTCCAGCATGGGGCATTGTGCTGACCACACTAGAGCCCTGTCCAGCATGGGGCATTGTACTGACCACACTAGAGCCCTGTCCAGCATGGGGCACTGTGCTGATCACACGACAGTCCAGTCAAGCATGAGGCACTGTGCTGATCACACTACAGTCCTGTCCAGCATGAGGCACTGTGCTGATCACACTGCAGTCCTGTCCAGCATGGGGCACTGTGCTCATCACACGACAGTCCTGTCCAGCATGGGCACCGTGCTGATCACACGACAGTCCTGTCTAGCATGGGGCACTGTGCTGACCACACTACAGTCCAGTCAAGCATGAGGCACTGTGCTGATCACACTACAGTCCTGTCCAGCATGAGGCACTGTGCTGATCACACTGCAGTCCTGTCCAGCATGGGGCACTGTGCTCATCACACGACAGTCCTGTCCAGCATGGGCACCGTGCTGATCACACGACAGTCCTGTCTAGCATGGGGCACTGTGCTGATCACACTACAGTCCAGTCCAGCATGAGGCACTGTGCTGATCACACTACAGTCCTGTCCAGCATGAGGCACTGTGCTGATCACACTACAGTCCTGTCCAGCATGGGGCACTGTGCTCATCACACTAGAGTCCTGTCCAGCATGGGACATTGTGCTCATCACACTAGAGTCCTGTCCAGCATGGGGCATTGTGCTGACCACACTAGAGCCCTGTCCAGCATGGGGCATTGTACTGACCACACTAGAGCCCTGTCCAGCATGGGGCACTGTGCTGATCACACTACAGTCCTGTCCAGCATGAGGCACTGTGCTCATCACACTACAGTCCAGTCCAGCATGGGGCAATATGCTGATCACACTACAGTCCTGTCCAGCATGAGGCACTGTGCTGATCACACTAGAGCCCTGTCCAGCATGGGGCAATGTGCTGATCACACTACAGTCCTGCCCAGCATGAGGCACTGTGCTGATCTCACTACAGTCCTGTCCAGCATGAGGCACTGTGCTGATCACACTAGAGCCCTGTCCAGCATGGGGCACTGTGATGATCACACTACAGTCCTGTCCAGCATGGGGCAATGTGCTGATCACACTACAGTCCTGTCCAGCATGAGGCACTGTGCTGATCACACTGCAGTCCTGTCCAGCATGAGGCACTGTGCTGATCACACTGGAGCCCTGTCCAGCATGGGGCAATGTGCTGATCACACTACAGTCCTGTCCAGCATGGGGCAATGTGCTGATCACACTACAGTCCAGTCCAGCATGAGGCACTGTGCTCATCACACTACAGTCCTGTCCAGCATGAGGCACTGTGCTGATCACACTACAGTCCAGTCCAGCATGGGGCACTGTGCTGATCACACTACAGTCCTGTCCAGCATGAGGCACTTTGCTCATCACACTGCAGTCCTGTGCAGCATGAGGCACTGTGCTGACCACAGAGGAGCCCTGTCCAGCATGGGGCACTGTGCTCATCACACTGGAGCCCTGTCCAGCATGGGGCACTGTGCTGATCACACTGGAGCCCTGTCCAGCATGGGGCACTGTGCTGATCACACAACAGTCCTGTGCAGCATGAGGCACTGTGCTGACCACACAGGAGCCCTGTCCAGCATGGGGCACTGTGCTGATCACACTACAGTCCAGTCCAGCATGAGGCACTGTGCTGATCACACTACAGTCCTGTCCAGCATGAGGCACTGTGCTCATCACACTGCAGTCCTGTGCAGCATGAGGCACTGTGCTGACCACAGAGGAGCCCTGTCCAGCATGGGGCACTGTGCTCATCACACTGGAGCCCTGTCCAGCATGGGGCACTGTGCTGATCACACTGGAGCCCTGTCCAGCATGGGGCACTGTGCTGATCACACAACAGTCCTGTGCAGCATGAGGCACTGTGCTGACCACACAGGAGCCCTGTCCAGCATGGGGCACTGTGCTGATCACACTACAGTCCAGTCCAGCATGAGGCACTGTGCTGATCACACTACAGTCCTGTCCAGCATGAGGCACTGTGCTCATCACACTACAGTCCTGTCCAGCATGAGGCACTGTGCTGATCACACTACAGTCCTGTCCAGCATGGGGCACTGTGCTGATCACACTACAGTCCTGTCGAGCATGAGGCACTGTGCTGATCACACGACAGTCCTGTCCAGCATGGGGCACTGTGCTGATCACATTACAGTCCTGTCCAGCATGGGGCAATGTGCTCATCACACTACAGTCCTGTCCAGCATGAGGCACTGTGCTGATCACACTACAGTCCTGTCCAGCATGAGGCACTGTGCTGATCACACGACAGTCCTGTCCAGCATGGGGCACTGTGCTGATCACACTACAGTCCAGTCCAGCATGAGGCACTGTGCTCATCACACTACAGTCCTGTCCAGCATGAGGCACTGTGCTGATCACACTTCAGTCCTGTCCAGCATGAGGCACTGTGCTGATCACACTACAGTCCAGTCCAGCATGAGGCACTGTGCTCATCACACTACAGTCCTGTCCAGCATGGGGCACTGTGCTGATCACACTGGAGCCCTGTCCAGCATGGGACACTGTGCTGATCACACTGGAGCCCTGTCCAGCATGGGACACTGTGCTGATCACACGACAGTCCTGTCCAGCATGAGGCACTGTGCTCATCACATGACAGTCCTGTGCAGCATGAGGCACTGTGCTGACCACACAGGAGCCCGGTCCAGCATGGGGCACTGTGCTGATCACACTACAGTCCAGTCCAGCGTGAGGCACTGTGCTGATCACACTACAGTCCTGTCCAGCATGAGGCACTGTGCTGATCACACTACAGTCCTGTCCAGCATGGGGCACTGTGCTGATCACACTACAGTCCTGTCCAGCATGGGGCACTGTGCTGATCACACTACAGTCCTGTCCAGCATGGGGCACTGTGCTGATCACACTACAGTCCTGTCCAGCATGGGGCACTGTGCTGATCACACTAGAGCCCTGTACAGCATGAGGCACTGTGCTCATCACAGTACAGTCCTGTCCAGCATGGGGCACTGTGCTGATCACACTACAGTCCAGTCCAGCATGAGGCACTGTGCTGACCACACAGGAGCCCTGTCCAGCATAGGGCTCTGTGCTGATCACACGACAGTCCTGTCCAGCATGAGGCACTGTGCTCATCAAACTACAGTCCTGTGCAGCATGAGGCACTGTGCTGACCACACAGGAGCCCTGTCCAGCATGAGGCACTGTGCTGATCACACTACAGTCCTGTCCAGCATGAGGCACTGTGCTGATCACACTGCAGTCCTGTCCAGCATATGGCACTGTGCTGACCACACTAGAACCCTGTCCAGCATGGTGCACTGTGCTGATTACACTGGAGACCTGCCCTGAATGGGGTACAGTGCTGACCACACTGTCCAGCATGGTGCACTGTGCTGATTACACTAGATCCCTTCCCAGCATGGGGCTCTGTGCTGACCACACGAGAGTCTTTCCAGCATGGGGCACTGTGCTGACCACACTAGCGTCTTTCCAGCATGGGGCACTGTGCTGACCACACTAGAACCCTGCCCAGCATGGGGCTCTGTGCTGACCACACTAGAGTCTTTCCAGCATGGGGCACTGTGCAGACCACACTAGCGTCTTTCCAGCATGGGGCGCTGTGCTGACCTCTCTGGAGCACTGTAAAGCATGGGGCACTGTGCTGACCACACTAGAACCCTGTCCAGCATGGTGCACTGTGCTGATTACACTGGAGACCTGCCCTGAATGGGGTACAGTGCTGACCACACTATCCAGCATGGTGCACTGTGCTGATTACACTAGATCCGTTCCCAGCATGGGGCTCTGTGCTGACCACACTAGAGTCTTTCCAGCATGGGGCACTGTGCTGATCACACTGGAACCCTGCCCAGCATGGGGCTCTGCGCTGTACACACTACAGTCCTGTCCAGCATGGGGCAATGTGCTGATCACACTACAGTCCAGTCCA
Organism: Heterodontus francisci; assembly: GCF_036365525.1. Classification (NCBI taxonomy): domain Eukaryota; kingdom Metazoa; phylum Chordata; class Chondrichthyes; order Heterodontiformes; family Heterodontidae; genus Heterodontus; species Heterodontus francisci. The sequence goes on along the minus strand of NW_027140902.1, from coordinate 202,925 downwards.
GCATGAGGCACTGTGCTGATCACACTGCAGTCCTGTCCAGCATGAGGCACTGTGCTGATCACACTGGAGCCCTGTCCAGCATGGGGAAATGTGCTGATCACACTACAGTCCTGTCAAGCATGAGGCACTGTGCTGATCTCACTACAGTCCTGTCCAGCATGAGGCACTGTGCTGATCACACTAGAGCCCTGTCCAGCATGGGGCACTGTGCTGATCACACTACAGTCCTGTCCAGCTTGGTGCAATGTGCTGATCACACTACAGTCCTGTCCAGCATGAGGCACTGTGCTGATCACACTGCAGTCCAGTCCAGCATGAGGCACTGTGCTGATCACACTGGAGCCCTGTCCAGCATGGGGAACTGTGCTGATCACACTACAGTCCTGTCCAGCATGGGGCAATGTGCTGATCACACTACAGTCCAGTCCAGCATGAGGCACTTTGCTGATCACACTACAGTCCTGTCCAGCATGGGCCACTGTGCTGATCACACTACAGTCCTGTCCAGCATGAGGCACTGTGCTGATCACACTGTAGCCCTGTCCAGCATGGGGCACTGTGCTGATCACACTACAGTCCTGTCTAGCATGAGGCACTGTGCTGATCACACTACAGTCCTGTCCAGCATGAGGCACTGTGCTGACCTCACTATATCCCTGTCCAATATGGGGCACTGTGCTGACCACACTATATTCCTGTCCAATATGGGGCACTGTGCTGACCACACTAGAGCACTGTCCAATATGGGGCACTGTGCTGACCACAATAGATCCCTGTCCAGTATGAGGCACTGTGCTGACCACACTGGATCTCTGTCCAGTATGGGACACTGTGCTGACCACACTAGATCCCTGTCCAGTCTGAGGCACTGTGCTGACCACACTAGATCCCTGTCCAGTATGGGGCACTGTGCTGACCACACTAGACCCCTGTCCAGTATGAGGCATTGTGCTGACCACACTAGACCCCTGTCCAGTATGAGGCACTGTGCTGACCACACTAGATCCCTGTCCTGTATGGGGCACTGTGCTGACCACAATAGAATCCTTCCAGCATGGGGAACTGTGCTGACCACAATAGAATCCTTCCAGCATGGGGAACTGTGCTGACCACACTAGATCCCTGTCCAATCTGGGGCACTGTGCTGACCGCTCGAGAGCACTGTAAACCATGGGGCACTGTGCTGACCACACTAGAACCCTGCCCAGCATGGGGCTCTGTGCTGACCACACTAGAGTCTTTCCAGCATGGGGCACTGTGCTGACCACACTAGCGTCTTTCCAGCATGGAGCACTGTGCTGACCACACTAGAACCCTGCCCATCATGAGGCACTGTGCAGACCACACTAGCGTCTTTCCAGCATGGGGCGCTGTGCTGACCTCTCTGGAGCACTGTCAAGCATGGGGCGCTGTGCTGACCACACTAGAACCCTGTCCAGCATGGTGCACTGTGCTGATTACACTGGAGACCTGCCCTGAATGGGGTACTGTGCTGACCACGCTGTCCAGCATGGTGCACTGTGCTGATTACACTAGATCCCTTCCCAGCATGGGGCTCTGTGCTGACCACACGAGAGTCTTTCCATCATGGGGCACATTGCTGACCACACTAGCGTCTTTCCAGCATGGGGCACTGTGCTGACCACACTAGAACCCTGCCCAGCATGGGGCTCTGTGCTGACCACACTAGAGTCTTTCCAGCATGGGGCACTGTGCAGACCACACTAGCGTCTTTCCAGCATGGGGCGCTGTGCTGACCTCTCTGGAGCACTGTAAAGCATGGGGCACTGTGCTGGCCACACTAGAACCCTGTCCAGCATGGTGCACTGTGCTGATTACACTGGAGACATGCCCTGAATGGGGTACAGTGCTGACCACACTATCCAGCATGGTGCACTGTGCTGATTACACTAGATCCCTTCCCAGCATGGGGCTCTGTGCTGACCACACTAGAGTCTTTCCAGCATGGTGCACTGTGCTGATTACACTAGATCCCTTCCCAGCATGGGGCACTGTGCTGACCACATTAGATCCCTTCCCAGCATGCGGCACTGTGCTGACCACATTAGATCCCTTCCCAGCATGGGGCACTGTGCTGACCACATTAGATCCCTTCCCAGAATGGTGCACTGTGCTGACCACATTAGATCCCTTCCCAGCATGTTGCACTGTGCTGACCACAATATTGCGCTGCCCTGAATGCGTTGCAGTGCTGATCACACTAGGGTCTTGTCTAGCATGGGGCACGGTGCTGACCACATTAGATCCCTTCCCAGCATGGGGCACTGTGCTGACCACATTAGATCCCTTCCCAGCATGGTGCACTGTGCTGACCACAATATTGCGCTGCCCTGAATGCGTTGCAGTGCTGATCACACTAGGGTCTTGTCTAGCATGGGGCACGGTGCTGACCACATTAGATCTCTTCCCAGCATGGGACACTATGCTAACCACACTAGAGTCCTGCCCAGCATGGGACACTATGCTAACCACACGAGTGCACTGTCCAGCATGGGGCACTGTGCTGATCACACTGGAGTCCTGCCCAGCATGGGACACTATGCTAACCACACGAGTGCACTGACCAGCATGGGGCACTGTGCTGACCACATTCGATCCCTTCCCAGCATTGGGCACTGTGTTGACCACACCTGACTCCTGCCCAGCATGGGTTACAGTGATGACCACACGAGAGTCTTGTCCAGCATGGGGCACTGTGCTGACTGTACTAGAGCCCTGCCCGGTATGGGGCGCTGTGCAGTTTCAGCAGCAGATGGACTGAGACAGGGATGAAGTTGGCGATGTTACCGAGGTGGAAATAGACGGTTGTAATGATATCCTGAAAATGAGGTTAAATCTCATTTTGTGGTCAAATGTGACACCAAGGTTGCAAACAGACTGTTTGAATCTCAGACTGTTACCAGGGAGAGAGATGGAATCAATAGCAAGGGAACAGAGTTGGAGTGGGGAGTCAAAACAATGGCTTCAGTCTTCCCAATATTTAATTGGAGGAAATTTCTGCTCATCCAGTACTGGATGTCGGATAATCAGTCTGATAATTTAACAACAGTGGAGAAGTGGAGATAGGTGATGGTGAGGTAAACTTTATGGAGGTCTTTGATGAAACAATGGAGAGGTTTGATGAGGGTGGTGTGATTGAAGTTATATTTATATGGACTTTCAACTGTGTTTGATCAAGTGTCATTCAATAGACAGCTTAACGAAACTGAACCCTATGGATTAAAGGGGCAATGACAGTGATTTTTTTAATTCATTCACGGGATGTGGGCGTCGCTGGCCAGGCCAGCATTTATTACCCATCCCTAATTGTCCTTGAGAAGGTGGTGGTGAGCTGCCTTCTTGAACCGCTGCAGACCATGTTGGGTAGGTAAACCAACAGTGCTGTTAGGACTTTGACCCAGTGACAGTGAAGGAATGGCGATATAGTTCCAAGTCAGCATGATGTGTGACTTGGAGGGAAACTTGCAGATGGTGGTGTTTCCATGTATTTGCTGCCCTTGTCCTTCTATTCGTAGAGGTCGCGGGTTTGGAAGGTGCTGTCTAAGGAGCCTTGGTGCATTGCTGCAGTGCATCTTGTAGATGGTACACATTGCTGCCACTGTGCGTCAGTGGTGGAGGGACTGAATGTTTGTAGATGGGGTGCCAATCAAGCGGGCTGCTTTGTCCTGGATGGTGTTAAGCTTCTTGAGTGTTGTTGGAGCTTCACCCATCCAGGCAAGTGGAGAGTATTCCATCACACTCCTGACTTGTGCCTTGTAGATTGTGGACAGGCTTTGGGGAGTCAGGAGGTGAGTTACTCGCCTCAGGATTCCTAGCCTCTGACCTGCTCTTGTAGCCACGGTATTTATATTAGAACATTAGAACATTACAGCGCAGTACAGGCCCTTCGGCCCTCGATGTTGCGCCAACCTGTGAAACCATCTGACCTACACTATTCCATTTTCATCCATATGTCTATCCAATGACCACTTAAATGCCCTTAAAGTTGGCGAGTCTGTTGCAGACTGTTGCAGGCAGGACGTTCCACGCCCCTACTACTCTCTGCTACTGGCTACTCCAGTTCAGTTTCTGGTCAATGGTAGCCCCTAGGATGTTGATAGTGGGGCATTCAGCGATGGTAATGCCATTGAATATCAAGGGGAGATGGTTAGATTCTCTCTTGTTGGAGTTGGTCATTGCCTGGCACTTGTGTGGCACGAATGTGACTTGCCACTTATCAGCCCAAGCCTGGATATTGTTCAGGTCTTGCTGCATTTCTGCACGGACTGCTTCAGTATCTGAGGAGTCGCAAATGGTGCTGAACATTGTGCAATCATCAGCAAACATCCCGACTTCTGACCTTATGATTGAAGCTCATTGATGAAGCAACTGAAGATGGTTGGGCATAGGACACTACCCTGAGGAACTCCTGCAGTGATGTCCTGGAGCTCTTAGCTCTGTCTATCGCATGCTGCTTACTCAGTTTGGCATGCAAGTAGTCCTGGGTTGTAGCTTCACTAGCTTGACACCTCATTTTGAGATATGCTTGGTGCTGCTTCTGGCATGCCCTCCTGCACTCTTCATTGAACCAGGGTTGGTCTCCTGGCTTGATGGTAATGGTAGAGTGGGGGATATGCCGGGCCATGAGGTTACAGATTGTGGTTGAGTACAATTCTGCTGCTGCTGATGGCCCACAGCGCCTCATGGATGCCCAGTTTTGCATTGCTCGATCCGTTCGAAATCTATCCCATTCAGCACGGTGATAGTGCCACACAACACGATTGATGGTATCCTCAATGTGAAGGCGGGACTTCATCTCCACAAGGACTGTGCGGTGGTCACTCCTACCAATACTGTCATGGACAGGTGCATCCGTGGCAGGCAGATTGGTGAGGACGAGGTCGAGTATGTTGTTCCCTCGTGTTGGTTCCCCCACCACCTGCCGCAGACCCAGTCTAGCAGCCATGTCCTTTAGGACTCGGCCAGCTCGGTCAGTAGTGGTGCTACCGAGCCACTCATGGTGATGGACATTGAATTCCCCCACTCAGAGTACATTTTGTGCCCTTGCCACCCTCAGTGCTCCCTCCAAGTGCTGTTCAACATGGGGGAGTACTGAGTCATCAGCTGAGGGAAAGCAGTAGGTGGTAATCAGTAGGAGGTTACCTTGCCCATATTTGACCTGATCCCATGAGATTTCATGAGGTCCAGGGTCGATGTTGAGGACTCCCAGGGCAACTCCCTCCCTACTGTATACCACTGCGCCACCACCTCTGCTGCGTCTGTCCTACCGGTGGGACAGGACGTACCCGGGACATTGCCTGTAAGGTAAGATTCCGTGAGTATGACTATGTCAGGCTGTTGCTTGACTAGTCTGTGGGCAGCTCTCCCAACTTTGGCACAATTTCACAGATGTTAGTAAGGAGGACTTTGCAGGGTCGACAGGGCTGGGTTTGCCGTTGTCGTTTCCGGTGCCGAGGTCCATGCCGGGTGGTCCGCCCAGTTTCATTCCTTTTTATAGACTTTGTAGCGGTTAGTTACAACTGAGTGGCTTGCTAGACCATTTCAGAGGGCATGTTAGAGGTAACCACATTGCTGTGGGTCTGGAGTCACATATAGGCCAGACCAGGTAAGGACATCAGATTTCCTTCCCTAAAGGACATTACTGAACCAGATGGGTTTTTACAACAATCGACAATGGTTTCATGGCCATATTTAGACTAATTTTAATTCCTGATTATTTTTTTATTACTTTCAAATTCCACCTTCTGCTGTGGTGGGATTCGAACCCATGTCCCCAGAGGAATACCCTGGGTCTCTGGTTACTAGTCCAGTGTCAATATAACATTGGCTAATGAAGAGTAAACAGAGAGAAGTGGTGAAAAGTTGTTGTTCAGACTCGATGGCAGTATACAGTGGTGTTCCTCAGCTGGGCTACGAAGTGGCAGATGGAGTTCAACCTGGAAAAGTGTGAAGTGATTCACTTTGGAAGGTCGAATTTGAATTCGGAATACAGGCTTAAAGACAGGGTTTTTGGTAGTGTGGAGGAACAGAGGGATCTTGGGGTCCATGTCCATAGATCGCTCAAAGTTGCCACCCAAGTTGATAGGGTTGTTAAGAAGGCGTATGGTGTGTTGGCTTTCATTAACAGGGGGATTGAGTTTAAGAGCTGCGAGGTTATGCTGCAGCTCTATAAGGCCCTGGTTCGACCACACTTGGAATATTGTGTTCAGTTCTGGTCGCCTCATTATAGGAATGATGTGGAAGCTTTAGAGAGGGTGCAGAGGAGATTTACCAGGATGCTGCCTGGACTGGAGGGCATGTCCTACGAAGAAAGATTGAGGGAGCTAAGGCTTTTCTCATTGGAGCGAGGAAGGATGAGAGGTGACTTGAAAGAGATGATGAGAGGCATAGATCGAGTGGATAGTCAGAGACTTTTTCCCAGGGTGGAAAGGGCTATCACCAGGGGGCATAATCTTAAGATGATTGGAGGAAGGTTTCAGGGAGATGTCAGAGGTAGGTTCTTTACACAGAGAGTGGTGGGTGCGTGGAATGTGCTGCCAGCGGTGGTAGTGGAAGCAGATACGTTAGGGGCATTTAAGCGACTCTTGGATAGGTACATGGATGATAGTAGAATGAAGGGTAGGTAGTTAGTTTGATCTTGGAGTAGGTTAAAGTTTCGGCACAACATTGTGGGCTGAAGGGCCTGTACTGTGCTGTACTGTTCTATGTTCTATGTTCTATGTTCGGTATTGGGACCACTGCTCTCTTTGCGCTTGGAAAACCCAGGGTGGGGAGGGCAGAGCCTCCTCCTCCCTCTTCACTGAGCTTCCCCTCTCTGCAGCCTCTGCTCCATTTGTTGGTCATGTTTCAGACCCAGAGACACTGTAACTGCAGTCCCCATACCTTGACCAGAGTTTTGTCAACCAATCCTCTGTCGTCCCTGAATATCTGCAGCAGCTCACAACGCAACCTCCAGAAAACCATCCACAGCACCTCCACTAACCTTACAATAGCAGAAATAAGTCAAAAGCCCCTCACCTGTAAGTTGAGTGCAAACGTACACACATACGAATGAGGAGCAGAAGTAGGCCATTCGGCCCCTCGAGCCTGCTCTGAAATTCAATAATAACATGGCTGATCTGGTTGTGTTTTGAATTCTAACTCCCCTCTTTCCCTGATGACCTTTCATTCTCTTGACTAACAAGAATCTTTCTACCTCCACTTTTAAAATATTTCATGACCCCATCTCCACCACCTTCTGTGGCAGAGAGTTCCAAAATCACACAAACCTCTGAGAGAAAAATGTTCTCCTCATCTCTGTCCTGAAGGGGCGACCCATAATTTCAAAACAGTGCCCCAAAGTTCTCGACTCACCCACAAGAGGAAACATCCTTTCCACTTCCACCTTGTCAAGACCTTTCAGATTCTAGTAAACCTCAATCAAGTCTCCCCTCACTCTTCTAAACTCCAGTGAAAACAAGCCTGTCTGTCCAACCTTTCCTCATAAGACAACCCGCTCATTCCTATTATCACTCTAGTAAACCACCTCTGAACCGCCTCTAAAGTATTCACATCCTCCCTTAAATAAGGAGACCAAAACTCTGGACATTATTCGAGATGTGGTCTCACCAATGCCTTGTATAACTGAAGCATCACATGCTGACTTTTATTTTCAATTCCTCTTGTAATGAAGGATAGCATTCCATTCGACTTCTTTATTACTTGCTGTACCTACCTACTAACAGTTTGTGACTCATGCATTAGAACACCGAGATCCCTAAGCACCTCGGAATTTTGCAGCGTCCTACCAAAGTGAACAACTTCACATTTTCCCACATTATACTCCATCTGTGAGATTGTTTTCCCACTCATGCAACCTATCTTTATCGGTCTGCAACCTCCTTATGTCCTCTTCACAACATACTTTCCTATCTATCTTTGTGCCACCTGCAAATTTAGCTAACATGCCATCGCTTCCCTCATCTAAGTCATTAATATAAATTGTAAAAAGTTGAGGCCCCCTGCACAGACCCCTGATGGACTCCACTTGTCACATCCTGCTAATCTGAAAATGACCCATTTATGCAGACCCTCTGTTTGCTGCAACTGGCTAATCTTCGATCCAAGCTAATATGTTACCCCCTACACATGAGCTCCTACTTTGCACAATCACCTTTTATGTGACATCTAGTCTAATGCATTCTGGAAATCCAAGCGCAGTCGGTCAAAGGGCTCCCCTTTATCCATATTGCATGTTACTCCTTCAAAGAACTTCAATAAATTAGTTCAGGATGATTTCCCTTTCACAAAACCATGCTGTCTATTCGCGATTACCTTCAGTTTTTCTTAAGTGCCCAGCGAAAGCCTCCTTAATGATCGATTCTAACACCTTCCCCATAACAGATGTCAAGCTAACTAACATATAGTTGCCTGTTTTCTGCCTCCCCCTCTTCTTGAATAGAGGGGTTATATTTGCTACTTTCCAGTCAGATGGAATCTTTCCAGAGTCTAGCGAATTTTGAAAAAATAACACCCACACATCTACTACCTCATTAGCCACATCTTTTAAGACCCTAGGATGAAATCCATCAGGACCCGGGGACTTGTCAGCCCGCAACTCCATAAGTTTGCTCAGTAAAGCTTCCCTGGTGATTGTATTTTCACCAAGGTCCTCTCTTCCTTCCACCTCCTGATTTACAGCTATTACTGGCATGTTTCGTGCATCTTCTATAGTGAAGACCGAAGCAAAATATTTGTTCATTGCATCCACCGTTTCCTTATTATCTACTACTAACTTTGCATTCTCACTGTCCAGAGGAGGAACACTCTCTTTACTTATTCTTGTCCTTTTTAAATACCTATAGAAACTCTTGCTATCCACTTTTACATTTCTCGCTAGCTTCCTCTCATACTCTAATGTCTTTCTCCTGATTAACCCTTTAGTCATTGTCTGCTGTTCTTTATATTCTGACCAATCATTAGAACTGCCACTCATTTCTGCACAATGATATGCCTTTAACTTCAGTGTCATGTTTTCCTTAACTTCGTTAGTTAACCGCAGACGGTGGCTCCTTCCACTTATAGTAGGAATATACTTATTCTGGAGTATTTTGAAATATCCCCATAAATTTCTGCCACTGCTTCTCTAATTATCTACCTCCAAGCCTAGTAACCCAGTTCACTTCAGCTAGCTCAGTTTTCATGCCCAAATACTTTCCCTTATTCAAGTTTAAAATACTAGTCTTAGACCCACTCTTCTCACTTTCAAACTGGATGTAAAATTCAGTCACAGTGTGGTCGCTGCTACCTAGAGGTGCCTTTACTCTGAGGTCATTAATTAATCCTGTCACATTACACTGTATCAAAACTAATTTAACCTGCTCTCTGATTGTGTCTAGAACGTGGTGCTCTAAGAAACTATCCCTAAAACATTCTATGCACTCCTCATCCAGGCTATTATTCCAAATATGATTTTTCCAGTTTATATGTAGATTAAAATCATCCATGATTATTGCCGGACCTCTATCATAAGCAAACGATATCTCTTCTTGTATAATATGTTTTATATTGCGATTAATGTTAGGAGACCTGTAGACCACTCCCACTGGGCACTTCTTTCCCCTGCTAATCCTCATCTCCACCCAAACCGATTCGACACCCTGATCTCCTGTACCAAGTTGATCTCGAACTAATGCACCAATACCATCCTTGATTAACAGTGCTACCCCTCCACCTTCACCTAGCTTCCTATTCTTCTTGAATGTCATATACCCCTCAATATTCTGGACCAGGATGCCTGGTCCTTTTAAAAAACACTAGAAGGGTTTATTCATGCTTCTGAATGTATCTTCAGCTGTGACTGAGTAGCACAGGCGGTCAGTGGTCATGCACAGACCAAGTTTCAAAGGCGTACATCAAAGCTGCTGGAATGGGACATTGACGTCACTTCAAACCCCTCCTCAGACTAACAGCAAATGCACAGTATACACAGGCTACATCCCTGCACAGCATGGGGCACTGTGCTGGCCATACTAGAAGTGGTCGCCTGTTCCATTCACATCATTTTACAGATCCAGGTTTCTGTAATATTGGCACCAGTGGTGCCATAGAGTAAAAATCACAGCCGGAGGAGACAGGGAGGTGAAATCAAATCACTTTCAAAAGGGAACTGGAAAAAAAGCCTCAAAGGCATAAGATTACAATGATATGAGACTGGAGAGGGGAATGGGATTAATTGGAGGGGTGAGGCCATGGAGAGATTCAAACATAAGAATGAGAATATAAAAATTCAGGTGCTGCCAGACCAGGAAGAAACGTAGATCAGTGAGCACAGGGGTGATGGGTGATTGGGATTTGGTGTGAGTTTGGATACAGGCAGCAGAGTTCTGGAAGGGCTGTGGTTTATGGAGGTTTATAACTGGGAGAGTGTCAAAGATAGATTTGGAATAGTCAAGTGTGGATTTAATAAAGGCATAGATGAGTATTTATTCAGCAGATGGGCTGAGGCAGAGGTGGAGACGGGTGATATTACAGAGGTGGTTGTAGGCAGGGTGGGTGATGGAGAGAATGTGGAGATGAACTCAGCTCAGAGTCAACTGGATGCCAGAGGTCGCAAACAATCTATTTCAGCCTCAGACATTGGTCAGTGAGGGGAATGCAGATGGTGGATAGGGAATGGAGTTTGTGACAGTGACTGAATGCAATGTCTTTGGACTTCCCAAGATTTACATGACAAGAACATTAAATGAGTGACATATGATTTATAGTTCTAAACGTTGGATAAAGAGACTTACCAGGGAAACCAACAATAGCGAGGATGGGATAATAAATCGTTTGAATCATCTTCAGTGCATAATAGATCCGATCATCTAATGTTAGCCAAAAATAATCTGCAGTAACTAGGACAAACCAAGAGGAGAAACTCCTGCTTCCCATTGTAGTAACATCCCAATCTACTGTTCTCAGATTCTGACCCATTGTCATAACATTCCAATCTAATGTTCTCAGATTCTGATCTACCCTCTCTCTCTCTCTCGAACTGCTGATCCTGAAAGTGACGGGAAGCTGCTGGGAATAACACATTGACAGGAGTCCTGTGTTAATAGAAGCTGGAAACCCTCCAGTGACAAGTGTGGGGTCCATGGTGACTGACATTAGTAACAGTAACTGAACAAACAAGTTCAGTTAACCCCTTACAATCCACCAATTTTTCCCCTGCCCTGCCAGCAGCAGTAGTAGAGTCGCCAACCTTAAGGGCATTTAAGTGGTCATTGGATAGACATATGGATGAAAATGGAATCGTGTAGGTCAGATGGTTTCACAGGTCGGCGCAACATCGAGGGCTGAAGGGCCTGTACTGCGCTGTAATGTTCTAATTCTAATTCTAATAAAGTAGAACATGTCTGAATTGGATGTGTGGGGGGTGCTGAGGGAAGGAACTGGCCAGAATCTTCCAACCCTCCTTGGGTATGAGACTGGTGCCAGAGACAGGAGGGTTCTAAATGTTACACACTGTTTTAAAAAAGGAGAGATGCGGTAAACCGTGTAATTACTGACCAGTCAGTCTAACGTCGCTGGTGGGAAATTTCTGGAGTTCACAGCCCAGGACAAAAGCATTCGTTGCTTGAAAAAAAACACCGGACAATGAATGGACGGCAGCAGGGATATGGTAATGACAAATCATGTCTAGCAAAGCTCAACAACAGCAACTTACATTTCTTGGTCAAAGCAGAATGTCTTAAGTAGTGGTTTAAGGGAGGAAAGTGAGGCATAGAAGCAGTGACAGTGGTATAATGACGATGTCACTGAACTAGAATTCCAGAGGTGCAGGCTGATGCCCTCGGTTCAAATCCCACTATGGCAGCTGGTGGGAATTAAAATTCAATCAATTAATAAGTTCAACTGATTAATAAAAATCTGGAAATGAAAACTATTCTCAGTAATGGTGTCACGAATCTATCATTGACTGGTGTAAAAACCGATCGGATTTACTAATGTCCGCTCGGGAAGAAAATCTGCTGTCCTTACCTGATCTGGCCTACATCTGACTCCAGACCCACAGCAATGTGGTTGACTCTGAACTGCCTTGTGAAATGTCCAAACAAGTCACTCAATTGTCAGGGCGATTAGCGATGGGAACAAATGCTGGCCTTGCCAGCGAAGCCCACATCTCACACAATAATAAAAAAAGTGGTGGCGGGAGGGAATTCCAGAGCTTTGGGCCTCGGCAGCTGAAGACCTGGCTGGCAGTGGTGCAATGATGAAAATCAAGCATACACAAGAGCCCAGGATTAGAGGAGTGCAAATATCTTGGAGGGTTGTGGGGCTGGTAGAGAATACAGAGATAAGGAGGGGTGAGAAAATGGAGAGAGTTGGAAACACGGTTGAGAATTTCAAAATCAAGACATGGCCTGACTGGAAGCTGATGTACGTCAGTGATTGGGAACGGGACTTGGTGCGGGTTAACACAAGAGCAGCAGAGTTTGGATGACCTCAAGTTTACAGAGAGTAGAATGTGTGAGACAAGCCACGAGTGTGTTAAAATCTGGAATAGAAAGCTAGTCTCAGTCATGGCGCCATGAAACGATTAGCGATTTTTTTTATTAAACACCACCTGATTCACTAATGTCCTTTAGAGAATGAAATCTGCCGTCCTTTCCTGGTCTAGCCTACATGTGACTCCAGACTCACAGCAATGTCATTGACTCGCAACTGCCCTCTGAAAGGGCCTAGCATCTCACTCTGTTTAGGGATTTGAAAAGAAGGCTGAGCGTTTTACAATTGAGGAGTTGCTGGCCAGGATCCAATATAGGTCAGTGAGTACAGAGGGTGATGGGTGAATAGGACTTGGTGTGAGTTAGGCAGCAGTGTTTTGGATCACCTCAAGTTTATGGAGGGTAGGATGTGGGAGAACAGCCAGGAGTGTGTTGGAATAGTCAAGTCTACAGGTAACACAGGCAAGGGGGTGGGGGGGTGGTGGTGTTTTATCAGCAGAAGAGCTGAGAGACGGGCAAAGCTGGCTGAAGATACGGAGGTGGAAATAGGCTGTTTTAGAGATAGTGTGAATATTTTGCAGGAAGCTCATTGTAGGGTCAACTATGACATCACTTTGTGAACAGTTTGGTTTAGTCTCAAAGAGTTGGCAAGTAGAGGGATGGAGTCTGTTGCTAGGAAATGTTTGATGTGGGGTTTGAAAACAGTGGCTTCATTCTTCCTAATATTTAATTGGCATGGCAGATATGTAAGGTGATACTTTGTGGGAAGATTTTGTTGATATTATTTATTCATGGATTGTGGGTGTCGCTGGCTGGGCCAGCATTTATTGCCCATACCTAAATTGCCCTTGAGAAGGTGATGGTGAGCTGCATGTGGATGAATGCGGAGAGATAATACAAGGTAAATGACACAACTTTAAAGGTGGTGAGAATAACAGAGAGACATGGGGTGTTTGTGTACAATCTTTGACGTTAGTTGGACAGGTTAACAAACAGTTAACGAAGCAAATAGATTCCTAGGCTTTATTAATACAGACACAGAGTAGAATAGTCAGGATGTTATGTTACACCTATAGAAAAGACGAGTCCGGCTCCACCTGGAGTATTGTGTCCAATATGGGAACCACACTTTAGGAAGGACAGGAAACGTTTGGAGAGGAGACAGAAGAGTTTTACTGGAACTTTTCCAGGGCTGAGGGATTACAGTTATGTAGCTGGGATTGTTTACCTCAGAGCAGGGAAATTTAAAAGAAGATCTGATAGAGATGTTTAACATTATGAAGGATTTAGATAAATTAAATAAAGTGAAACCGTTTCCAATGTGTGAGGGGCCATTAACCAGAGGACACAGATTTACGGTGATTGGAAAAAAGAAGCAGAGGTGACACGAGGATTTTTTTTAGACAATGGGTGTTTGGGATTTGCAATGTATTGTTTGATAGGCTGAAGGAAACAGATTCAACAGTAGATTCCAAAAGGGAAATGCATAAATATCTTAAGGAGAATAAAAGGAAGGATCTGGGAAAGAGCCAGGGTGTGGGACGAACTGGAAGCTTTTCAAAAGGGCCAGCACAGAATAAATGGACCAAATGGCCTCATTCAATGCAATGCTATTCTGTGTTTCTATGATTGATCCTGCCTGCATTTTCTCATTACCCCTATCCTTTCAACATGCGTTTGATAAAGTACCACATAACAGCCGTGTTACCAAATTAGAAACACTTGGGATTAAAGGACCAATGTCAGCCGTGGCTCAGTTTGTAGCTCTCTCACCTTTCAGTCACAAGCTTCTAGGATCAAGGGACACTGCAGGACTTGATGACAAGAATCAAGGCTGACAATGCAATGCAGTACTGAGGGAGTGTCGCACTGTCAGATGTGCCGTCTTTTGAATGAAACGTTAAACCAAGGCCACATCTGCCCTCTCAGATGGATGTTAAATATCCCATCGCTCTATGTTGAGGCAGAGCAGGGGAATTATTCCCGCTGTCCTGGTCAATATTTATCCTTCAATCAACATCACAAAAACAGATCTGATCATTATCACATTGCTTCTCCTCTCCGCAGCCTCTGCTCCATTTATTGGTCATGTTACTGACCCAGAGACACTGTAACTACAGTCCCCCTATATCGTCCACATTTGGGTCACCAAATCCTCTGTCCTCCCTGAATATCTGCAGCAGCTCACAACACAACCTCCAGAAAACCATCCACAGCACCTCCACTAACTATACAATAGCAGATGTCAGTCAAAAGTCCCTCACCTGTCAGTTGGATGCCTGATCCTTTTAAATAACACTAGAGGGGGTTCCTCGTGCTGCTGAATGTATGTTCAGCTGAGAGTGACTAACACAGGCGGTCAATGAACATGCACAGAACAAGTTTCAAAGACGTACAACAAAGCTGCTGGAATGGCTGATTGACACCATATTATGACCCCTCCTCACGCTACAGACACACACACGTTGCACCCACGCTAGCACCCCGGCCAGCCTGGGTTTCCTGTACAATGTGCTGGATGTGACTGGCTGTGCAGCTCACACCATTTTATGGATCCAAACTTCCACAGCACCAGTGGAGCTGGACAGATGAAATGTGTGGTCAGGGACAGAAACGGAGGGAAATAAACTCACTTTAAAAAGGGAATTAGCAAAACACTTTAAGATAAACAAGCTTCAGGAATATTGGAAATGGGCAGGGGATTAGGATAATCAGAGGGGTGATGCCATGGAGGGAGTTGATCATATGAGTGAGAATATTAAATTTGAGGTGTGACTGGAGCAAGAGCCAATGTAGGTCAGTGAGCACAAGGATGTTGGGTGAACAGAATTTAATGTAAATTAGAAGATGGCAGCAGAGTTTTAAATTACCACAAGGTTACAGTGAGTAGAATGTGGGAGACCAGCCAAGAGTGTGTCAGAATAGTCAAGCCTCGATGTAACAAAGGCATGGATGAGGGTTTCATCAGCAGATGAGCTGATGTGACCGCTCTCTTTCCCTCACTCTCTATCTTTTTCTGTTTCTCTCTCTGTCGCCCTCACTTGTTCTGCCCCCTCCCCCCGCCCCACCACCCGCCCTTAGGATCTTATATGTCACCTTTTACACTTCTAAACTCCAGCTGATGTACGCCTAGCCTCTGCAGCCTTTCCTCATAAGACAGCACACCCATTCCAGGTATTAGTCTAGAAATCCTTCTCTGAACTGCGTCCAACGCATTTACATCCTTCCTTAAATAAGGTGGTCAGTACTGTACACAATACTTCAGATGCAGTTTCATCAATGCCTGTACAACTGAAACATAGCCTCTCTACCTTTGCATTCAACTGCTCTCCCAATAAGCAGTTCTATTAGCTTTCCTAAACACTTGCTGAACCTTCATGCTAACATTTGTGATTCATGAACTAGGACACCCAGATCCCTTTGCATCCCAGAGCTTTGCAGTCTCTCACCATTCAGATATTGTGTGTACTTTTTTTTAATTCTTCCTGCCAATATGGGCCATTTCACATTTCCCCCTATTATACACCATTTGGCATATCTTTTCCCTCTCACTTAACCTATCTACATCCCTTTTTAGCCGCCTTATTTCCTCTGCACAGCGTACTTTCCGACCTATCTTTGTGCCATCAGCAAATTTAGCACCCATACCTTTGGACCCTTCATCCAAGTCATTTATATAAATTGTAAAAGGTTGAGGTCGCAGCACTGATCCCTGTGGCAACCACTCGTTACATCTTGCCAACCAGACAATTACCAATTCATGCCTACTCTCTGTTTCCTGTTAGCTAGCCGACCTTCTATCCATGCCAATATGTCACCCCCGATACCATGGACTTTTATATTCCACAATAACCTTTGATGTGGCACATTATCAAATGCCTTCTGGTAATCTAAGTACAGTACATCCACCGGCTCCCCTTTATCCACAGCACATGTTATTTCTTCAAAGAACGCTAATAAATTGGTTAAACATGATTTTCCTTTCACAAAACCATGTTGATTCTGCCTGATCACGTTGAATTTCTCTACGTGCCCTGCTATAACATATTTGATACTAGCTTCCAACAGTTAATCCGTAGCCAGAAAGACTTTTTCACCTGTTACAGGTCATATGTCTACTGTTTCCAATTAGATTATGCCCTGTATTTGAACTGTCATTACTTAATTAACTGCTTGTGAACCTTTTCCCTCCTTTTGGTTAATCTGTGACCGTTGATCAGATCTTACAGTGGTGTCGGAGAGGGATCACAGAGATCGGGATCATAGGCTTAGTTTACTTGGTTTGTGAGTAATGTCAAACTCAGTTGAGCGATCATTGCTGGGAATGTGTAGGAGCTTTGGAGACAGAGAGGGATTACAATCAGTCAAATGCCTGTGGTTATTGCGAAGTCTGGGTAAGAATTTGTGACAGAGATCTGGAGAGAGAAAATGTACACTCAAAGACATGGGATCAGCATTGGGACTGGCTCAGAAATCTCAAAATTGATGTCTGAGGCAAATTTGGAGATTCTACTCTGCATTCCAATATCTAAGTCATTTATATATCGCAAAAACGCAATGGTCCCAACACTGACCTTTGGGGAACACCCACTGTCTAACATCCTCCACACTTAAAAACAACCATTTATTACCACTCGCTGTTTTCTGTCCTTAATTCAATTTGACAATGATCCTCTTATTCCATGAGCCTCAATTTTGCTAACCAGCCTTTTACGTGGTACCTTATTAAACACTTTCCTAAAATACATATACACAACATCCACGACATTTCCTTCATCAACCGTCTCCGTTACTTCATCAAAACCTTCAACTAAATGAGTGAAGTATGATCTGCCTTTACTGGAGTGTGTAATAGATGGGTTTCTGGAGAAGTACATTGAAGGATTAACTAAGAATCGCGCTATTTTATGGAAAGAGAAGGGGTTAGTTAATAACATTGCTGTAAATGGGCTTTTGCGAAATAATGGCTATATTATGATAAAATTTCACATTCCATTTGAATATGTTAATTTTGAAACTAGGGTGTTAAACCTGAAAAAGGGAAACTATGAAGGTACGAGGGGCAAATTGGCAATTTAGTGTTGGTAAAGAGGTAGTACTTGAAAAGTTAACTGGATTGAAGGTTGATAAATCCCTGGACCAGATGAGCTACATCCCAGAGTGTTGAAGGAGGTGGCAATAGAGATGGTGGATGTATTGGTTGGTATCTTTCAAACTTCTATAGATTCTGGAAGAGATCCTAAAGACTGGAAAGTAGCAAATGTAACCCCACAATTTAAGAAGTGTGGGAGAGGGAGAATGAGAACTACAGACCTGTTAGTTTGATGTCAGTAATAGGGAAAATGTTAGAATTTATTGTAAAGGATGTAATAACTGGACACTTAGAAAATAATGGTAAAATTGGCAGAGTCAACGTGGATTTATGAAAGGGGTATCATGTGCAACAAACCTGTTGAAGTCTTTTGAGGATGTTACTTGCAGCATTACTAAAGGACAACCAGTGGATGTGGCGTATTTGGATTTACAGAAGGCTTTTGATAAGGTCACACACAGGAGGTGAGTAAACAAAATTACAACGCATGGGATTGGGAGTAATATACTGGTATGGATTAAGAACTGGTTAACATGCAGAAAAGAGAGAGTAGGAATAAACGGGTCATTCTCAGGATGGCAGGCTCTTACGAGTGGGAGTAACACAAGGATCAGCACAAGGGCCACAGCTGTTCACAATCTATATAAATGATTTGAATGTGGGGATCAAATGTAATATTTACAAATTTGCTGATGATACAAAACTAGGTGGGAAAGTAAGTTGTGAAGAGGATGCAAGGAGGCTTCAAGCGGATTTGGATAGGATAAGTGAACGAACATGAACATGGCAGCTGGAATATATGATGAATAAGTGTCAAGTGATCCACTCTGGTAAAACAGAGACAGAAAGACAGTATAATAAAAGCAAAATACTGCGGATGCTGGAAATCTGAAGAAGGGTCACTGACCCGAAACGTTAACTCTGCTTCTCTTTCCACAGATGCTGCCAGACCTGCTGAGTGAATCCAGCATTTCTTGTTTTTGTGACAGAAAGACAGTATATTTTTTGACTGGGGAGAGGTTGGGAAGTGTTGATTTCCAAAGGGACGTGGGTGTCCTTGTTCATGAGTCACTAAAAGCTAGTGTGCAGGTGAACCAATCAGTTTGGAAGGCAAATGGTATGTTGGCTTCCATCTCAAGCGGTTTTGAGTGCAGGAGTAAAGATGTCTGGCTGCAATTGTATACAGCCTTGGTGAGACTGCACCTGGAGTATTGCTTACAGTCTTGGTCTCCTTGTCTAAAGAAGGATATATTTGCCATGCAGGGAGTACAACTGATGTTCAGCAGACTATCCCTGGGATGGCAGGATTGTCTTATGAGGAGAGATTGAGAAAACTGGGCCTGTATTCTCTCGAGATTCAAAAAATGTGAAGTGATCTCATACAAAATTTTTACAGGGGGTGACGGGGTGGATGCAGATCGGATGTTTCCCCTGGGTGGTGAGTCTTGAAGCAGGGGACATAATCTCAGAATAAGGGGTAAGCAATTTAAGACTGAGATGAAGACTGAGCATGTTCAAGATAGAAATCAATGGATTTAGGGAGACAAATCACATCAAGGGATACAGGGATAGCACGGGAAAGTAGCGTTGAGGTAGATGATCAGACATGATCTAGAACAAAGAACAATGAAAATTACAGTACAGGAACAGGCCCTTCGGCCCTCCAAGCCTGCGCCGATCCAGATCCTCTACCTAAACATGTTGCCTATTTTCTTAGTGTCTGTATCTCTTTGCTTCCTGCCCATTCATGTATCTGTCTAGATACATCTTAAAAGATGCTATCGTGCCCGCGTCTACCACCTCCGCTGGCAACGCATTCCAGGCACCCACCTCCCTCTGCGTAAAGAACTTTCCACGCATATCCCCCCTAAACTTT
Source organism: Heterodontus francisci (assembly GCF_036365525.1). Taxonomy (NCBI): domain Eukaryota; kingdom Metazoa; phylum Chordata; class Chondrichthyes; order Heterodontiformes; family Heterodontidae; genus Heterodontus; species Heterodontus francisci. The sequence continues at coordinate 183,463 of NW_027140902.1, read as the reverse complement.
TCCCCTCTCACTTTGAACTCGTGACCCCTTGTAATTGAATCCCCCACTTTGGGAAAAAGCTTCTTGCTATCCACCCCGTCTATACCTCTCATGATTTTGTATACCTCAATCAGGTCCCCCCTCAACCTCCGTCTTTCGAATGAAAATACTCCTAATCTGCTCAACCTCTCTTCATAGCTAGTGCCCTCCATACCAGGCAACATCCTGGTGAACCTCCTCTGCACCCTCTCCAAAGCATCCACGTCCTTTTGGTAATGTGGCGACCAGAACTGCACGCAGTATTCCACATGTGGCCGAACCAAAGTTCTATACAACTGTAACATGACCTGCCAACCCTTGTACTCAATACCCCGTCCGATGAAGGAAAGCATGCCGTATGCCTTCTTCACCACTCTATTGACCTGCGTTGCCACCTTCAGGGAACAATGGACCTGAACACCCAAATCTCTCTGCGCATCAATTTTCCCCAGGACTTTTCCATTTACTGTATAATTCACTCTTGAATTGGATCTTCCAAAATGCATCACCTCGCATTTGCCCTGATTGAACTCCATCTGCCGTTTTTCTGCCCAACTCTCCAATCTATTTATATTCTGCTGTATTCTCTGACAGTCCCCTTCACTATCTGCGACTCCACCAATCGTAGTATCGTCTGCAAACTTGCTAATCAGACCACCTATACTTTCCTCCAAATCATTTATGTATATCACAAACAACAGTGATCCCAGCACAGATCCCTGTGGAACACCACTGGTCACACGTCTCCATTTTGAGAAACTCCCTTCCACTGCTACACTCTGTCTCCTGTTTCCCAGCCAGTTCTTTATCCATCTAGCTAGTACACCCTGGGCACCAGGCGCCTTCACTTTCTCCATCAGTCTACCATGGGGAACCTTATCAAACGCCTTACTGAAGTCCATGTATATGACATCTACAGCCCTTCCCTCATCAATCAACTTTGTCACTTCCTCAAAGAATTTATTAAGTTGGTAAGACATGACCTTCCCTGCACAAAACCATGTTGCCTATCACTGATAAGCCCATTTTCTTCCAAATGGGAATTGATCCTATCCCTCAGTATCTTCTCCAGCAGCTTCCCTACCACTGACGTCAGGCTCACCGGTCGATAATTTCCTGGATTTTCCCTGCTACCCTTCTTAAACAAGGGGACAACATTAGCAATTCTCCAGTCCTCCGGGACATCACCCGTGTTTAAGGTTTCTGATTGAATGATGGAGCAGGGTCGATGGGCTGAATGGCCTACTCCTGCTCCTATGTTCCTTCAAACACGTGATTGTTTTCCTTCATTAACTCGAACCTCTCCAAGTTTCTGTTGATTTCTTCTCTAATTATTGTTTGTAAAACATTACTGATGTTCAACTAACTGGTCTGTAATTGCTAGGACTGTGCTCACATCATCATGAAGAAGATGCAGGTTTAAGGTAATTGGCAAAGAACCAGAGGCAAAATGAAGAGAATTTTCTTACACAGTGAGTTGCCAAATTTAGAGCCCCCGGTTATCTAGAAACATACAGGGTAAGATAAATCAGATAAAAGAAAGCTTATGACAGGCACAAACAAATAATACTTCAGAAAGCTGAGAGGAGTAAAGAAAGTGCAGGGGTGAAGTAAAAAAACGAAAGCAAAGAGAGGGCATGAAAAAATATTGGCAGGTAAAATCAAGGAAAACCCAAAGATGTTTTATCAGTACATTAAGAATAAAGGGATAACTATGGAAAGGGGAGGGCCTATCAGAGATGTAAAAGGTAGTTTGTGCGTGGATGCAGAAGATGTTGGCAGGGTCCTTAATGGGTTTTATGTCTCTGTCTTCATAAAAGAGAGGGATGATGCAGACATTGTAGTTAAAGAGGAGGAGTGTGAAATATTAGATACAATCAGCATAATGAGAGAGGAAGTACTCGAGGGTTTGAAATCCTTGAACGTGGATAAATCGCCAGGGCCGGATGGATCGTAGCTCAGGCTGTTAAAGGAAGCAAGGGGGGAAATAGCAGCTACTCTGAGGATCATCTTCACATTCTCACTAGATACAGGCGAGGCAGTAGACGATTGGAGGTCTGTGAACATCGTGCCAGTGTTTAAAAATGGTGCGAAGGATAGGCCAAATAATTAGAGGCTGGTCAGTCTGACCTAAAGGACTGTTACCCGACCCAAACCCGACGAGACCCGACGTCATATGTCGGGTTCGGGTCGCTCTTCCGGATCCGGCTTTCGGACTCGGGTTGGGTCGGACACACACAGTACTAACTTTTGATCGGCTGGGAGGAAAAGGGAAGTTGAGTAAGTAAGCATTATAGTTTGAAAAGTCATCCCCAGCTGAGAGTCCGAGATGTCAAGGAGGGAAACGTGCATCTGGACTCCACAGACTCTGAGTCTGCGCAGTGAGAAAGTGAGTGTTTCTATGATGTCACCGCGCTCATGCTGCAGCTTCCTTCCATTCCATCCAAAAGTGCTAAGTCCAGTGAGTGCAATATGGTAGGATCAGGCTCGGGTCCGATGTTGTTCTGTCAGGATCGGTCGGGTTTTATTTCCAGACCCGAGCAGGCCTTTAGTTGGACATCGGTGGGCAAATTATTAGAATCAATTCTCAGAGCAACGATAAACTGTCACTTACAAAGGCAAAGATTAATCAGGGATAGTCAGCATGGATTTGCTAAGGGAGGGTCTTGTCTTACTAACACAATTATGTTTTTTGAGGAAGGAGCAAGAAGGATTGATAAAGGTAGTGCAGTGGATGTGGTCTACATGTATTTTCGTAAGGCGTTTGAAAAGATCCCACATGGCAGACTGATCAGAACAGTGAAAGCTCATGAGATACAGGGGAATGTGGCAAGTTGCTTCCAAAATTGGATCAATGACAGGAAACAAAGGGTAATGGTCGACAGATGTTTCTTGTGAATGGAAAGCGGTGTCTAGTGGCGTTCCCAGGTCTCATTGTTGGGTCCCTTGCAATTTGTGATGTATATTAATGCTTTGGACTTAAATGTGGGAGGCATGACTGGAAATTTGCTGATGGCACAAAAATTGGTCATGTAGTTGATAGTGAAGAAGATAGCTGTGGACTCCAGAATGATATCAATGGTTAAATGGTTTGGTTGAGTGGGCAGAAAAGTGGCAAATGGAAGTCAATCTGGGGAACTGTGAGGTAATGCAGTTGGGAAGGGCAAATAAAGCTAAGGAATACACAACAGACAGGAGGATATTGAAAGGGGTAGAAGATGTTAGAGACCTTGGAGTGTTTGTCCACAGTTCCTGGAAGGTGGCAAGACAGGTAGACAGAGTGGTGAAGAAGGCATATGGAATGCTTTCCTTTACTGGCCGATATATAGAATACAAAAGGAGTGATGTAATGCTGGAATTGTATAAAACACTGGTTAGGCCACAGCTGGAGTATTGTGTACAGTTCTGGTCACCACATGACAGGAAGGACATAATTGTTTTGGAGAGAGTACAGAGAAGATTTTCAAGAATGTTACCAGTGATGGAAAATTGCATCCATGATGAAAGATTGGATAGGCTAAGATTGTTTTCTTTAGAACAGAGGAGACTGAGGGGTGACTTGATTGAGGTGTACAAAATTATGAGGGGGCCCAGATAGAGTGGCCAGGGAGGACCTGTTTCCCCTAGCGGGGAGGTCAATTACCAGAGGGCACAGATTTAATTGATTGATAGACGGATCAGAGGGGACATGAGGAAAAACCTTTTCACCTAGAGGGTGGTGGGTGTCTGGAATTCACTGCCAGGACGGTGGTGGAGGCAAAAACCATCAATTATTTTACAAAGTAATTAATGACAACGCTACTTCATCGGAGAACGTCATCAGGATGGGCCGCGGTGCGCACATGCGCAGACGGTCTCATGCCCCCTGCGCATGCGCTGCGGTCCGACTTACCAGGACCGCTTTGCGCATGCGCAGACGACGCAGTACGCGCACACATACTCTTCATCTCTGCGCATGCGCTGCGTTCCGACCTGCAGGTAAGGTTGTGCGCACGCGCAGATGACGTCATCGCGTTATTTCGTCTTCCTCGCCGACGCGCCAGTTTGGCCTCTGCGCATGCGTCAAAGCTTCGGCGCGACTTTTTGAAAGTGGAAGGAGGGGAGGTTTCGTCGGGCATCTTATCTGAATTATTTATTCGTTTTGGAGACTTGCTTCATTTTTATTTGACACAGGAGATTGTTCCAAGGTAAGTTGCTCTGCCTTTGTAAGTTGCTCTGAAAACATTTCCATTGGCTGGGCCACCGCATGTTCTTCAGTCCCTGTTGTGAGTTGCTCTGAAAACATTTCCATTGTCTGGGCCACCGCATGTTCTCCAGTCCCTGTTGTGAGTTGCTCTGAAAACATTTCCATTGTCTGGGCCACCGCATGTTCTCCAGTCCCTGTTGTGAGTTGCTCTGAAAACATTTTCATTGTCTGGGCCACCGCATGTTCTCCAGTCCCTGTTGTAAGTTGCTCTGAAAACATTTCCATTGTCTGGGCCACCGCATGTTCTCCAGTCCCTGTTGTGAGTTGCTCTGAAAACATTTCCATTGTCTGGGCCACCGCATGTTCTCCAGTCCCTGTTGTAAGTTGCTCTGAAAACATTTCCATTGTCTGGGCCACCGCATGTTCTCCAGTCCCTGTTGTGAGTTGCTCTGAAAACATTTCCATTGTCTGGGCCACCGCATGTTCTCCAGTCCCTGTTGTAAGTTGCTCTGAAAACATTTCCATTGGTTGGGCCACCGCATGTTTTCCAGTCCCTGTTGTAAGTTGCTCTGAAAACATTTCCATTGTCTGGGCCACCGCATGTTCTCCAGTCCCTTTTGTAAGTTGCTCTGAAAACATTTCCATTGTTTGGGCGACCGCATGTTCTCCAGTCCCTGTTGTGAGTTGCTCTGAAAACATTTCCATTGTCTGGGCCACCGCATGTTCTCCAGTCCCTGTTGTAAGTTGCTCTGAAAACATTTCCATTGTCTGGGCCACCGCATGTTCTCCAGTCCCTGTTGTGAGTTGCTCTGAAATCATTTCCATTGTCTGGGCCACCGCATGTTCTCCAGTCCCTGTTGTAAGTTGCTCTGAAAACATTTCCATTGGTTGGGCCACCGCATGTTCTCCAGTCCCTGTTGTGAGTTGCTCTGAAAACATTTCCATTGTCTGGGCCACCGCATGTTCTCCAGTCCCTGTTGTGAGTTGCTCTGAAAACATTTCCATTGTCTGGGCCACCGCATGTTCTCCAGTCCCTGTTGTGAGTTGCTCTGAAAACATTTTCATTGTCTGGGCCACCGCATGTTCTCCAGTCCCTGTTGTAAGTTGCTCTGAAAACATTTCCATTGTCTGGGCCACCGCATGTTCTCCAGTCCCTGTTGTGAGTTGCTCTGAAAACATTTCCATTGTCTGGGCCACCGCATGTTCTCCAGTCCCTGTTGTAAGTTGCTCTGAAAACATTTCCATTGTCTGGGCCACCGCATGTTCTCCAGTCCCTGTTGTGAGTTGCTCTGAAAACATTTCCATTGTCTGGGCCACCGCATGTTCTCCAGTCCCTGTTGTAAGTTGCTCTGAAAACATTTCCATTGGTTGGGCCACCGCATGTTTTCCAGTCCCTGTTGTAAGTTGCTCTGAAAACATTTCCATTGTCTGGGCCACCGCATGTTCTCCAGTCCCTTTTGTAAGTTGCTCTGAAAACATTTCCATTGTTTGGGCGACCGCATGTTCTCCAGTCCCTGTTGTGAGTTGCTCTGAAAACATTTCCATTGTCTGGGCCACCGCATGTTCTCCAGTCCCTGTTGTAAGTTGCTCTGAAAACATTTCCATTGTCTGGGCCACCGCATGTTCTCCAGTCCCTGTTGTGAGTTGCTCTGAAATCATTTCCATTGTCTGGGCCACCGCATGTTCTCCAGTCCCTGTTGTAAGTTGCTCTGAAAACATTTCCATTGGTTGGGCCACCGCATGTTCTCCAGTCCCTGTTGTAAGTTGCTCTGAAAACATTTCCATTGTCTGGGCCGCCGCATGTTCTCCAGTCCCTGTTGTAAGTTGCTCTGAAAACATTTCCATTGTCTGGGCCACCGCATGTTCTCCAGACCCTTTTGTAAGTTGCTCTGAAAACATTTCCATTGTTTGGGCCACCGCATGTTCTCCAGTCCCTGTTGTAAGTTGCTCTGAAAACATTTCCATTGTCTGGGCCACCGCATGTTCTCCAGTCCCTGTTGTGAGTTGCTCTGAAAACATTTCCATTGTCTGGGCCACCGCATGTTCTCCAGTCCCTGTTGTAAGTTGCTCTGAAAACATTTCCATTGTCTGGGCCACCGCATGTTCTCCAGTCCCTGTTGTGAGTTGCTCTGAAAACATTTCCATTGGCTGGGCCACCGCATGCTCTCCAGTCCCTGTTGTAAGTTGCTCTGAAAACATTTCCATTGGTTGGGCCACCGCATGTTCTCCAGTCCCTGTTGTGAGTTGCTCTGAAAACATTTCCATTGTCTGGGCCACCGCATGTTCTCCAGTCCCTGTTGTAAGTTGCTCTGAAAACATTTCCATTGTCTGGGCCACCGCATGTTCTCCAGTCCCTGTTGTGAGTTGCTCTGAAAACATTTCCATTGTCTGGGCCACCGCATGTTCTCCAGTCCCTGTTGTAAGTTGCTCTGAAAACATTTCCATTGGTTGTGCCACCGCATGTTCTCCAGTCCCTGTTGTAAGTTGCTCTGAAAACATTTCCATTGTCTGGGCCGCCGCATGTTCTCCAGTCCCTGTTGTAAGTTGCTCTGAAAACATTTCCATTGTCTGGGCCACCGCATGTTCTCCAGACCCTTTTGTAAGTTGCTCTGAAAACATTTCCATTGTTTGGGCCACCGCATGTTCTCCAGTCCCTGTTGTAAGTTGCTCTGAAAACATTTCCATTGTCTGGGCCACCGCATGTTCTCCAGTCCCTGTTGTGAGTTGCTCTGAAAACATTTCCATTGTCTGGGCCACCGCATGTTCTCCAGTCCCTGTTGTAAGTTGCTCTGAAAACATTTCCATTGGTTGGGCCACCGCATGTTCTCCAGTCCCTGTTGTAAGTTGCTCTGAAAACATTTCCATTGTCTGGGCCGCCGCATGTTCTCCAGTCCCTGTTGTAAGTTGCTCTGAAAACATTTCCATTGTCTGGGCCACCGCATGTTCTCCAGACCCTTTTGTAAGTTGCTCTGAAAACATTTCCATTGTTTGGGCCACCGCATGTTCTCCAGTCCCTGTTGTAAGTTGCTCTGAAAACATTTCCATTGTCTGGGCCACCGCATGTTCTCCAGTCCCTGTTGTGAGTTGCTCTGAAAACATTTCCATTGTCTGGGCCACCGCATGTTCTCCAGTCCCTGTTGTAAGTTGCTCTGAAAACATTTCCATTGTCTGGGCCACCGCATGTTCTCCAGTCCCTGTTGTGAGTTGCTCTGAAAACATTTCCATTGGCTGGGCCACCGCATGCTCTCCAGTCCCTGTTGTAAGTTGCTCTGAAAACATTTCCATTGGTTGGGCCACCGCATGTTCTCCAGTCCCTGTTGTGAGTTGCTCTGAAAACATTTCCATTGTCTGGGCCACCGCATGTTCTCCAGTCCCTGTTGTAAGTTGCTCTGAAAACATTTCCATTGTCTGGGCCACCGCATGTTCTCCAGTCCCTGTTGTGAGTTGCTCTGAAAACATTTCCATTGTCTGGGCCACCGCATGTTCTCCAGTCCCTGTTGTAAGTTGCTCTGAAAACATTTCCATTGGTTGGGCCACCGCATGTTCTCCAGTCCCTGTTGTAAGTTGCTCTGAAAACATTTCCATTGTCTGGGCCGCCGCATGTTCTCCAGTCCCTGTTGTAAGTTGCTCTGAAAACATTTCCATTGTCTGGGCCACCGCATGTTCTCCAGACCCTTTTGTAAGTTGCTCTGAAAACATTTCCATTGTTTGGGCCACCGCATGTTCTCCAGTCCCTGTTGTAAGTTGCTCTGAAAACATTTCCATTGTCTGGGCCACCGCATGTTCTCCAGTCCCTGTTGTGAGTTGCTCTGAAAACATTTCCATTGTCTGGGCCACCGCATGTTCTCCAGTCCCTGTTGTGAGTTGCTCTGAAAACATTTCCATTGTCTGGGCCACCGCATGTTCTCCAGTCCCTGTTGTGAGTTGCTCTGAAAACATTTCCATTGTCTGGGCCACCGCATGTTCTCCAGTCCCTGTTGTGAGTTGCTCTGAAAACATTTCCATTGGCTGGGCCACCGCATGTTCTCCAGTCCCTGTTGTAAGTTGCTCTGAAAACATTTCCATTGTCTGGGCCACCGCATGTTCTCCAGTCCGTGTTGTGAGTTGCTCTGAAAACATTTCCATTGTCTGGGCCACCGCATGTTCTCCAGTCCCTGTTGTAAGTTGCTCTGAAAACATTTCCATTGTCTGGGCTACCGCATGTTCTCCAGTCCCTGTTGTGAGTTGCTCTGAAAACATTTCCATTGTCTGGGCCACCGCATGTTCTCCAGTCCCTGTTGTGAGTTGCTCTGAAAACATTTCCATTGGCTGGGCCACCGCATGCTCTCCAGTCCCTGTTGTAAGTTGCTCTGAAAACATTTCCATTGTCTGGGCCACCGCATGTTCTCCAGTCCCTGTTGTGATTTGCTCTGAAAACATTTCCATTGTCTGGGCCACCGCATGTTCTCCAGTCCCTGTTGTGAGTTGCTCTGAAAACATTTCCATTGGCTGGGCCACCGCATGTTCTCCAGTCCCTGTTGTGAGTTGCTCTGAAAACATTTCCATTGGCTGGGCCACCGCATGTTCTCCAGTCCCTGTTGTGAGTTGCTCTGAAAACATTTCCATTGTCTGGGCCACCGCATGTTCTCCAGTCCCTGTTGTGAGTTGCTCTGAAAACATTTCCATTGTCTGGGCCACCGCATGTTCTCCAGTCCCTGTTGTAAGTTGCTCTGAAAACATTTCCATTGTCTGGGCCACCGCATGTTCTCCAGTCCCTGTTGTGAGTTGCTCTGAAAACATTTCCATTGTCTGGGCCACCGCATGTTCTCCAGTCTCTGTTGTGAGTTGCTCTGAAAACATTTCCATTGTCTGGGCCACCGCATGCTCTCCTGTCCCTGTTGTAAGTTGCTCTGAAAACATTTCCATTGTCTGGGCCACCGCATGTTCTCCAGTCCCTGTTGTGAGTTGCTCTGAAAACATTTCCATTGTCTGGGCCACCGCATGTTCTCCAGTCCCTGTTGTGAGTTGCTCTGAAAACATTTCCATTGTCTGGGCCACCGCATGTTCTCCAGTCTCTGTTGTAAGCTGCTCTGAAAACATTTCCATTGGCTGGGCCACCGCATGTTCTCCAGTCCCTGTTGTGAGTTGCTCTGAAAACATTTCCATTGTCTGGGCCACCGCATGTTCTCCAGTCCCTGTTGTGAGTTGCTCTGAAAACATTTCCATTGGCTGGGCCACCGCATGTTCTCCAGTCCCTGTTGTGAGTTGCTCTGAAAACATTTCCATTGTCTGGGCCACCGCATGTTCTCCAGTCCCTGTTGTGAGTTGCTCTGAAAACATTTCCATTGTCTGGGCCACCGCATGTTCTCCAGTCCCTGTTGTGAGTTGCTCTGAAAACATTTCCATTGTCTGGGCCACCGCATGCTCTCCTGTCCCTGTTGTAAGTTGCTCTGAAAACATTTCCATTGTCTGGGCCACCGCATGTTCTCCAGTCCCTGTTGTGAGTTGCTCTGAAAACATTTCCATTGTCTGGGCCACCGCATGTTCTCCAGTCCCTGTTGTGAGTTGCTCTGAAAACATTTCCATTGTCTGGGCCACCGCATGTTCTCCAGTCTCTGTTGTAAGCTGCTCTGAAAACATTTCCATTGGCTGGGCCACCGCATGTTCTCCAGTCCCTGTTGTGAGTTGCTCTGAAAACATTTCCATTGTCTGGGCCACCGCATGTTCTCCAGTCCCTGTTGTGAGTTGCTCTGAAAACATTTCCATTGGCTGGGCCACCGCATGTTCTCCAGTCCCTGTTGTGAGTTGCTCTGAAAACATTTCCATTGTCTGGGCCACCGCATGTAGCAGGATGAAGGCACAGTGACTGTGATTTCTGGCGCCAAACAGTACACACTGCAGATACATGATGGCCAGGCTACCTGCAGCTGCATCTTCTCCATTCAGACTTTGTTGCCCTGCAAACATGCTGTTGTTGTGCAGAGGCATCTGGGTCTGCCTTTGGACAAGCTCGCCCCCAATTGTCGCTGGCGTGCATCTCAGACACCAACGACGACAGGCATGGCTGCTGCCATTGTGATTACAGAGGAACAGCCAAGGCCCCTCAGCCACAATGAAAAATACCGCTTGCTTTCAGATCAATTGTACCAGCTACAACAGGCCGTTCCGCAGAGTGGAACGGCAGCATTCATGAGGAGACTGAACTGGCTGCGGCAACAGACTCTCCGCTGGCAGCAAGGACTGGCTGATGAGATGGAGCCATTTACTATGCCCAACAATTGCCCGGAAGCACCTTCGGATGGAGGTGGCCGCGCGCTGGACATCAGTCACGTGTCACAAACCCTGGATCCTGAGCGTCTCACCCCCTGGCCTAATGATCTGATGGACCATACATATGCCTACCTGTTAAAATCTCCACTTCCCCTACCTGCGGTACCCTCTCCTTGCTGCTCAGTTACACAGTCACCTGCTCCTACACCCATCAGTGCAGTGCACATGGACACACAGTTACCTGCTCCTACACCAATCAGGGCAGTGCACATGGACACACAGTTACCTGCTCCTACACCCATCAGGGCAGTGCACATGGACACACAGTTACCTGCTCCTACACCCATCAGGGCAGTGCTCATGGGCACACAGCCACCTGTTACCCCATCCGACGTTGAAACAACCATGCAGAGCCTTGTGAGACTCCGCAATTGCCAGTTGATGCCTGTCAAGCAGAGAGGGAGTCCAAAGGGGTCAAGCACTTGGGGAACATTCAGCAATAAGAGACTGAGCACTAAAAGAAACAAGCATGCCGTGTCCAGTGGTAGCTGAAATGTGAATGCTCTTGCTGTGAACACAACTGGTGATAGTAGTAGGCAGGATTAAATGGGAATGGATGGAAAGACGCACGAGTAACATAACCACTGGCAGGGAACTGCTGGGCTAAATGGCCAGCTTTATGTTCATAGCCCAAAAGAAATGTGCTTCTTTTCCAGCACCCTCACATCATTCATGTTTTCCCTGAGAGCAGCATTGAACCATCACGCGATAGGGGCAGTAACATCATCCTGCCTCCTACAGCTGAGGTGGGTACTAAGTGATTCATTGGCGGTGTTATCAGTACATGCCTTTACCGCAGAACACAAAGCATTCTCAACAGTAATTTCATTGGAGGGAAGGAAGCTCTGACACTGATTTGCTTTATTTCTTTTCATGTAAAACGTGCCCTTGAGAAAACAATCCTTGACACTTAAGGACGGCATTCCAGCAAAGGAGGCAGTGCAGGAGATGACGCAAGGATGTGATGATTCCTGCATCTGAGGTGGGTAATAAGTGCTTCATTGGCGACGTTATCAATTGGTACCTTCACTGCAGAAGTTAAAAAGGTGTGCGCAACAGTAATTTCAGTGGATGGAGGGAGGCAAGCTCTGACTCTGATTTGCTTTATTTCTTTTCATGTAAAACATGCCGTCGAGAAAACAATCCTTGAGACTTAAGGTCAGCATTCAAGCAACGAAGGCAACTAGATCATGCTGCGGAGCTCATCACGATGTGGAAAGGAACATTGCATTTATGGATGAATTGGGAATGCACATTGGGATGCGTTTGGGGAACATTCACCAAGAATAGACTGAGCTCAGACTCTTGTGACTTTGCCTTCTTCACATGGACAATACAGTAGTGGAATAGAGAGCCAAGCGTTCATTCACCACAAGGCTCTCCAGGAACAATCTCTTTAGCTGTGCATAGCAGAGACTCGGCCTGTCTGTCTCACGGGAATGCTGGACACAACACTCATGTATCCATGCACAGCAGTTCCTCGGATACTTAATGAACTTAATAAAACTTTTCAATAATTAAACCCAGAATTGTTGAGGTTTTGTTTCGCATGCTATTTCCCCGACTTTGCAACTGCACTTCAGATATTCAACTATGGTGGGGGGGGGTAGAGGGAGGGGTGGGTGAAGAGGGGGAGGGGTGGGGAGAGCGGGGAGGAGTGGGGAGAGGGAGCATGCAAAATGCAGGGACCAAACAGTTGCAATGCCTGAAGTGCTGTGGAGAAGTAGAGAAAGCAACTGGGTAGGGGAGAAAGCAACTGGATTGGGCATCCGCAGCTGGAGGGAATGGCTGAATGGAGAGGGCCAGAAGCGAGAGGCCGTAGAGAGCCGCGGGGAGCGAGCGTGCGAAGACCTTGGTGTCACCGGGTCCAGGGACTGGCCAGTAAGTCTTTTGCTGTTGTGTTTATGACGCATGCACAGAAAAAGGCACTCCTCTTCCATTCCGCTGCTCCCCCCCCCAATCTCTCCCCTTCCTCCCTCTCCCCCCCAACTCTCCCCCTCCCCCTTCCTGACCCCTCCCTCTCCCTCTTTCACCCCCTCCCCCTTTCTCTCCCTCTTTCTCCCCCTCTCCCTCTTTCTCCCCTCTCCCTCTTTCTCCCCCCTCCCTCTCTCTCCCCCTCCCTCTTTCTCCCCCTCCCTCTCTCTCCCCCCTCCCTCCCCCCTCCCTCTCCCTCTTTCTCCTCCCTCCCTCTCCCTCTTTCTCCCCCTCCCCCCTTCCTGACCTCTCCCTCTTTCTCCCCCTCTCCCCTCCCTCTTTCTCCCCCTCTCCCCTCCCTCTTTCTCCCCCTCCCCCCTTCCTGACCACTCCCTCTTTCTCCCCCTCTCCCCTTCCCTCTTTCTCCCCCTCTCCCCTCCCTCTTTCTCCCCCTCCCTCTTTCTCCTCCCCTCCCTCTCCCTCTTTCTCCCCCCTCCCTCTCCCTCTTTCTCCCCCCCTCCCTCTTTCTCCCCCCTCCCTCTCCCTCTTTCTCCCCCCCTCCCTCTCCCTCTTTCTCCCCGCCCCTCCCCGGCACCACTACCGCTGGTCTCCCCGCGCTGATCTCCCCGGCACCCGCGCTGCTGTCCCCAGCCCCCGCGCTGATCTCCCCTGCCCCCGCGCTGCTCTCCCCGCCCTCCGCGCTGCTCTCCCCGGCCATTGATTTCTGCCACGTGTTTGTTAGGTTTCATCTCTGTGATTTTTTGAGCAGCGCCATCTTTAGTCCTGGCAGCTGCAACAGTCGCAGGCTGTGACGTTTTCGTGGCACATGCTGTATCTGCGCATGTGCCAAAACAGCGCCACCTACCGATCGCGTTGTCAACAATTGCGGTCATTATTTTAATAGGTACCTGGACCTACACCTGAAGTGCTGCAACTGGCAAGGCCATGGACCAGCGGCTGGAAGATGGGATTAGATTGGGCGGCTAGTTTTTTCAGCCAGCAGAGACACATTGGGCTGAATAGCCTCCTTTTGTGCGTTAACCCTTCCATGGATATTTGGTCCAATCTGTCTGTGGGTGGGATCTGGAATTCACTGCCTGAAAACATGGTGGAAGCAGATTCAATAATACCTTTCAAAAGGGAATTTAACAAAAACTTGACAAGGAAAAAAAAACAATCGGAGTCTGGGGAAAGAGGAGGGAGTGGAACTAATTAGATATCTCTTTCAAAGAGACAGCACTGACCGAATAGCCTCTTTATGTGCTGCATCAATCTCTGATTATATGAACAAGAGACACAGAGAGATATGGAGAAAGGGTGAAAGAAGGGAAGAAAAATAGAGACAGAGTGAAAGTGAAGTTTGTACCAGTTTTCAGGGGTAGGGATTGTGATTCGTGATCTGCCCGTGCCCATTCCTGTTGAGGCAGGTGACACACAAACTTCCTGCTGCCTCCTCATTTCCATGAATTCTACGTGCTGCCCAGGGTAACCCGCGCTGCTGTCTGTCTGCAGGCTTAACAGGGACCTAACTGTGTGTGAGGCTGGCACGTGCTTCAGCCAGGATTCAGCTCTTAAAGGTAGTCTGTCCCTCTTGAAGGGAAGCTTTACTGAATCACAGGAGGCTGCTGCTGCTGACTGTGAATGCTGCAATTGGAGACAAGATAAATGGAATACTAGGACAGAGAGAGGTCTCTGCTGTTGACAGATGTGGTGTTGGAGGCTTTAGTCATGGAGGTTTACCAGAGGAGAGTGGCCATGTTTCTGTGGGGTGGGGCGGAGACCCTTAAGGAACGTCTTCCGAAGGGAATGGGAGCAGGTGGTCAGGGAGGTCAAATGCAAGAATCTGGCCCCGAGGACCTGGCAGCAGAGCCAGAAGAAGTTTCATGAGCTCACACGGGTGGTCAATGTCAGTCAATTCATCGCCACATGGCATCTCCTACCCCCAACATCACCAACCTCTCACACAGCTCAATGTACCACAGCCCCATCACTTAGTTTCAAAGACGTATAGCAAAGCTGCTGGAATGGCTGATTGGTGTCAGATCAGATCCCTCTGCACACTACCAGCACATACTTGGTGAACAGGGACTAGAGCCCTGTTTAGCATGCAGCACTGAAAGTGACCGGCAGCTCAGCCCATACCATTTTATGGATCCACACTTCCATGGCATTGGGCCCAGTGACACTGCAGAGCTGAGAACACCTGCCATAGACAGATACAGAAGGAAAGAAGCCTTCTTTTAAATGGGAATTGAAGAAAAGACTTGAAGGCAGGAATATGGGAATGGACAGGGCAATGGGACTAATTGAGGGTGAGATTCAAACACAAGAATGAGAATATTAAATTTAAGGTGCTGCCGGTCCCGGAGCTAATGTAGATCAGTGAGAACAGGGGTGATGGGTGATCAGGATTTGGGGTGATGGGTGATCAGGATCTGGTGCGAATTAGTTTACAGGCAGCAGAGTTCTGGATGGGCTGTGGTTTATGGAGGTTTATAACTGGGAGGGTGACCAGGATAGAATTGGAATAGTCAAGTGTGGATTTAACTGATTTAAAGATTGGTGAAAATAAATGTAGGTCCATTACCGTCAGAAACAGGGGAATTAATTAGGGGGAACAAAGAAATGGCTGACCAACTAAATGCATACTTTGGTTCTGGCTACACAAAGGAGAATACAAATATCATATCAGAAATGTTGGGGAACACGGGGTTTAGTGAGAGAGAGTAACTTAAGGAAATCTGTATTAGTAGAGAAATGGTGTTGGGGAAATTGATGGTATTGAAGGCCGATAAATTCCCAGGGCCTGTTAATCTACATCTCAGAGTACTGAAGGAAGCTGTCCGAGAAATAATGGATGCATTGGTGGTCATCTTCCAAGATTCTATAGATTCTGGAACATTTCCTACAGATTGGAATTTCGCTAATGCAACCCCAGGTAGTTTGAGAGAAAGCAGGGAATTATAGACCAGTCAGCCTGACGTCGGTAGTGGGGAAAGTTCTAGAGTCCATTATCAACGATTTTATAGCAGAGCACTTGTAGAAAAGTGGTAGAATCGGACAGGGTCAGCATGGATTTACGAAACGGAAATCATGCTTGACAAATCTACAAGAATTCTTCGAGGATGTAACCAGTAGAGTTGATGAGGGGGAGCCAGTGGATGTGGTTTATTTGGACTTTCAGAAGGCTTTCGTCAAAGTCCCACATAACAGATTAGCGTGTAAAATTAAAGCGCATGAGATTGGTGCTAGTGTATTGTGATAGATAGAAAATTGGTTGGCAGACAGGAAACCCGAGAGTAGGAATAAATGGGTATTTTTTCCCGAATGGCAGTCAGTCACTAGTGGGGTACCATAGGGATTGGTGATAGGACCCCAGCTATTCACAATATAACTTACTGATTTCGATGAGGGAACTAAATGTAATATCTCCAAATTTGCAGATGACACAAAACAGGGTGGGAGGGTGAGTTGTGAGGAGGATGCAGAGAGGCTTCAGGGTGATTTGGACAAATTGAGTGAGTGGGCTAATGCATAGCAGCTGCAGTATAATGTGGATAAATGTGATGTTAATCACTTTGGTAGCAAAAGCAGGAAGGCAGATTATTATCTGAATGGCTATGAACTGAGAGAGGGGAATATGCAAGGAGAGCTGGGTGTTCTCGTCCACCAGTCACTGAAGGCAAGAATGCAGGTGCAAAGGACAGTAAAGAAGGTAAATGGTATGTTGGCCTTCACAGCGAGCTGATTCGAGTACAGGAGCAGGGATGTCTTGTTGCAATTATTCAGGGCCTTGGTGAGGCCACACCTGGAATACTGTGTGCAGTTTTGGTCTCCCTATCTAAGGAAGGATGTTCTTGCTGTAGGTTTACCAGACTGATTCCCTAGATGGCTGGATTGACGTATGAGTAGAGATTGAGTCGGTTAGGATTATGTTCGCTGTAATTCAGAAGAATGATGGGGGATCTCATAGGAACCTATAAAATTCTAACAGGACTTGACAGAACAGATACAGGAAGGATGTCCCCGATTTTGGTGGAGTCCATAACCAGTGGTCATAGTCTAATGATACAGGGTAAACCTTTCAGGACTGAGATGCGAAATCTCTACAGCCAGAGAGTGATGAGTCAGTGGAATTCGCTGCCACAGGAAACAGTTGAGGCCAAAACATTGCATGTTTTCAAGAAGGAGCTAGATATAGCTCTTAGGATGAAAGAGATCAAAGGATATGGTGGGAAAGCGCAAACAGGTTGCTGAGTTGGACGATCAGCCATGATCATAATGAATGGCGGTGGAGGCTCGAAGGGCCGAATTGCCTACTCCTGCTCCTATTTTATATGTTTCTATGTTAACAAGGGCACAGATGAGGGTTTATATTGCAGATGAGCTGAGGCAGACGGATGATATTACAGAGCTGGTAATAGGCAGGGCAGGTGATGGAGAGAATAAGGGGTCAGAACTCAGCTCAGCGTTAAATAGAACGCATAGGATGCAAACTGTCTGGTTCAACCTCAGACATTAGCCAGTTAGGGGTACGTGGTTCATGGATATGGACAGAATTTCCGAAGGAGACCGATTGCACGAGTTCCACTCTTCCCAAAATTAAAATTGTAAGAACATTATATCAGTGAAACGCGGTTTACAGATCACATAGCGGGAAATAGGGACTTCGCAGGGGAAGCAACAGCAGAAAACACGGTAGAGTAAATTACATGAACTCTAATACAAGTAGCAATGGTTTATAGAGCTCATAGCTGGAGATAGAGTTTTGCCAGGGATAACAAAGTAACAAGGAGGGCAGAGTAAATGACAATGTTGCTAAACTTGGTTTATAACATTCATAGCTAGATAGAGAGACTTACCAGGGACACTGATAAAAGCAAGGATGGGATAGTAAATGTGTTGCATAATCTTCAATGCGAGATAGATCCGATACTCTAATGGAAACCGATCATAATTGGCAGAAAGACGGTCAAACTCCCAAATGAAACTCCTGCCCATTGTTGTAACATTCCAGTCTATTGTTCCCAGATTCTGAACCATTGTTGTAACATTCCAATCTACTGTTCTCAGTGTCTGACACATTGTTGTAACATTCCAATCTATTGTCCTCATATTCTGACCCATTGTTGTAACATTCCAGTCAATTGTTCTCAGATTCTGATCCATTGTTGGAACATTCCAGTCAATTGTTCTCAGATTCTGATCCATTGTTGGAACATTCCAGTCAATTGTTCTCAGATTCTGATCCATTGTTGGAACATTTCAATCTATTGTTCTCACATTCTGATCTATCCTCTCCCTCTCTCTGGAGCTGCTGATCCCTGTTAGTGCCAGGTCTGATGCTCCCGCTAACACTATGTGATAAGGCATTGAAAGCAGTCCCTTATTAATAGCAGCGGGAAACCCTCCAGTGACACAATTAGAGTCCATGGAGACTGACATTAATTACAGTCACTGAACAAACAGGTTCAGTTAACCCCTCTCAATCCAACTCTTTTTGTACCACAATAAAATAGAACATTTACCCTGTCTGAATGGGATGTATAAGGATTGCTGAGGGAAGGAATGGTGGAAATTCTAGAGGCACTTGACAGAATCTTTCATTTCTCCTTTGGATATGGGAGTGTGACAGAGGACTGGAGGGTTGTAAATGTTACACCCTGGTTACAAATGGAGAGATGGAGCAAACCCTGTACTGTCCAGTCCATCTGACGTCAGTGGTGGGGAAATTTCACAACCCAGGACAGAAATATTCGTTGGTTGGTAAAACATAGCATAATAAATTTCAAGCAGCACGGATATGTTAATGACAAATCATGTCTGGAAAACTTCAACAAGAACTTATCCTAAGGTACTTCACAGCAGCATTATGAAACAAAGTATAACACTGAACCACAAATGTAGATATTAGGTTAGGAGACCAAAAGCTTGGTCAAAGAGGCAACTTTTAAAGGAGTGTCTTAAAGTATAAAAGTGAGGTGGAGAGGTGGAGCTGTGTAGGGAGGATATTCCAGAGCTCTGGACCGAGGCAACTGAAGGTGCGGCCAGCGATGGGGGAGTAATTAATATCAGGAATGCACAAGAGGCCAGAATTAGTGGAGTAGAGATATCTCAGAGGGTTGTCGGGCAGGAGGAGATTACAGAGATAGTGAGGGGTGAGACCATGGACGGATTTGAAAATATGATTGAGAATTTTAAAATAAAGGCATTGTTTGATAGTGAGCTGATGTAGGTCAGTGATCGGGGAATGGGACTTGTTGTGAGTTAAGACACAGGCAGCAGAGTTTTAGATTACCTCAAGTTTACAGATAGTAGAATGTGGGAGAATGACTTGGAATAATCTAGTCTACAGGTAATGAAAACATGAATGAGAGCTTCAGCAGCAGATGAGTTGAGACAGGAGTGAAGTTGGGCGATGTTATTGAGGTGGAAATAGGTGGTCATAGTGATGGCACGAATATGAGGTTGGAAGCTCATTTTGTGGCCGAATGCCACAGAGTCACAGAATTGTTACAGCACAGAAGGTGGCCATTCTGTCCATCGAGTCTGCACTGGCTCTCCGAAAGAGCAATTTATCTAGTGCTACTCCCCTGCCTTCTCCCTGTAACTCTGTACAATCTTCCTTTTCAGATAACTATCCAATTTCCTCCTGAATGCCTCGATTGAATCTGCCTCCACCACACTCTCAGGCAGTGCATTCCAGACCTTAACACTCACTGTATGAAAATGTTTTCCTCATGTCACTTCTGCTTCTTTTACCAATTACTTTAATTCTTTGTCCTCTCGTTTTCGATCCTTTCAGGAATGGGAACAGTTTTTCCCTTTCCACTCTGTCCAGACACCTCATAATTTTGCAGACCTTTTTCAAATTTCCTCTCAGCCTTCTCCTCTGCAAGGAAAATGTTCCAACTTCCCCAGTCTATCTTCAATACTGATATTCGTCATCTCTGGAACTATTCTTGTGAATGTTTTTTCACACTCTCCAATGTTTCCTTGTTATCTAATGTGCCCAGAACTAGACGTAACGCTGCAGCTGAGGCCGAACTAGTGTCTTATACAAGTTCAAAACAACCTCCTTGCTCTTGTATTCCATGCTACAGGATACTGTAGGCTTTATTAACTGCTCTCTGATCCTGTCATGCCACCTTCACTGACTGATGCACATATACATCCAGGTCCCTCTGCTCCAGAACCCCTTTTAGAATTGTAACCTTTATTCTATATTTTCTCTCCATGTCCTTCCTACGAAATGAATCACTTCACATTTCCCCACATTGAACTTCATCTGTCTGCCCATTCCACCAACTTGTCTGTGTCCTTTTGAAGTTTTAAACTATCCTGCCAACAGTTCATAATGCTTCCAAGTTTTGTATCATCTACAAACTTTGAAATTGTGCACTGTACACCAAGGTCCAGGTCATTAATATATGTCAGGAAGAGAAAGGGTCCTAACACTGATCCCTGTGGACCTCCACCACAAATCTTAAATAAAAAACGAAACGTGCTGGAAATACTCAGCAGGTCTGGCAGCATCTGAGTAGAGAGAGAAGCAGAGTTAATGTTCCAGGTCAGTGACCCTTCATCAGAACTGGAAAAGGTTAGAAATGTAATAAGTTTTAAGCAAATAAAGCAGGGATGGGGCAAAATGGATCAGAAGGGGTGTTGATAGAACAGAGGGTCAGAGAGATTCACTGACCAGGAGGTCGTGGGGCAAAGGCAAAGAGAGTGTCCTCATGGTGTGGTGAAAGACAAAGCATTAGTGCAGAGCAGGTGTTAAATGACAGAATAAAGAACAGCACGAGCTAAAAGCACCAATATAAAAATCCCAGTTTAAGTCTGGCACATGGTAACAAACTGATAAAACAAATAATAAAAATGGACCTGCTCTGAATGCTCTGAAATTATTGAACTCAATGTTCAGTCCTGAAGTCTGTCGAGTGCCTATTCGGACAATGAGGTGCTGTTCCTCGAGCTGGCGTTGATGTTCACTGGAACACCACAGCAGGTCAAACACAGATTGGGTGACTGCTTTGTGGAACACCTCCGCTCAGTCCAAAAGCATGACCCCGAGCTTCCACTCGCTTGTCATTTCAACACACTCTATCCCCCACCCCCGCTCTCATGACTACATTTGTGTCCTTGTGTTTACACCCTCCACTCCCGCTTCACTTGCTTAAAACCTATTACATTTCTAAACTAATCCAGTTCTGATGAAAGGTCACAAGCCTGGAACATTAACTCTATTTCTCTCTCCACAGACACTGCTGAGTATTTCCAGCACTTTCTGATTCTATTTCAGATTTCCAGCATCTGCAGTATTTTGTTTTGATTCCACTACAAACTTTTCTCCAACCCGAAAAGCATCCATTAATCACTAATCTCTGTTGCCTGTCACTCAACCAGTTTAGTTTCATGTTGCTACTGTCCTTTATTATTCGATGAGCTATAACTTTGCTCACAAGTCTGTTGTGTGCCACTTTATCAAATGCTTTTTGGAATTCCATTTAAACCACATCAACAGCATTGTCCTCATCAAGCTTCCTTTTTACCACTTCAAAAAACTCCAGCCAGGTTGTTAAACACCATTTTCCCATAACAAATCCGTGCTGGTTTTCCTTAATTAATCCACATTTGTCCATGTGCCTATTAATGTTGTCCCGAATATTACACCAAGGTTGCAAACAGACTGTCTGAATCTGAGACTGTTACCAGGGAGAGGGATGGAATCAATAACAAGGGGACAGATTTGGACTGGGCAGGGAAAACAATGGCTTCAATCTTCACAATATTTAATTGGAGGAAATTTCTGCTCATCCAGTGCTGGATGTCGGATAAGCTTTTGGATAATTTAACAGCAGTGGAGGGGAGGAGAGAGGTGGTGGTGAGGTAAACATGATGGTGTTCTTTGATAAAACAATGGAGAGGGTTGATGAGGGTGGTGTGATTTAAGTTATATTTATAGACTTTCAAAAGGTGTTTGATCAAGTTACATTCAATAGACTGATTCGGAAAACTGAACCCTATGCAGTGATTGATAAAACAATGGAGACGGTTGCTGAGGGAAGGAATGGTGGAAATAGCAGAGGCACTGGCCAGAGTCTTCCAATCCTCTTTGGATATGGGAGTCATGATAGAGGACTGGAGGGCTGTAAATGTTACTCCCTGTTACAAAAGGAGTGATTAGATAAATCCTGCAACTACTGACCAGTCAGTCTAATGTCAGTGGTTGGAAATTACTGGAGGCCAGAACCCAGCACAAAAATATATCTTTCTTGGAAAAACATGGGATAATAAATAACAAACAGCACGGATAGGTTAATGGAAAATCATGTCTGATAATCCTGATCAAGTTCGTTGATGACATAACTGTGAGTGTTGATGAGGATAACATGTTTTGTGTTATGTGCACAGAATTTCAAAAGGCCGGTGATCAAATGACATTTCATAGACTTGTTATGAAAAATGGAACATATGGACTAATGTGACAGTGACAGTGTGGATATCATACTGACTCAGGGACAGAAAGCAGAGAGAAGTGGTGAACAGACATTGTTCAGACTGGGGGAGGGGGAGTATGCAGTGCTGTTTCTCAGGAGTCGGTATTAGAACCAGTGCCGTTCCTGGCATATAGATAGATATATAACTGACACAAACGTATCCGTAAAAAAAAAACATAATTTCAGCTCTTGCAGATGACATGAAACGCATAACTAAAGGTGGAAAAATGCAGACCAGAGAATTATCCAACTTCACAGATGTTTTTCTTTAAAATTTATTTATTCTGGACACTAATCCATCACACATTTATTTCTCACTCTAATTTATTTGTGTGTGATTCTCGTGTGAGTGTGTGCGTGAATGTGTTGCGTATATTTTTATTATTTTATTTAGATACAACTTAGATCGTTAAGTATAATAAACTCACCTCTTGCTTAAACTCAAGAAAACCTGTCCTATTGGCTCTTTCACGATCTCAATAAAGATAGAAGGTAAAAAACTCACTGAGTTGGTCAGCACCTCCACTGCTAAAAAGGAATAAACTCTGTTGTGGTGAAATAAGATATAAGACAAGAGGGGAGCCTGGGACCCCTCCTCACCTGGCTGTCACAGAAATCTGGAGATTCGAGTGATCGTAAACCAACAACAAATGAGAAATCGGAAGTAGGGAAAAACAATTGCTCCTGAGTAAAAACTTTTTTTTTAGAATTAGAATTAGAACATTACAGTGCAGTAGAGGCTCTTCAGCCCTCGATGTTGCGCCGACCTGTGGAATCATCTGACCTACACTATTCCATTTTCATCCATATGTCTATCCAATGACCATTTAAATGCATTTGAAGTTGGCGAGTCTACTACTGTTGCAGGCAGGGCGTTCCACACCCCTACTACTCTCTGAGTAAAGAAACTACCTCTGACATCTGTCCTATATCTATCACCCCTCAACTTAAAGCTCTGTCCCCTCGTGTTTGTCATCACCATCCGAGGAAAAAGACTCTCACTATCCACCCTATCTAACCCTCTGATTATCTTATATGTCTCTATTAAGTCACCTCTCCTCCTCCTTCTCTCCAACGAAAACAACCACAAGTCCCTCAGCCTTTCCTCGTAAGACCAACCCTCCATACAAGGCAACATCCTAGCAAATCTCCTCTGCACCCTTTCCAAAGCTTCCACATCCTTTCTATAATGCAGTGACCAGAACTGCACGCAATACTCCAGGTGCGGTCTCACCAGAGTTTTGCACAACTGCAGCATGACCTCGTGGCTCCAAAACACGATCCCCCTACTAATGAAAGCTAATACACCATATGCCTTCTTAACAGCCCTATTAACCTGGGTAGCAACTTTCAGGGATTTATGTACCTGGACACCAAGATCTCTCTGCTCATCTACACTACCAAGAATCTTCCCATTAGCCCAGTACTCTGCATTTCTGTTACTCCTTCCAAAGTGAATCACCTCACACTTTTCCGCATTAAACTCAATTTGCCATCTCTCAGCCCAGCTCTGCAGCCTATCTATGTCCCTCTGTACCCTACAACATCCTTCGGCACTATCCACAACTCCACCGACCTTCGTGTCATCCGCAAATTTACTAACCCACCCTTCTACACTCTCTTCCAGGTCATTTATAAAAATGACAAACAGCAGTGGCCCCAAAACAGAACCTTGCGGTACACCACTGGTAACTAAACCCCAGGATGAACATTTGCCATCAACCACCACCCTCTGTCTTCTTTCAGCTAGCCAATGTCTGATCCAAAGCTCTAAATCACCTTCAACCCCATACATCCGTAGTTTCTGCAATAGCCTACCATGGGGAACCTTATCAAACGCCTTACTGAAATCCATATACACCACATCCACGGCTTTACCCTCATCCACCTGTTTGGTCACCTTCTCGAAAAACTCAATAAGGTTTGTGAGGCACGACCTACCCTTCACAAAACCGTGCTGACTATCTCTAATCAACTTATTCTTTTCAAGATGATTATAAATCCTGTCTCTTATAACCTTTTCCAACATTTTACCCACAACCGAAGTTAGGCTCACAGGTCTATAATTACCAGGGCTGTCTCTACTCCCCTTCTTGAACAAGGGGACAACATTTGCTATCCTCCAGTCTTCCGGCACTATTCCTGTCGAAAATGACGACATAAAGATCAAGGACAAAGGCTCTGCAATCTCCTCCCTGGCTTCCCAGAGAATCCAAGGATAAATCCCATCTGGCCCAGGGGATTTACCTATTTTTACACTTTCAAAAATTGCTAACAGATCCTCCTTGTGAACTTCAATCCCATCTAGCCTAGTAGTCTGAATCTCAGTATTCTCCACGACAACATTTTCTTTCTTTACTGTAAATACTGACGAAAAATATTCATTTAACACTTCCCCTATCTCCTCTGATTCAACACACAACTTCCCACTACTATCCTTGATTGGCCCTAATCTCACTCTAGACATTCTTTTATTCCTGATTTGCATATAGAAAGCCTTAGGGTTTTCCTTGATGCAATCCGCCAGTGACTTCTCGTTTCCTCTCCTTGCTCTTCTTAGCTCTACCTTTAGATCCTTCCTGGCGAGCTTGTAACTCTCAAGCGCCCTAACTGAGCCTTCACGTCTCATCCTAACATAAGCCTTCTTCTTCCTTTTGACAAGCGCTTCAACTTCTTTAGTAAACCACGGCCCCCTCGCTCGACAACTTCCTCCCTGCCTGACAGGTACATACTTATCAAGGACACGCAGTAGCTACTCCTGGAATAAGCGCCACATTTCGATTGTGCCCATCCCCTGCAGTTTCCTTCCCTATCCTACGCATCCTAAATCTTGCCTAATCGCATCATAATTTCCTTTCCCCCAGCTATAATTCTTGCCCTGCGGTATATACCTGTCCCTGCCCATCGCAAAGGTAAACCTAACCGAATTGTGATCACTATCACCAAAGTGCTCACCTACATCTAAATCTAACACCTGGCCAGGTTCATTACCCAGTACCAAATCCAATGTGGCATCGCCCCTGGTTGGCCTGTCTGCATACTGTGTCAGAAAACCCTCCTGCACACACTGGACAAAAACTGACCCATCTAAAGTACTCGAACTATAGTATTTCCAGTCAATATTTGGAAAGTTAAAGTCCCCCATAACAACTACCCTGTTACTCTCGCCCCTGTCGAGAATCATCTTCGCTATCCTTTCCTCTACATCTCTGGAACTATTCGGAGGTCCATAGAAGACTCCCAACAGGGTTACCTTTCCTCTCCTGTTTCTAACCTCGGCCCATACTACCTCAGTAGACAAGTCCTCAAACGTCCTTTCTGCCGCTGTAATACTCTCCTTGATTAACAAAGCCACACCCCCTCCTCTTTTACCATCTTCTCTGTTCGGACTGAAACATCCAAATCCCGGAACCTGCAACATCCATTCCTGCCCCTGCTCTCCCCATGTCTCCGTAATGGCCACTACATCGAGATCCCAGGTACCAACCCATGCTGCAAGCTCACCCACCTTATTACGGATACTCCTGGCGTTGAAGTAGACTAAATTTAAAATGTCAATGCAGGCTTTATTGTTGTTTTCACAGCTGGAACACTGAAATGCCCACGTTCGAAGACAGAGCATACGAACATATGAACATATGAATTAGGAGCAGGTGTAGGCAACTCGGTCCCTCAAGACTGCTCTGCCATTCAGGAAGATCATGACCAATCTGATTGAAACCTCAACTCCACCTTACCACCTACCCTGGATAATCTTTCACCCCCTTGCTTATCAAGAATCTATCTATCTCTGCCTTACACGCACTTAAAGAGTCTCTTCCACTGCCTTTTGAGGAAGAGAATTCCAAAGGCTCACAACCCTCAGAGAAAAAAAAATCTCCTCATCTCTGTTTTAAATGGGCGAGCCCTCATTTTTAAATAGTGACCCCTAATTCTAGATACACCCAGATACACACATCTTTCCACATGCAACCTGTCAAGACCGCTCATGATCTCAGATGTTCAAATCAAGTCACCACTTACCCTTCTAAATTCCAGTGGATATAAGCCGAGCCTGTCCAATATTCCCTCATAAGACAGTCCACCCATTCCAGGTATTAGTCTGGTAAACCTTTTCTGAATTGCTTCCAATGCATTTACATCCTTCCTTAAATCAGGAGACCAGTAATGTACACAGTACTCCAGATGTGGTCTCACCAATGCCCTCTATAGCTGAAGCATAACATCCCTACTTTTGTATTCAATTACCCTTACGATAAACCGATAACATTCTATTACCTTTCCTAATTACTTTCTGAACATGCATACTAACCTTTTGTGATTCATGCACACGGACACCCAGATCCCTCTGTATCTCAGAGCTCTGCAATCTCTCACCATTAGATAATATGCTTCTTTTTAGTATAATTCCTGCCAAAATGGACAATTTCCCAATTTCCCACATTGTACTCCATTTCCCAGGTCTTTACGCACACACTTAACCTATCTATATTCATTTACAGCCTCCTTATGTCCCCGTCACATGTTACTTTCTTACTCATATTTGTGTCATCAGCAAATTTAGCAACCATGCCTTCGGTCTCTTCATCCAAGTCATTTATATAAACTGTAAAAAGTTGAGGTCCCAGTACTGATCCCTGTGGCACACCACTCGTTACATCTTGCCAACCACAAATGACCCATTTATGCCTACTGCTTGTTTTCTGTTAGCTAACCAATCTTCTATCCATGCCAACATGTTACCCCTTTCATCATGAGCTTTTATTTTCACAAAACCTTTGATATGGCACCTTATCTATTGCATCCTGGAAATCTATGTACAGTACATCCACCGGTTCCCCTTTCTCCACAGCACATGTTACCTCTTCAAGGAACTCCAACAAATTGATTAAACATGATTTCCTTTTCATAAAACCATTTTGATTCTGCCTGATTACGTTGAATTTTTCTAAGTGCCGGCTACACTGTCTTTAATAATAGCTTCTAACATTTTACCTCAGACAGATGTGATGCTAACTTGCCTGTAGTTTCCTGTTTCCCTCCCTTTCTTACTAAATGAGTTACATTCCCAAGAAAGGAATTGCATACAGAGTTAAATAACTTGGTACAGGTCAAAACGCCTGTCTGTTGAAAAGTTGAGTAATGTAGCTGGACAGTTAGGGATTACTCTCTGTCCAAAAGGTAGGAAACCCGAAATCCTAAGACATTTGGCCAACCATATTTCACTTAAAGCTGTAGACTCAAACAGGGTTAGAATTACTAACAGATAGAGTAATGTTAGCTAAGGTAGAACTAGAACAGAGTAGACTAGAATTAGAATTCCAGAGAGAGCGAGAAAGAACAGAGTGAGTGTCACGAAAGGGAAAAAGTCAGAGTGTTCCAGAAGGAGAAGGAGGAAAGGGAGGTAAGGCGGCTCAAGCAACTAGAGGAAGACCCATACACCCAGTGAAGGCACAGCTAGTGAGGGAGCTACCCCTAGCTCAGGACCATGTACTGAGCTCTTAAAGTTCTCCCAGTTCATGACAAAGTTCAATGAGGAGGATGTGGCAGAATCTTTCGACACTTGTGAAAAGCTTGTAAAGCAACTGAAGTGGCCGTCAGAGAGCTGGACACTGTTTTTACAAAACAAAGTAACAGGAAAATCCCATGAGATTAATTCACTATTGCCAGATGAAAGTTCATCAGATTATGAGATGACTAAAATTGCTATCCTGTTTGTACATGAAATAGTACCGGATGTGTACCATCAAACATTCCAAACCCTCCGAAAGCAGCCTGACTAAACTGACCTCGAGTTTGAAAGTGTTAAGCAGCTTCCGAACATCGGGACATAGGAGCAGGAGTAGGCCATTCAGCCCATCGAGGCTGCTCCACCATTCAATATGACCATGGCTGATCATCCACTTCAATGCCTTTTTCACACATAATCTCCATATCCCATTTTTTGTCATTTGTCGTTAGAAATCTGTCAATCTATACTTTAAACATACTCACCGACTGAGATTCCACATCCGTCTGTGATGCAGAATTCCAAAGATTCAGAAACCTCTGAGTCAAAGTTTTCTCCTCATCTCTGTCCTAAGTGGCTTCCTCCTTATTTTGAAATTGTATCCATTAGTTCTGGACTCCGCAACCAGGGGAAATTTCGTACATGCATCGACGCTGTCTATCCCTTTAATTATTTCGTACGTTTCAATGAGATCCCGACACTTTCTTTGAGACTCTCTAGAATACCGGCCCAGTTTCCCCAATCCCTCTTCATAGAACAGTCCCGCCATCCCGGGAACAAGTCTGGTGAACCTTCATTGCACTCCCACTATGGCAATAATATCCTTCCAAAGGTTAGGGGACCCAAACTGCACACAATATTCCAGGTGTGGTCTAAGCAAGGTTCTATACACATGAAGTAAGACTTCACAACTCCTGTACTCAAATCATCTTGTGATAAAGGCTAACAGAACATTAGCCTTCCTAATTGCTTGCTGCACTGCATGTTAGTTTTCAGTGATTTACTGACACCCGGGTCCGTTTGTACATCTACACTTCCGATTTTTTTTACTATTTAAGAAATGCTCTGCACATCTGTTCCTCTTACCAAAGTGGATAACCTCATATTTGCCCATATTACATTCCATTTGCCATGTTCTTGCCCAGTCACTATGTCTGTCCAAATCCCCTTGAAGATGCATTGCATCTACCTCACAATATACATTCCCACCTAGTTTTGTGTCATCTGAGAACTTGTAAATACTACATTTGGTTCCCACATCCAAATCATTGACATATATTGTTAACAGCTGGGGCCCAAGTACTGATCCTTGCGGTACCCAACCAGTCACAGCCTGCCAAAGTGCGAATGACCCGTTTCTTCCTACTCTCTGTTTTCTGCCTGTTAACCAATCTTTAATCCATGCCAGTATTTACCTCCTATCCCTTGTACTTCAATGTTGCTAACCAACCTCCTGTGGGGGACTTTATCAAAATCCTTCTGAAAATCCACGTTTCACACGTCCACCGACTCCCCTTTATCAAACTTGTTAGTAACCATACTCAATAAAAGTACAACAGGTTCGTCAATGATGATTTCTCATTCATAAATCCATGTTTATGATGCCCAAACAGATTATTATCCGACTGTCCATTTATCACATCTTCTAGAATAGAGTCCCAGCATTTTGCCAACAACTGGTGGCAATCGGGATCGTGGATGTATTGGTTGGTATCTTTCAATCTTCTATAGATTCTGGGAGAGATCCTAAAGACTGGAAAGTAGCAAATGTAACCTTACTATTTAAGAAGGGTGGGAGATGGAGAATGAGAACTACACACCTGTCAGTTTAACGTCGGTAATAGGAAAAATCTTAGAATCTATTGCAAAGGATGTGATAACTAGAACTTAGAACATAATGATAAAATTGGCGGAGTCAAAGGGGAATTATGAAAGGGGTATCATGTGTAACAAATCTGTTGAAGTTTTTTGAGGATATTACTTGCAGCATTACTAAAGGAGAACCAGTGGATGTGGTGTATTTGGATTTGCAGAAGACTTTTGATAAGATCCCACACAGGAGGTTAGTAAACAAAATTACAGCACATGTGATTGGGGTAATATGCTGGCATGGATTGATTGGTTAACATGCAGAAAAGAGAGAATGGGAATAAACGGGTCATTCTTAGGATGGCAGACTGTTCCGAGTGGGGATACCACAAGGATCAGTACTAGGGCCACAGCTGTTCATAATCTATATAGATGATTTGGATGTGGGGACCAAATGATAATATTTACAAATTTGCTGATCATACAAAACTAGGTGGGAAAGCTAGTTGTGAGGAGGATGCAAGGAGGCTTCAAGCGGATTTGGCTGGCGAAGAGAATGGGCAAGAATATGGCAGCTGAAATATAATATGAATAAGTATCAAGTGATCCACTACAGTAAAACAAAAACAGAAAGACAGTATATTTTTTGACTGGTGAGAAGTTGGGAAGTGTTGATTTCCAAAGGGACGTGGGTCTCCTTGTTCATGAGTCACTAAAGGCCAGTGTGCAGATGCACCAATCAGTTTGGAAGGCAAATGGTATGTTGGCCTCCATCTCAAGGGGTTTTGAGTACAGGAGTAAAGATGTCTGGCTGCAATTGTATACAACTTTGGTGAGACTGCACCCGGAGTATTGTGTACAGTCTTGGTCTCCTTGTCTCAAGAAGGATATATTTGCCATGCAGGTAGTGAAACTGAGGTTCAGCAGGCAATCCCTGGGATGGCAGGATTGTCGGATGAGAAGAGATTGAGAAAACTGGGCCTGTATTCTCCCGGGTTTCAAAAAATGAGAAGTGATCTCATACAACATTTTTACAGGGGGTGACGGGGTGGATGCAGATCGGATGTTTCCCCTGGGTGGTGAGTCTTGAACCAGGGGACATAATCTCAGAATAAGGGGTAAGCAATTTAAGACTGAGATGAAGAAGAATTTCTTCACTCAGAGGGAGGTAAATCTTTGGAATTCACCAACACAGAGGCTGTGGAAGATCAACACTGAGCATGTTCAAGACTGAAATCAATGGATTTCAGGAGACAAATGGCATCAAGGGATAGCATGGGAAAGTGACATTGTGGTAGATGATCAGACATGATCTAATTGAATGACGGAGCAGGGTCGATGGGCTGAATGGTCTACTCCTGCTCTTATGTTCCTCCAAATACGTGCTTGCCATCCATCATTAACTCAAACCTCTCCAAGTTTCTGCTGATTTCTTCTCCAATTATTGTTTGTAAAACATGACCCACCACTGATGTTAAACTAACTGGTCTGTATTTGCTAGGACTGTGCTCACAACATCATTAAAATTATGCAGATTTAAGGTAATTGGCAAAGAATCAGAGGCAAAATGAAGAGAATTTTCTTGCACAGTGTGTTGTCAAATTTAGAGCCCCCGGTTATCTGGAAACATACAGGGTAAGATAAATCAGAATAAACGAAGCTTCTGACAGTCACAAACAAACACTACTTTAGAAAGCCGAGAGGAGTAAAGAATGTGCAGGGGTGAAGTAAAAAAGGTAATTAGAAAAGCAAAGAGAGGACGTCAAAAAATATTGGCAGGTAGAATCAAGGAAAACCCAAAGATGGTTTATCAGTACATTAGGAATAAAAGGATAACTAAGGAAAGGAGAGGGTATATCAGAGATGTACAAGGTAGTTTATGCGTGGATGCAGAAGATGTGGGCAGGGTCCTTACTGAGTCTCTGTCTTCACAAAGGAGAGAGATGATGCAGACATTATAGTTAAAGAGGAGGTCTGTGAAATATTAGATATGATAAGCACAATGAGAGAGGAAGGACTAGAGGGTCTGACATCCTTGAAAGGGGATAAATCGCCAGGACCAGATGAATTGTATCCCAGGCTATTAAAGGAAGCCAGGGAGGAAATAGTAGATGCTCCGAGGATCATCTTCAGATTCTCACTAGATACAGGAGAGGTACCAGACCATTGGAGGTCTGTGAACGTAGTACCAATGTTTAAAAATGGTGCCAAGGATAAGCCAAATAATTATAGGCGTTTCAGTCTGAGCTCAAGGCCAGCTCCCCGACCAAAACCGGACAAGACCCGACGACATATGTCGGGTTCGGGACGGATCGGATCGCTCTTCCGGATCCGGCTTTCGGACTTGGGTTGGGTCGGACACATACAGTACTACATTTGGATCGGCTGTGAGAAAAAGGGAAGTAGAGTAAGTAAGCATCAACATTTTAAAAGCCTGCCTGAGCTGGGAGTCTGGGACGTCAAGGAGGGAAACGTGCATCTGGACTCAACAGACTGTGAGTCTGCGCAGTGAGCAAGTGAGTGTTTCTATGATGTCACCGCGCTCATGCTGCAGCTTCCTTACATTCCATCCAAAAGTGCTAAGTACAGTGAGTGCAATATGGTCGGGTCAGGCTCGGGCGGGCTCGGACTCGGGTCCGATGTTGTTCTGTCGGGTTCGGTCGGGTTTTATTTCCAGACCCGAGCAGGCCTTTAGTCGGATATCGGTGGGCAAATTATTAGAATCAATTCTCAGAGCTACGATAAACTGTCACTTAGAAAGGCAAAGATTAATTTGGGATAGTCAGCATGGATTTGTTAATGGAAGGTCTTGCCTTACTCACATAATTAAGTTTTGTGAGGAAGTAGCAAGAAAGATTGATAAAGGTAGTGCAATGGATGTGGTCTACATGGATTTTAGTAAAGTCCCACGTGGCAGACTGTTCAGAAAAGTAAAAGCTTATGAGATACAGGGGAATGTGTCAAGTTGGATCCAAAATTGGATCAATGTCAGGAAACAAAAGGTAATGGTCGACAGATGTTTTTTGCGAATGGAAAGCGGTGTCTAGTGGCGTTCCACAGGTCTCAGTGTTGGGTCCATTGCAATTTGTGATGTATATTAATGATTTGGACTTAAATCCGGGAGGTATGATTGGAAAATTTGCTGATGACACAAAAATTGGTCTTGTAGTTAATAGTGAAGAAGATAGCTGTA
Organism: Heterodontus francisci; assembly: GCF_036365525.1. Lineage (NCBI taxonomy): Eukaryota > Metazoa > Chordata > Chondrichthyes > Heterodontiformes > Heterodontidae > Heterodontus > Heterodontus francisci. The sequence goes on along the minus strand of NW_027140902.1, from coordinate 151,025 downwards.
GACTCCAGAATGATATCAATGGTTTAAATGGTTTGGTTGAGTGGATGGAAAAGTGGCAAATGGAAGTCAATCTGGGGAACTGTGATGTAATGCATTTGGGAAGGGCAAATAAAGAGAGGGAATACACAACAGACAGGATGATAGTGAAAGGGGTAGAAGAAGTTAGAGACCTTGGAATTTATGTCCACAGGTCCTGGAAGGTGGCAGGACAGGTAGACAGAGAGGTGAAGAAGGCATATGGAATGCTTTCTTTTACTGGCCGATATATAGAATACAAAAGTAGGGACGTAATGCTGGAATTGTATAAAACACTGGTTAGGCCACAGCTGGAGTATTGTGTATTGTTCTGGTCAGCACATTACAGGAAGGACATCCTGAGATCTACACTCAGTGCTATGCGCCGCCATATGCACACACTGGACCTCTCTCTCCAGCAGCACCGTCTCACCTTATCTCAAATCTGTTCTACTCCGCAGTTTCATCTCATCTTACGTCTCATCCGACGCATTAACAAAAAACTTTTTTTCTTCCTTTCAGGTGTTAAGGAACGCAAGCTCCAGCAGCTGATGGGGACTAATGCCCCTCCAGATCCTCCTTCCGCTTCACTTCCCTCTGACCCCACCCCTTCTGATCTGACCCCTTGCCGTGTATTCACTATACCCTCTGACCTCCCCCTCTCTGATGCTGAGCGTTCTGTACTCAGCAAAGGACTCAGTTTTATCCCCTTACGCCCCCACCTCAATGAATTTCGCGCTCGGCATGACGTTGAGCTCTTCTTCCGTCGCCTCCGCCTCCGGGCTCACTTCTTTGACCAGGAGTCCTCCCCCCGACCAGCAGACCCATTCACCCGCCTCCAGCATTCTCCCTCTACCTGGACCCCTCACCCTGGCCTCTTACCCGCTCTTGATCTCTTCATTGAAAACTGTCGGCGAGACATTGGTCGTCTCAATTTCTCTGCCCCCCTCACTCACTCTAACCTGTCCCCCTCTGAACTTGAGGCACTCCGTTCTCTCAGGTCTAACCCCGACATGGTCATCAAACCTGCAGACAAGGGTGGTGCTGTTGTTGTATGGCGTACCGACCTCTACCTTGCAGAAGCTCAACGCCAACTCACAGACACCTCTTCCTACCTCCCTCTGGACCATGACCCCACCACCGAACATCAAGCCACCGTCCAAAGGACTGTCACTGACCTCATCTCCTCTGGAGATCTTCCCTCTACAGCTTCCAACCTCATAGTCCCGCAACCCCGGACAGCCCGCTTCTATCTCCTTCCCAAAATCCACAAACGGGACTGTCCCGGCAGACCCATTGTGTCAGCCTGCTCCTGCCCAACTGAACTTATTTCTTCCTATCTAGACTCTATCTTTTCTCCGCTGGTGCAGTCTCTTCCCACCTGCATCCGTGACTCTTCTGACGCCCTACGTCATTTTGACAATTTCCAGTTTCCTGGTCCCAACCGCCTCCTCTTCACTATGGACGTCCAATCGCTCTACACCTCCATCCCCCACCAGGATGGTTTGAGGGCTCTCCGCTTCTTCCTGTAACAGAGGCCCAACCAGTCCCCATCCACCACCACCCTCCTCCGCCTGGCTGAACTTGTTCTCACATTGAACAACTTCTCCTTCAACTCCACGCACTTCCTTCAAGTAAAAGGTGTCGCTATGGGTACCCGCATGGGTCCTAGTTATGCCTGTCTTTTTGTGGGATATGTCGAGCATTCTTTGTTCCAGTCCTACTCAGGCCCCCTCCCCCAACTCTTTTTCCGGTACATTGATGACTGTATCGGTGCCGTTTCCTGCTCCCGCCCCGAACTCGAAAACTTTATCAACTTTGCTTCCAATTTCCACCCTTCTCTCACCTTTACATGGTCCATCTCTGACACGTCCCTTCCCTTCCTCGACTTCTCTGTCTCCATCTCTGGGGATAGGTTGTCTACCAATATCCATTATAAGCCCACTGACTCCCACAGCTACCTCGATTACACTTCTTCACACCCTACCTCCTGTAAGGACTCCATTCCATTCTCCCAGTTTCTCCGTCTCCGACGCATCTGCTCTGATGATGCTACCTTCCATGACGGTGCTTCTGATATGACCTCCTTTTTCCTCAACCGAGGATTTCCCCCCACTGTGGTTGACAGGGCCCTCAACCGTGTCCGACCCATTCCCCGCACCTCTACCCTCACCCCTTCCCCTCCCTCCCAGAACCGTGACAGGGTTCCCCTTGTCCTCACTTTTCATCCCACCAGCCTCCATATCCAAAGGATCATCCTCCGCCATTTTCGCCACCTCCAGCGTGATGCCACTACCAGTCGCATCTTCCCCTGTCAGCATTCCGAAGGGATCGTTCCCTCCGCGACACCCTGGTCCACTCCTCCATTACCCCCACCACCTCGTCCCCGTCCCAGGGCACCTTCCCTTGCAATCGCAGGAGGTGTAATACCTGCCCATTTACCTCCTCTCTCCTCACTATCCCAGGCCCCAAACACTCCTTTCAGGTAAAGCAGCGATTTACTTGTACTTCTTTCAATGTAGTATACTGTATTCGCTGCTCACAGTGTGGTCTCCTCTACATTGGGGAGACCAAGCGCAGACTGGGTGACCGCTTTGCGGAACATCTCCGCTCAGTCCGCAAGCAGGACCCTGAGCTTCCGGTTGCTTGCCATTTCAACACTCCCCCCTGCTCTCATGCTCACATCTCTGTCCTGGGATTGCTGCAGTGTTCCAGTGAACATCAACGCAAGCTCGAGGAAAAGCATCTCATCTACCGATTAGGCACACTACAGCCTGCCGGATTGAACATTGAGTTCAATAATTTCAGAGCATGACAGCCCCCCACTTTACTTTCATTTTTAGTCATTTTTAGTTATTTTTTCTTCCTTTTTTTTTGCATTCCTTTTTACATTTTTTGCATTTATTTCATTTCATCTTAGTTTGTTCAGTTTGCTTACCCACTGTTTTTTTCAGGTTGTTTTTCTTCAGGTTTGCACTTGCTGATGTTCTATATTCAGTATATTCACACCTAATCTGTACTAATGCTTTGTCTTTCAAAACACCATTAACATATTGTTTACCTTTGCTCTGTGACCTTTTGGTCAGCTATGTGGCCTGGTCCAATCTGCACCTTCTCCTTTGTTATCTCTTGCCCAACCCCCACCTCACTTGTTTATAATCTGTGACTTTTCTAATATTTGTCAGTTCCGAAGAAGGGTCACTGACCCGAAACGTTAACTCTGCTTCTCTTTCCACAGATGCTGCCAGACCTGCTGAGTGAATCCAGCATTTCTTGTTTTTGTTACAGGAAGGACATAATTGCTTTGGAGAGAGTACAGAGAATATTTTCAAGAATGTTGCCAGTGATGGAACATTGCATCCATGATGAAAGATTGGATAGGCTAAGATTGTTTTCTTTAGAATAGAGGAGACTGAGGGTGACTTAATTAAGGTGTACAAAATTATGAGGGGCCCAGGCAGAGTAGCCAGGAAGGACATGTTTCCCCTAGCAGAGAGGTCAATTACCAGTGGGCACAGTTTCAAAGTGATTGGTAGACGGATCAGAGGGGACATGAGGGAAAACCTTTTCACCCAGAGGGTGGTGGGTGTCTGAAATTCAATGCCAGGAATGGTGATGGAGCCAGAAGCCATCAATTATTTTAAAAGGTACCTGGACCTACACCTGAGGTGCTGTAACTGGCAAGGCCATGGACCAGCGGCTGGAAGATGGGATTAGATTGGGCGACTAGTTTTTTTCAGCCAGCAGAGACACGATGGGCTGAATAACCTTATTCTGTGCCGTAACCTTTCCACGGATATTTGGGCCTATCGTTCTATGGTTGTGATCTGGATTTGACTGCCTGAAATCATGGTAGAAGAAGATTCAATGATATCTTTCAAAAGGGAATTTAACAAAAACTTGACAAGGAAAAAAAAACAATAGGAGTCTGGGGAAAGAGGAGGGAGTGGAACTAATTAGACATCTCTTTCAAAGAGACAGTACTGACAGAACGGACCGAATAGCCTCATTCTGTGCTGCATCAATCTCTGATTATATGAACAAGAGACACAGAGAGAGAGGGAGAAAGGGTGAAAGAGGGGAAGGAAAATAGAGACAGAGTGGAAGAGACGTTTGTACCAGTTTTCAGGGGTAGGGATTGTGATTCGTGATCTGCCCGTGCCCGTTCCTGTTGAGGCAGGTGACACACAAGCTTCCTGCTGTCTCCTCATTTTCATGAATTCTACGTGCTGCCCAGGGTGACCCGCACTGCTGTCTATCTGCAAGCTTAACAGGGACCTAACTGTGTGTGAGTCTGGCACGTGCTTCAGCCAGGATTCAGCTCTTAAAGGTAGTCTGTCCCTCTTAAAGGGAAGCTGTACTGAATCACAGAAGGTTGCTGCTGCTGACTGTGAATGCTGCAATTGGAGACGAGGTAAATGGAATACAAGGACAGAAAGAGGGCTCTGCTGTTCACAGCTGTGGTGCTGGAGGCCTTAGTCATGGAGGGTGACCGCAGGAGAGAGGCCCTGTTTCTGTGGGGTGGGGCGGAGACCCTTAAGGAACGTCTTCCGAAGGGAATGGGAGCAGGTGGCCAGGGAGGTCAATGCAAGAGGTCTGGCCCCGAGGACCTGGCAGCAGTGCCAGAAGAAGTTTAATGAGCTCACACTGTTGGTCAATGTCAGTGAAGTCGTCTCCACATGGCATCTCATACATTCAACGCTACCAACCTCTCACACTGCTCAATGTACCCCCCCCCCCCCACCCCCTCCCGCATCACTTCATATCAAAGACGTATAGCAAAGCTGCTGGAATGGCTGATTGGTGTCAGATCAGATCCCTCTGCACACTACCAGCACATACTTGGTGAACAGGGACAAGAGCCCTGTCCAGCCTGGAGCACTGGAAGTGATCGGCAGCTCAGCTCATACCATTTCATGGATCCAAACGTCCATGGCATTGGGCCCAGTGACACTGCAAAGCTGAGAATACCTGCCATAGACAGAAACAGAGGGAAAGAAGCCTTCTTTTCAATGGGAATTGAAGAAAAGACTTGAAGGCAGCAATATGGGAATGGACAGGGCAATGGGACTAATTGAGGGTGAGGTTCAAACACATGAATGAAAATATTAAATTTAAGGTGCTGCCGGTCCCGGAGCCAAAGTAGATCAGTGAGCACAGGGGTGATGGGTGATCAGGATTTGATGTGAATTAGTTTACAGGCAGCAGGTTCTAGATGGGCTGTGCTTTATCGAGGTTTATAACTGGGAGGGTGACCAGGATATAATTGGAATAGTCAAGAGTGGATTTAACAGATTTAAAGATTGGTCAAGACAAATGTAGGTCCCTTACCGTCAGAAACAGGGGAATTAATTAGGGGGAACAAAGAAATGGCTGACCAACTAAATGCATACTTTGGTTCTGGCTTCACAAATAAGCACACAAATATCATATCAGAAATGTTGGGGAACACGGGGTTTAGTGAGAGAGAGTAACTTAAGGAAATCTGTATTAGTAGAGAAATGGTGTTGGGGAAATTGATGGTATTGAAGGCCGATAAATTCCCAGGGCCTGATAATCTACATCTCAGAGTACTGAAGGAAGCGGTCCCAGAAATAATGGATGTATTGGTGGTCATCTTCCAAGATTCTATAGATTCTGGAACATTTCCTACAGATTGGAGGGTAGCTAAAGTAACCCCAGGGAGGTTGAGAGAAAGCAGGGAATTGTAGACCAGTCAGCCTGACGTCGGTAGCGGGGAAAGTTCTAGAGTTCACTATCAAGTATTTTATAGCAGAACACTTGTAGAAAAGTGGTAGAATCGGACAGAGTCAGCATGGATTTACGAAACGGAAATCATGCTTGACAAATCTACAAGAATTCTTCGAGGATGTAACCAGTAGAGTTGATGAGGGAGAGCCAGTGGATGTGGTTTATTTGGACTTTCAGAAGGCTTTCTTCAAAGTCCCACATAAGAGATTAGCGTGTAAAATTAAAGCGCATGAGATTGGTGCTAGTGTATTGTGATAGATAGAAAATTGGTTGGCAGACAGGAAACCCGAGAGCAGGAATAAATGGGTCTTTTTTTTCCCGAATGGCAGGCAGTGACCAGTTGGGTACCATAGGGATCGGTGCTCGTACCCCAGTTATTCACAATATATATTACTGATTTCGATGAGGGAAATAAATGTAATATCTCCAAATTTGCAGAAGACACAAAACTGGGTGGGATGGTAAGTTGTGAGGAGGATGAAGAGAGGCTTCAGGGCGATTTGGACAAGTTGAGTGAGTGGGCTAATGCATGGCAGATGCAGTACAATGTGGATAAATGTGAGGTTATCCACTTTGGTAGCAAAAACAGGAAGGCAGATTATTATCTGAATGGCTATAAACTGAGAGAGGGGAATATGCAAGGAGAGCTGGGTGTACTTGTACACCAGTCACTGAAGGTAAGCATGCAGGTGCAAAGGACAGTAAAGAAGGCAAATAGTATGTTGGCCTTCAAAGCGAGAGGATTCGAGTACAGGAGCAGGGATGCAATTATACAGGGCATGGTGAGGCCACACGTGGAATATTGTGTGCAGTTTTGGTCTCCTTATCTAAGGAAGGATGTTCTTGCTGTAGGTTTACCAGATTGTTTCCCTGGATGGCGGGACTGACGTATGAGGTGAGATTGAGTCGGTTTGGATTATGTTCGCTGGAGTTCAGAAGAATGATGGGGGATCTCATAGGAACCTATAAAATTCTAACTGGACTTGACAAAGCAGATACAGGAAGGATGTCCCCGATGGTGGGGGAGTCCAGAACCAGGGGTCATAGTCTAAGGATATGAAGTAAACCTTTCAGGACTGAGATGCGAAATTCCTACACCCAGAGAGTGATGAGCCTATGGAATTCGCTACCACAGGAAGCAGTTGAGGCCAAAACATTGCATGTTTTTAAGAAGCAGTTAGATATAGCTCTTAGGATGAAAGGGATCAAAGGATATGGGGGCAAAGTGGGAACAAGTCATTGAGTTGAATGATCAGCCATGATCATAATGAATGGCGGGGGCAGGCTCGAAGGGCCGAATGGCTTATTCCTGCTCCTATTTTCTATGTGTGTTTCTATGTGTTTCTATCTGTGTTAACAAGGGCACAGATGAGGATTTATGTATCAGATGAGCTGAGGCAGACGGGTGATATTACAGAGCTGGTGGTCGGCAGGGTTGGTCCTGGAGAGATTAAGGGGTCAGAACTCAGCTCAGGGTTACATAGAACGCAGAGGATGCAAACTGTCTGTTTGAACCTCATATATTAGCCAGTTAGGGGAACGTGTTCATGGATATGGACAGAATTTCCTATGGAGACTGATGGCAAGAGCTCCACTCTTCCCAAAATTTAAATTGAAAGAACATTATTTCAGTGAAACAGAGTTAACAGATCACTTAGCGGGAAATAGAGACATAGCAGGGGCAGCAACAGCAGAAAAGATGGTAGAGTAACTTCCATGAACTCTAATACAAGTAGCAATGGTTTATAGATCTCATAGCCGGAGATAGAGTTTTGCCAGGGATAACAAATGCAGCAAGGAGGGCAGAGTAAATGACAAGAACATTAATGTTGCTAAACTTAGTTTATAACATTCATAGCTAGATGGAGAGACTTACCAGGGACACCGATAATAGCAAGGATGGGATAGTAAAAGTGTTGCATAATCTTCAATGCGAGAAAGATCCGATAGTCTAATGGGAACCGACCATAATTTGCAGAAAGAGAGTCAAACTCCCAGATGAAACTCCTGCCCATTGTTGTAACATTCCAGTCTATTGTTCTGAGATTCTGAACCATTGTTGGAACATTCCAGTCAATTGTTCTCAGATTCTGATCCATTGTTGTAACATTTCAATCTATTGTTCTCAGATTCTGATCTATCCTCTCCCTCTCTCTGGAGCTATTGATCCCTGTTAGTGCCGGGGCTGATGCTCCCGCTAACACTATGGAATAACACATTGAAAGCAGTCCCTTATTAATAGAAGAGGGAAACCCTCCAGTGACACAATTGGAGTCCATGGAGACTGACATTAATTACAGTCACTAAACAAACAGTTTCAGTTAACCCCTTTCAATCCAACACCTTTTGTACCACAATAAAGTAGAACATTTACCCAGTAGGGTGGGATGTATAAGGATTGCTGAAGGAAGGAATGGTGAAACTGGTAGAGGCACATGACAGAATCTTTCAATTCTCCTTGGATATGGGAGTGGTGACAGAGGGTTGTAAATGTTACACCCTGATTACAAATGGAGAGATGGAGTAGACCCTGTAGTGTCCAGTCCATCTGACGTCAGTGGTGGGGAAATTTCACATCCCAGAACAGAAATATTCGTTGGTTGGAAAAACATAGCATAATAAATTTCAAGCAGCACGGATATGCTAATGACAAATCATGTCTGGAAAACTTCAACAAGAACTTATCCCATGGTACTTCACAGCAGCATTATGAAACAAAGTATAACACTGAACCACAAATGCAGATATTAGGTTAGGAGACCAAAATTTTGGTCAAAGAGGCAACTTTTAAAGGAGTGTCTGAAAGGATAAAAGTGAGGGGGAGAGGTAGAGCTGTGTAGGGAGGATATTCCCGAGCTCGGGACCGAGACAACAGAAGGTGCGGCCAGCGATGGTGGAGTAATTAAAATCAGGAATGCACAAGAGGCCAGAATTAGAGGAGCAGAGATATATCAAAGAACAAACAAAGAACAAAGATAATTACAGCACAGGAACAGGCCCTTCGGCCCTCCAAGCCTGCGCCGATCCAGATCCTCTCTCTACACATGTCGCCTATTTTCTAAGGTTCTGTATCTCTTTTCTTCCTGCCCATTCATGTATCTGTCTAGATACATCTTAAAAGACTCCATCGTGCCCGCGTCTACCACCTCCGCTGGCAACGCATTCCAGGTGCCCACCACCCTCTGCGTAAAGAACTTTCCACGCATATCCCCCCTAAACATTTCCCCTTTCACTTTGAACTCGTGTCCTCTCGTAATTGAAACCCCCACTCTGGGAAAAAGCCTCTTGCTGTCCACCCTGTCTATACCTCTCATGATTTTGTACACCTCAATCAGGTCCCCCCTCAACCTCCGTCTTTCTAATGAAAATAATCCTAATCTGCTCAACCTTTCTTCATAGCTAGCGCCCTCCATACCAGGCAACATCCTGGTGAACCTCCTCTGCACCCTCTCCAAAGCATCCACATCCTTTTGATAATGTGGCGACCAGAACTGTACGCAGTATTCCAAATGTGGCCGAACCAAAGTCCTATACAACTGTAACATGACCTGCCAACTCTTGTACTCAATGCCCCGTCCGATGAAGGAAAGCATGCCGTATGCCTTCTTGACCACTCTATTTACCTGCGTTGCCACCTTCAGGGAACAGTGGACCTGAACACCCAAATCTCTCTGGACATCAATTTTCCCCAGGACTTTTCCATTTACTGTATAGTTCACTCTTGAATTGGATCTTCCAAAATGCATCACCTCGCATTTGCCCTGATTGAACTCCATCTGCCATTTCTCTGCCCAACTCTCTAATCTATCTATATTCTGCTGTATTCTCTGACAGTCCCCTTCACTATCTGCTACTCCACCAATCTTAGTGTCGTCTGCAAACTTGCTAATCAGACCACCTATACTTTCCTCCAAATCATTAATGTATATCACAAACAACAGTGGTCCCAGCACGGATCCCTGTGGAACACCACTGGTCACACGTCTCCATTTTGAGAAACTCCCCTCTACTGCTACTCTCTGTCTCCTGTTGCCCAGCCAGTTCTTTATCCATCTAGCTAGTACACCTTGGACCCCAAGCGCCTTCACTTTCTCCATCAGCCTGCCATGGGAAACCTTATCAGAGGGTTGTCGGGCAGGAGGAGATTACAGAGATAGTGAGGGATGAGGCAATGGATGGATTTGAAAACGTGTTGAGGATTTTAAAATAAAGACATTGTTTGACAGTGAGCTGATGTCGGTCAGTGATCGGGGAATGGGACTTGTTGTAAGTTAACACACAGGCAGCAGAGTTTTAGATGACCTCGAGTTTACAGATAGTAGAATGTGGGAGAGTGAGTTTGAATTGTCTAGTCTACAGGTAATGAAAGCATGAATGAGAGCTTCAGTAGGAGATGAGTTGAGACAGGGGTGAAGTTGGGCGATGTTATTAAGGTGGAAATAGGTGGCCATAGTGATGGCACGAATATGAGGTTGGAAACTCATTTTGTGGTCGAATGCCACAGAGTCACAGAATTGTTACAGCACAGAAGGTGGCCATTCTGTGCATCGTGTCTGCACTGGCTCTCCAAACGAGCAATTCATCTAGTGTCACTCCCCTGCCTTCTTCCTGTAACTCTGTACAATCTTCCTTTTCAGATAGCTATCCAATTTCCTCCTGAATGCCTCGATTGAATCTGCCTACACCACACTCTCAGGCAGTGCATTCCAGACCTTAACACTCGCTGTATGAACATTTTTTCCTCATGTCACTTCTGCTGCTTTTACCAATTACTTTAATTCTTTGTCCTCTTGTTTTCGATCCTTTCAGGTGTGGGAACAGTTTTTCCCTATCAACTGTGTCCAGACACCTCATAATTTTGCAGACGTTTTTCAAATCTCCTCTCAGCCTTCTCTTCTCCAAGGAAAATGTTCCAACTTCTCCAGTCTATCTTCATAACTGGTATTCTTCATCCCTGGAACTATTCTTGTGAATGTTTTTTCACACTCTCCAATGTCTTCACGTTATCTAATGTGCCCAGAACTACACGCAACACTGCAGCCGAGGCCGAACTAGTGTCTTATACAAGTTCAAAACAACCCCCTTGCTCTTGTATTCCATGCAACAGGATACTGTAGGCTTTATGAAAAGCTCTCTCAACCTGTCCTGCCACCTGCAATGACCGATGCACATATACCCGGGTTCGATTCCTGGTACTGCCTGTGTGGAGTTAGCAAGTTCTCCCTGTGTCTGCGTGGGTTTTCTCCAGGTGCTCCGGTTTCCTCCCACAAGCCAAAAGACTTGCAGGTTGATAGGTAAATTGGCCATTATAAATTGTCACTAGTATAGGTAGGTGGTAGGGAAATATAGGGACAGGTGGGGATGTTTGGTAGGAATATTGGATTAGTATAAATGGGTGGTTGATGTTCGGCACAGGCTCGGTGGGCCGAAGGGCCTGTTTCAGTGCTGTATCTCTAATCTAATCTAAAATATACACCCAGGTCCCTCTGCTCCTGAACCCCCTTCAGAATTGTAACCTTTATTCTATATTTTCCCTCCATGTCCTTCCTACGAAATGAATCACTTCACATTTCTCCACATTGAACTTCATCTGCCACCTGTCTGTCCATTCCACCAATTTGTCTATGTCCTTTTTAAGTTTTATAGTATCCTCCTAACAGTTCACAATGTTTCCAAGTTTTGCGTCATCTACAAACTTTGAAATTGTGCCCTGTACACCAAGGTCCAGGTCATTAATATATGTCAGGAAGAAAAAGGGTCCTAACACTGATCCCCAGGGACCTCCACCACAAATCTTAAATAAAAAAACTTAACGTGCTGGAAATACTCAGCAGGTCTGGCACCATCTGAGTTTAGAGAGAGAAACAGAGTTAATGTTTCAGGTCTGTGATCTTTCATCAGAACTGGAAAAGGTTAGAAATATCAAGTTTGAAGCAGATAAAGCAGGGATGGGGCAAAATGGATCAAAAGGGGTGTTGATAGAACAGAGGGTCAGAGAGATTAACTGACCAGGAGGTCATGGGGCAAAGGCAAAGAGAGTGTGCTCATGGTGTGGTGAAAGACAAAGCATTAGTGCAGAGCAGGTGTTAAATGACAGAATAATGAACAGCCCGAGCTAAAAGCACCAACATAAAAATCCCAGTTTAAGTCTGGCACATGGTAAAAAAAAACTGATGAAACAAAATAATAATAAAAATGGACCAGTCATTCTCTGAAATTATTGAACTCAATGATTACTCCAGAAGTCTGTAGAATGGACAATGAGGTGCTGTTCCTCGAGCTGACATCGATGTTCACTGGAACACCACAGCAGGTCAAACGCAGATTGGGTGACCGCTTTGTGAAACACCTCCGCTCAGTCCAAAAGCATGACCCCGAGCTTCCGCTCGCTTGTCATTTCAACACACTCCATCCCCCACCCCCGCTCTCATGACTACATTTCTGTTCTTGTGTTTACACCCTCCACTCCCGCTTCACTAGCTTAAAACCTATTACATTTCTAACCTAAGCCAGTTCTGATGGACGCTCACAAGCCTGCAACATTAACTCTGTTTCTCTCTCCACAGACACTGCTGAGTATTTCCAGCACTTTCTGATTCTATTTCAGATTTCCAGCATCTGCAGTATTTTGTTTTGATTCCACTACAAACTTTTCTCCAGCCCGAAAAGCATCCATTAATCACTAATCTCTGTTTCCTGTCACTCAACCAGTTTAGTTTCATGTTGTTACTGTCCTTTTCATTTGATTAGCTGTACCTTTGCTCACATGTCTGTTGTGTGACACTTTATCAAATGCTTTTTGGAATTCCATTTACACCACATCACAGCATTGCCCTCATCAGGCTTCCTTTTTACCTCTTCAAAAAACGCCAGTAAGTTTGTTAAACATCATTTTCCCTTAACAAATCCATGCTGATTTTCCTTAATTAACCCACATTTGTCCATGTGCCTATTAATGTTGTCCCGAATATGACACCAAGGTTGTAAACAGACTGTCTGAATCTCAGACGGTTAGCAGGGAGAGGGATGGAATCAATAGCAAGGGAACAGAGTTGGAGTAGGCAGTGAAAACAATGGCTTCAATCTTCCCAATATTTAATTGGAGGATATTTCTGCTCATCCTGTACTGGATATCAGATAAGCAGTTTGATAATTTAACAACAGTGGAGGAGAGGAGAGAGGTGGTGGCGAGTTAAACTTGATGGAGTTCTTTGATGAAACAATGGAGAGGGTTGAGGAGGGTGGTGTGATTTAAGTTATATTTGTAGACTTTCAAAATGTGTTTGATCAAGTGTCATTCAATAGACAGATTAGGAAAACTGAACTTTATGCAGTTCTTTGATAAAAGAATGGAGACGGTTGCTGAGGGAAGGAATGGTGGAAATAGCAGAGGCACTGGTCAGAATCTGCCAATCCTGCTTGGATATGGGAGTCATGACAGAGGACTGGAGGGCTGTAAATGTTACTCCCTGTTGCAAAAAGAGATTAGATAAATCCTGTAACTACTGACCAGTCAGTCTAATGTCGGTGGTTGGAAATTACATGAGGCCAGAACCCAGCTCAAAAATATATCTTTCTTGTGAAAATATGGGAATATAAATGACAAACAGCACGGATAGGTTAATGGAAAATCATGTCTGATAATCTTAATCAAGATCGTTGATGACATAACTGTGACTGTTGATGAGGACAACATGTTTCGTGTTATGTGTACAGACTTTCAAAAGGCCGGTGATCAAATGCCATTTCATAGACTTGTTATGAAAAATGGAACATATGGACTAATGTGACAGTGACAGTGTGGATATGATACTGACTCAGGGACAGAAAGCAGAGAGAAGTGGTGAACAGACATTGTTCAGACTGGGGGAGGGGGAGTATGCAGTGCTGTTTTGCAGGTTTTGGTATTAGAACCAGTGCTGTTCCTGGCATATAGATAGATATATAAATGACACAACCGTATACGTAAAAAAAAAATAATTTCAACTCTTGCAGATCACATGAAACGCATAACTAAAGGTGGGAAAATGCAGACCAGAGAATTATCCAACTTCACAGACGTTGTTCTTTAAAATTTATTCATTCTGGACACTAATCCATCACAAATTTATTTCTCACTCTAATTTATCTGTGTGTGATTCTCGAGTGAGTGTGTGCGTGAATGTGTAGCGTATATTTTTATTATTTTATTTAGATACAGCTTAGATTGTTAAGTATAATAAACTCACCTCTTGTTTAAGCTCAGGAAAACCTCTCCTATTGGCTCTTTCACGATCACATCAAAGATAAAAGGTAAAATACACACTGAGGTGGTCAGCACGTCCACTGCTAAAAAGGAATAAACTCTGTTGTGTTGAAATAAGATATAAGACAAGACGGAGCCTGGGACCCCTCCTCACCTGGCTACACAGAAATCTGGAGGTTCGAGTGATCGTAAACCAACAACAAATGAGAAATTGGAAGTAGGGAAAACAATTGATCCTGAGAAAAACTTAAAATGTCAATGAAGGTTTTATTGTGGCTTTCACTGCTGGAACACTGAAATGCCCACGTTCGAAGACAGAGCATACGAACATATGAACATATGAATTAGGAGCAGGTGTAGGCCACTCGGCCCCTCAAGGCTGCTCTGCCATTCAGTAAGATCATGACCAATCTGACTGAAACCTCAACTCCACATTACCACCTACCCTCGATAATCTTTCACCCCCTTGCTTGTCAAGAATCTATCTATCTCTGCCTTACACGTAATTAAAGACTCTCTTCCACTGCCTTTTGAGGAAGAGAATTCCCAAGGCTCATGACCCTCAGAGAAAAAAAAATCTCCTCATCGCTGTTTTAAATGGGCGAGCCCTCATTTTTAAATAGTGACCCCTAATTCTAGATACACCAAGATACACACATCTTTCCACATGCAACCTGTCAAGACCGCTCATGATCTTAGATGTTCAAATCAAGTCGCCACTTACCCTTCTAAATTCCAGTGGATATAAGCCGAGCCTGTCCAATATTCCCTCATAAGACAGCCCACCCATTCCAGGTATTAGTCTGGTAAACCTTTTCTGAATTGCTTCCAATGCATTTACGTCCTTCCTTAAATAAGGAGACCAGTAATGTACACAGTACTCCAGATGTGGTCTCACCAATGCCCTCTGTAGCTGAAGCATAGCATCCCTACTTTTGCATTCAATTACCCTTCCGATAAATGATAACATTCTATTAGCTTTCCTAATTACTTTCTGAACATGCATACTAACCTTTTGTGATTCATGCACACGGACACCCAGATCCCTCTGCATCTCAGAGCTCTGCAATCTCTCACCATTAGATAATATGCTTCTTTTTTTATAATTCCTGCCAAAATGGACAATATCCCATTTTCCCATATTATACTCCATTTCCCAGGTCTTCACGCACACACTTAACCTATCTACATTCATTTACAGCCTACTTATGTCCCCTTGCCATGTTACGTTCTTACTCATCTTTGTGTCATCAGCAAATTTAGCAACCATGCCTTCGGTCTCTTCATCCAAGTCATTTATATAAATTGTAAAAAGTTGAGGTCCCAGTACTGATCCCTGTGGCACACCACTCGTTACATCTTGCCAACCAGAAAATGACCCGTTTATGCCTACTGCCTGTTTTCTGTTAGCTAACCAATCTTCTATCCATGCCAACATGTTACCCCCTTCAACATGAGCTTTTATTTTCACAAAACCTCTGATGTGGCACCTTATCAATTGCCTCCTGGAAATCTATGTACAGTACATCCACCGGTTCCCCTTTCTCCACAGCACATGGTACCTCTTCGAAGAACTCCAACAAATTGATTAAACATGATTTCCTTTTCATAAAACCATTTTGATTCTGCCTGATTACGTTGAATTTTTCTAAGTGCCAGCTACACTGTCTTTAACAATAGCTTCTAACATTTTACCTCAGACAGATGTGAGGCTAACATGCCTGTAGTTTCATGTTTTCTGTTTCCCTCCCTTTCTGACTAAAGGAGTTACATTCCCAATAAAGGAGTTGCATACAGAGTTAAGTAACTTGGTACAGGTTAAAACGCCTGTCTCTTGAAAAGTTGAGTAATGTAGCTGGACAGTTAGGGATTACTATCCGTCCAAAAGATAGGAAATCCGAAATCCTAAGACTTTTGGCCAACCATATTTCACTTGAAGCTGAAGACTCAAACAGGGTTAGAATCACTAACAGATAGAGTAATGTTAGCTAAGGTAGAACTAGAACAGAATAGACTAGAATTAGAATTCCAGAGAGAGCGAGAAGGAGCAGAGTGAGTGTCAAGAAAGGGAAAAAGTAAGAGTGTTCCAGAATGAGAATGAGGAAAGGGAGTTAAGGCGGCTCAAACAACTAGAGGAAGACCCATACACCCAGTGAAGGCACAGCTAGTGTGGGAGCTGCCCCTAGCTCAGGACCATGTGCTGAGCTCTTAAAGTTCTCCCAGTTCATGACAAAGTTAAATGAGGAGGATGTGGCAGAATTTTTCGTCAATTGTGAAAAGCTTGCAAAGCAACCAAAATGGCCGTCAGAGAGCTGGACACTGTTTTTACAAAACCAAGTAACAGGAAATTCCCATGAGGTTTATTCACTGTTGCCAGATGAAAGTTCATCAGATTATGAGATGACTAAAATTGCTATCCTGGGTGTACATGAAATAGTACTGGAAGTGTACCGTCAAACATTCCAAACCCTCCGAAAGCAGCCTGACTAAACTGACCTCGAGTTTGAAAGTGTTAAGCAGCTTCCGAACATAGGGACATTGGAGCAGGAGTAGGCCATTCAGCCCATCGAGGCTGCTCCACCATTCAATATGACCATGGCTGATCATCCACTTCAATGCCTTTTCCACAAATAATCTCCATATCCCATTTTTGTCATCTGCAGTTAGAAATCTGTCAATCTATACTTTAAATATACACAACGACTGAGATTCCACATCCGCCTGCGATGCAGAATTCCAAAGATTCAGAAACCTCTGAGTCAAAGTTTACTTCTCGTTTCTGTCCTAAATGGCTTCCCCCTTATTTCGAAATTGTATCCATTAGTTCCAGACTCCGCAACCAGGGGAATTTTCGTACATACGTCTACGCTGTCTATCCCTTTAATTATTTCATACGTTTCAATGAGATCCCGACACATTCTTTGAAACTCTCTAGAATACCGGCCCAGTTTCCCCAATCTCTCTTCATAGAACTGTCCCGCCATCCCGGGAACAAGTCTGGTGAACCTTCATTGCACTCCCTCTATGGCAATAATATCCTTCCTGAAGTAAAGTGACCCAAAATGCACATAATATTCCAGGTGTGGTCTAAGCAAGGTTCTATACACATGCTGCAAGACGTCAGTACTCCTGTACTCAAATCATCCCTTGATAATGGCGAACAGACTATTCGCCTTCCTAATTGCTTGCTGCACCTGCATCTTTTTCAGTGATTAACTGACACCCGGGTCCGTTTGTTCATCTACACTTTCTAATTTTTCACAATTTAAGAAATACTCTGCACATCTGTTCCTCTTACCAATGTGGATAACTCATATTTGCCCATATTACATTCCATTTGCCATGTTCTTACTCAGTCACTATGTCTGTCCAAATCCCCTTGAAGACGCATTGCATCTACCTCACAACATGCATTCCCACCTAGTTTTGAGTCATCTGCGAACTTGGAAATACTACATTTGGTCCCCACATCCAAATCATTGACATATATTGTTCAGAGCTGGGGCCCAAGTACTGATCCTTGCGGTCCCCAAATAGTCACAGCCTGCCAAAGTGAGAACGACCCGTTTCTTCCTACTCTCTGTTTTCTGCCTGTTAACCAATCTTTAATCCATGCCAGTATATTACCTCCTATCCCATGTGCTTTAATGTTACTAACCAACCTCCTGTGGGGTACTTTATCAAAAACCATCTGAAAATCCAAGGAGAACACGTCCACCGACTCCCCTTTATCAATTCTGTTAGTAACATCCCCAATAAAACTCCAACAGGTTCGCCAAACATGATTTCTCATTCATAAATCCATGTTTACGATGCCCAAACAGATTATTATCCAACTGTCCATTTATCACATCCTTTAGAATAAAATCCCAGCATTTTCCCAACGACTGATGTATGAGAGCAGGTCTATAATTCCCTGTTTTCTCTCTCCCTCCCTTCTTAAATAGTGGGGTGACATTTGCTACCTTTCAATCTGCAGGAACCGCTCCAGAATCTATAGAATTTTTGAAGATGATCACCAATGCAGCCACAATCTCCATAGCTATCTCTTCCCACACCCTGGGATGCAGAATATCAGATCCTGGCGCCTCATCAAACTTCAGCCCCATTAATTTCTCCAATACAACATTCTTACTAATATTAATTTCCTTCACTTCCTCAATCTCCCTAATCCCTTGGATCTCTAATTCTGGAAATTTCCTTGTATCTTCCTCAATGAGGGCAGACACAAAGTAATCATTTAGTTTTACTGTCATTTCTCTATTCACCATTGTACATTCCCCTGACACTGCCTGTATTGGACCCACATTTGTCTTCGCCAAATGTTTCATTTTTAGGTAGCTAAAGAATATTTAAAGTCAGTTTTTGTGTTTACTTTTGACCAGTGGATAGAAACACTCAAATTACAGCCCACATATCGAAACCTCAGAGTGGTGATCCATCTCAAGGAGTTCACAAATTCGCTCCCCCTCCCATTAAAACCCACAAAGAGGAACAAAGGGTTCAAAGAGCTAGACAAGTTGCAATTCTGGTGATGAATTTGCCCTTGCACACAAGGCCGTAACCCCAAAGGGAAACACTTCCCTGGTCACCACAAAGACCCGAGAATAAAAGGTCGGGGGGAGTTATAGAAATCCGAACAGCCAAGGGCAAGGAGGAAAAGCTGGACACACGGGGGCCCATCCTCAGGTCAAATAGGATGGTACTGAGAGCAGGAGAAACGGCCGAAGACCTGTGTGTTTCCAGTGTAATAAGGTAGGTCGCCATCGAGCTGAATGATGCAAGTGATGGGGAAAACCTGGAGGATTAATCAGGGTCCACCAGATCATAGCAGGAAAAAGGGCCCTGATGGAAATCACAACAGATCAGGCTGTGCCTCCAACTGCGGCAGTCAGACCCAGTAAGTCAGACCCAGACCCAGTCAGACCTACCACAGAGAGGGGGAAGGGGGGGGGGGGAATAAACAAAATCCTTGAGAGCTACCAGGAATTTGTATCCGAAGGAAAAGTGAAACCACACCCCTTGAGTGAGGGAAGTAAACCAATAGTCATACTCATGGATGCAGGGGCCTGCCAATCCCTTCTGCTGGGACAAAGGAAGTGCAGTGAATGCTAGAGCGTTAGTGAATGGTATCGGAAGACAGTATATGTCCATACCCTTATATCCGGTGCACTTGGAGTTTGACCCAGTTTCATGACTCTTTACCATGCGGATTGTCCCTAGTTTACTGATTGATGGGTCGAACTGCTCCTGGGTAATTATCTGACAGGGGAAAAGGTGGCAGCTTCCCCAGTAGTTCGAGAGAGACCAGAAGAGGTCCGGCAGACAGGGTAGTTACAGCAGAAATCCCTGATTGTGTGGTGACTCGGTCCATGGCCAAACAATCCCCTGAACTGACACTGCAGACGGCTGACCCTACTGTCTGGTTGTCTGAAACCTTCGTTGGGAAGTTAGAGGACCCAAAGGATGTGTTAAACAGTTCTTCCTTTTTTGTGGCTCCACAACCCGACCCAGTGTTAAAAAATAGCACAGACTTTCCAAACCAAAACTGAAGCAGAGGGAGATGCAGACTGTTACTATTTAAAGAATGAGGAGCTAATGAGGAAGTGGAGACCTCCTCACAGAACAGCGGATGAAGAGTGGACAGATGTTCACCAGATAGTGGTGCCGCTGAAGTCCCTTAAAGAAATATTAACAATGGCCCACGAACTTCTAATGGATGGACATGTCAGTATATGAAAAATCGAAGACCGCAGAAGACAGCATTTTGACTGGCCACAATTCCACAAAGATGTGGTGGAGTTCTGTAAAATTGGTCTCACGTGCCAGGTTGTGAGAACCCTTCAGCAGAATGCTGGTAGATTGTGTGGGACCCCTGCTGAAAATATAACGGGACGACCAGTATCTTCTCACCATTATGGATGTGGTGACCCGATTCCCAGAGGCCATTCTCCCTAAGAGCTATCTCTGCCAATGTAGTGGTGGAGGGGCTAAACCAATTCTTTACACTATATTGGCTTCCTGCTGAGATCCAGTCGGATCAGGGCACACATTTTATGTCCAGTATTTTTGAAAAGGTCATGGGTAATCTGGAGCACCGCAGCCTCACAGCTCCAGCGCCCCGGGTTCGATTCTGTGTACTGCCTGTGCGAATTTTGCGAGTTCTCCCTGTGACCGCGTGAGTTTTCACCAGGTGCTCCAGTTTCCTCCCACAGCCAAAGACTTGCAGGTTGATAGGGCCCTAGTATAGGTTGGTGGTAGGGGAGTTGAGGGATGGTGGGGATGTGGTAGGAATATGGGATTAATGTAGGATTAGTATAAATGAGTGGTTGATGGTTGGCACAGACTCGGTGGGCTGAGGGGCCTATTTCAGTGCTGCATCTCTAAATAAATAAAATAAGTAATTAAATAAAGTCCTCAGCCTACTATCCACAGTCACAATGGGCTTTGGAGCAGTACCACCAGACCCTAAAGACAATGATCAGTCCATACTGCAATGAGCAACCCCATGACTGGGACAAAGGGATGGGATTTCTCCTGCTGGTTACCGAGACTTATCTAATGATTCCACTGGCTTTAGTCTCTTTGAATTAGTTTATGGACACGAGATGAGTGGTCCTCTTAAATTAATCAAGAAGACGTTTTTGGGACACAGGGATGAGTCTTCCATGTTAGACCACATTTCCGTGCTCTGGGAGCGGCTCACGAGAGGCTGTGCAATGGCTCAGTAACAGCAAAAGATCTCACAGGCAGCTATGAAAAGGTAAGCAGACAGAAATGCCAAGGCTAGAACATGTCATCCCAGAAACCATGTATTGTTAATACTCCCAATGCACGGCGAACCCCTTAAAGCCCAGTTCAGTGGTCCATATCGAGTGGCAAAAGGAATAGTCAGATAAATTATTTAATTGACATCCCAGACCAAAGGAAAAAAAGTAAATGCTGTGGAGGGGACAGACAAGTACAGGTCTGTCAGACAGTCAGGAAGGGAGGATTGAAAAGGACAGTGAGGACAGGTTAGAGGATGGCCAGGAGAATTCCCAACTGGAACCCCCCCACTCTACGATTTGCCAACCCTGAAATGTTAGATAAATTGGACCACACACTCTCCTCATTAAATGCAGGTCAAAGAGGCAACCTAAAAAGGCTGCTCACAGCATTTACAGAAATGTGCAAGGACAAGGAAAGGTCCCAAAAAGGCATGTCAATGGTGAGGGAGATGCCTCACCTAGTCGAAGTGCAGCTGGAGAGTGCAGTGAAAGCTGGACAGACACCTGCGCGCAGTAATGTCGCAAAAGACATAGGGTAGATAAAAGAAAGTTCCTTCCCATAGTTAAGTAAAAAGTGAAGGGAAAATACCCTCAAGTAAACAGCACTTGTGCACCTCACCAGAAAGTTAAAAGTAAGGTCAGTGTGGATCTACCCTCTGAAGAACCCAATGATCAGATCCCAAACACAAAGCTAATCAAACCCAACAATTTCAAAGCCGAACTCAGCTAGAACAAAGGCCCAGAGGAAATCTCGGACATCTCACAGGGGCAAAAAAAACAATTTATTACACACTGTCGGTTTTGGGAGAAAGATTATCAAGGTGCATAGTACCTGAGTAGTTAAAACTTCATTAGAGGAGAGAAAAGGAAAACAAGCAATTGGTGATGCATTGTCCAAGGTCGAAACCGACACATAAACATCCCAGACAAAATGCCAAAAATATTTAAATCAGTACAGCTGTGACAGACAATGTCAGCTGCAGTAATTCTAAGATTAATGTGTGAATTTGAGAAGTGATTATTGAGAATGCATGTGTATTTCTTCCGTTTTCTTCCCACAATTCGGCAATGAAATGTTCCTATTATCACATTTCTTTCCATGTGCTATGCCGGTGTCACGATAGCACAATATGCCAAATGAGGAATTTTAATTCATCGATTGGAAACTTACACTAAATTTTTGATAGAAAACATCCTACCGTTAACCTTGAAAAAGCTGGCAGCCAAGATGGCCACCGCAATTGGCATCTGGAACACCTTTTCACATTCCAAAGCCTACGACAGGAGACACATGTCTGATGAGCCTGGACCTATATCATTGGCTTGCTCCAGTGATTGAATGACCTAAGATTACATTCATTAACACGGCATACAAGGCTACTCTGACAC
The DNA here is from genome assembly GCF_036365525.1 of Heterodontus francisci. Classification (NCBI taxonomy): domain Eukaryota; kingdom Metazoa; phylum Chordata; class Chondrichthyes; order Heterodontiformes; family Heterodontidae; genus Heterodontus; species Heterodontus francisci. The sequence goes on along the minus strand of NW_027140902.1, from coordinate 128,855 downwards.
ATTGAATTTCAAAGTGCAAACTCCTCCAAGTATATATACTGGCATCCTGAACCCTGGGGAGATAGAAGTTTCTAACTTTGAATCACATTAGAAGGGTCCAGAGAATGCACTGAGGCAGTCATGAGACCTTCTGCCCAACTCTGTGAAAGCTGGGAGTTTCCCCTGGACAAAAACAGACAAGCCAGTGATTCAAACTGTGCAGAAGCAGAAGGGCTGTGACCACCCCCCCCCCCCCCCTCACCCCGGACTCCCCCCACCTCTCTCTCTCCGTCTCTCTCTCCTCCTAACATCGCAAGTTTGAAAATCACATGCGACTGTGGGCCCCTCATGCCTACGGATTGCTACAGACAGAGTAACCAGGGGAAGAAAGCCACCTACAAGTCTGCCTGAAAGAAAACCCTGAGCAATGTGGACCAGCCACAAACCTCACTTCGACAAGCAAAAGACGTCAAGAATATAACTTCAGCTGGAAGACCACGGAATCGCCCAACATCACAGAATGAGTTTTTTTTTAAAATTTATTCTGGACTCAAATCCAACCACAAATTTACTTCTCACTCTGTAATCTATTTGTGTGTGTGTGTGTGATTCTCGTGTGAGTGTGTACGTAACTGTGTGTTGTGTTTTTTTTAATGATTTTATTTAGATCGGGTTTATATTGTTAAGTATAATAAACTCACCTCTTTCATGTTTAAACTCAAGAGAACCTGTCCAATCAGTTCCTTCACCATCACACCAAAGGTAAAATGTAAAACACTCAATGAGACGTTACTATTGCACTGTTTATAAAGGACAAACACTGTTGCAGTCAAATAAAGAAGACCCACTCTGACCCCTCCTCACCTGGCCATAACAATTGGCTGGGCTGGGGATGGAGCGAATATGGGGATGAACTCAGCTCAGCATTAAATAGATACCAGAGGTTGTAAACTTCCTGGTTCAGCCTCAGACAATGGCCAGCGAGCGGGATGCAGATCATGGACAGGGAATGGTGCTTGTGACAGAAACTGAAGACAATGGTTTCAGTCTTCTCACGATTTAAATGACAAGAACACTAAATCAGTGAAATATGGTTTATGAATCTAATAGTTGGATACAGAGACTTACCAGGGACACCAATAGTAGCGAGGATAGGATAGTAAATAAATTGAATCATCTTCAGAGCATAATAGATCCGCAATTCTAGTGTTATCCAATAATAATCCGCAGTAAGATAGTCAAACCAATAGGATAAACTCCTGTCACTTGTTGTAACATTCCAATCTATTGTTCTCAGATTCTGACCCATTGCTGTAACATTCCGATCTATTGTTCTCCTATTCGGACCCATTGTTGTAACATTCCAATCTATTGTTCAGATTCTGATCTCTCTTCACCATCTCTCTGCAGCCACGGATCCCTTTGAGTGCCGGAGCGGATGCTCCCGCTGACACTTTCAGCAAACACATTGAAAGGAGTCCTGTATTAATAGAAGAGGGAAACCCTCCAGTGACACCATTAGGGTCCATGGAGACCGGCATTAATTACAGTCACTGGACAAACTGGTTCAGTTAACCCCTTTCAATTCAACACTTTTTGTACTACAATAAAGTAGAACATTTATCCAGTCTGCATGGGAATTATGAGAGTTACTGAGGGAAGAAATGGTGGAAATGACAGAGGCAATGGACAAAATCTTTCAGTCCTCCTTGGATATGGGAGTGATGCCAGAGGTCTGGAGGATTGCCAATGTTACACCCTGTTTAAAAAGGAGAGGTTGGGTAAACCCTGTAAGCATCAGTCTAATGTTGGTTGTTGGAAACTTCCAGAGGTCAAAACCCAGCACAAAGATATATCTTGCTTGTAATACAACTTTTAATACATGACAAGCAGCACGGAAAGGTTAATGAAATATCATTCCTGATAATCTTCATCAAGTTCGTTGAGGACGTAACTGTGAGTGTTTCACGTAATATAATCATAGAAAGTTTAAGATACTGAAAGAGGCCACTTGGCCCATTGTGTCTGCAGCGGCCGAAAAATGATCCACCAACTCTAATCCCACCTTCCAGCATTTGATCCACAGCCCTGCAGATAATGACAGTTGAGGTGAACATCCAGTTTCCTTTTCACTGAGTGGAGAGATTCTGCTTAAACTATCCTTTCAGGCAGTAAGTTCTAGACCCTCACTATAAACAGGGGATGCAGTACTGAACCCTGTGGAACGCCACTGTAAACAGTCCTCCGGTCAGTAAAATGCCTGTCAACAACTACCCTTTAATAAAAACAAGAAATGCTGGAAATACTCAGCAGGTCTGGCAGCATCTGTGGAGAGAGTAGCAGAGTTAACGTGACAGGTCCGTGACCCTACATCGCTGATCTGAAAACTTAACTCTGCTTCTCCCTCCACAGATGTTGCCAGACCTGCTGAGTATTTCCAGCATTTATTGTTCTTACTTCAGATTTCCAGCTTCCGCAGTATTTTACTTTTATTATAACAATGACCCTTTGTTTCCTGCCACTGAGCCAATTTTGTATTTTTGGGTGGACAGGTTTCTCCTCAACTCCCAGTTAATCCTTCTACCGAGCACTTTAAGTCACTGCCCCCTAGTCACTGATCTCTCTGCTAAGGTGAATAGACTCTTCACCTCCACTCTATCCAAGCCCCTCAAAATTATGTCCATTTCAATCAGATCTGCATTCAGCCTTCTCTGTTCCAAGTAGAACAACCCCAGCCTATCTAATCTTGCTTCGTAGCTGCATTTTTCCAGTCCTGGCAAACATCCATGTAAATCTCCTCTGTACCCTCTCGAGTGCAATTACATCCTTTGTGTAATCAGGTGACCAGAACTGCACACAGTACTCAGGTTGTGACCTAACCAATGATTTATACAGTTCCAGCATAACCTCCCTGCTCTTGTATTCTATACCTCAGCTAATAAAGGAAAGGATTCCATATGCCTTCTTAACCACCTATCGACCTGACCTGCTACCTTCAGGACATCAGTGGACATTGACTCCAAGGTCCCTCACATCCTCTACGCTTCTCAGCATTTTCCTATTAATTGTCTATCCCTTTGCCTTGTTTGACCTCCTCAATTACACATTTCATACTTAACCGGTTGAATTCCATTTGACACTTTTCTGCCATCAATATCTTCCTGCAGCATACAGCTATCCTCCTCGCTATCTACCACATGGCAAATTTGTGTGCCATCTACACACATCTTGATCATGCCCCTACATTTACGTTCCAATCGTTAATATATGCTCCAAAAAGCAGGTGATCCAGAAATGAGCCCTGTGGAAAGCCACTTGAAACAGACCTCAAGTCAGTAAAACACCCATCAAGGAGATCCTAGTATTCTCTGGGAAGATAGGGAGGAGATTGCAGAGCCTTTGTCCTTGATCTTTATGTCGTCATTGTCGACAGGAATAATGCCGGAAGACTGGAGGATAGCAAATGTTGTCCCCTTGTTCAAGAAGGGGAGTAGAGACAGCCCTGGTAATTATAGACCTGTGAGCCTTACTTCGGTTGTGGGTAAAATGTTGGAAAAGGTTACAAGAGACAGGATTTATAATCATCTTGAAAAGAATAAGTTCATTAGCGATAGTCAGCACGGTTTTGTGAAGGGTAGGTCGTGCCTCACAAACCTTATTGAGTTTTTCGAGAAGGTGACCAAACAGGTGGATGAGGGTAAAGCAGTGGATGTGGTGTATATGGATTTCAGTAAGGCGTTTGATAAGGTTCTCCACGGTAGGCTATTGCAGAAAATACGGAAGTATGGGGTTGAAGGTGATTTAGAGCTTTGGATCAGAAATTGGCTAGCTGAAAGAAGACAGAGGGTGGTGGTTGATGGCAAATGTTCATCCTGGAGTTTAGTTACTAGTGGTCTAGCGAAAGGATCTGTTTTGGGGCCACTGCTGTTTGTCATTTTTATAAATGACCTGGAAGAGGGTGTAGAAGGGTTAGTTAGTAAATTTGCGGATGACACTAAGGTCGGTGGAGTTGTGGATAGTGCCGAAGGTTGTTATAGGGTACAGAGGGACATAGATAGGCTGCAGAGCTTGGCTGAGAGATTGCAAATGGAGTTTAATGCGGAAAAGTGTGAGGTGATTCACTTCGGAAGGAGTAACAAGAATGCAGAGCACTGGGCTAATGGGAAGATTCTTGGTAGTGAAGATGCACAGAGAGAGCTTGGTGTCCAGGTACATAAATCCCTGAAGGTTGCTACCCAGGTTAATGGAGCTGTTAAGAAGGCATATGGTGTATTAGCTTTTATTAGTAGGGGGATCGAGTTTCGGAGCCACGAGGTCATGCTGCAGCTGTACAAAACTCTGGTGAGACCGCACCTGGAGTATTGCGTGCACTTCTGGTCACCGCATTATAGGAAGGATGTGGAAGCTTTGGAAAGGGTGCAGAGGAGATTTACTAGGATGTTGCCTGGTATGGAGGGAAGGTCTTACGAGGAAAGGCCGAGGGACTTGAGGTTGTTTTCGTTGGAGAGAAGGAGGAGGAGAGGTGACTTAATAGAGACAAATAAGATAATCAGAGGTTTCGATAGGGTGGATAGTGAGAGTCTTTTTCCTGGGATGGTGATGGCAAACACGAGGGGACATAGCTTTAAGTTGAGGGGTGATAGATATAGGACAGATGTTAGAGGTAGTTTCTTTACTCAGAGAGTAGTAGGGGCGTGGAACGCCCTGCCTGCTACAGTAGTAGACTCGCCAACTTTAAGGGCATTTAAGTGGTCATTGGATAGATATATGGATGAAAATGGAATAATGTAGGTCAGATGGTTTCACAGGTCGGCGCAACATCGAGGGCCGAAGGGCCTGTACTGCGCTGTAATGTTCTAAATTCTAAATCAACAATCACCCTTTGTTTCCTGTCACTGAGCCAATTTTGTATCTGCGTTTCCCTGGATTCCATGCGATTTAATTTTTTAACTAGTACGCCACATGGGACCTTGTCAAAAGCCTTGCAAAAATCCATGGAGACCATATCATCTGCACTACCCTCATCTATCATCCTTGCTACTTCGTCGACAAATTCAATCAAGTTGGTCAAACAATATCTTCCCTTATCAAATCCATGCTGACTGTCCTTGATTGACCTGAGCCTTTCTAAGTGACAGTTTAACCTGTCTCTGAGAATAGATTACAATCATTTTCACACTACTGAGGTAACACTGACTGGCCTGCAATTGTTTGGTATATCTCTTGCTCCATTTTAAAGAGGTACAATGTTAACAGTTCACCAAACCTCTGGCACTACACCTGTATCCAGTGAGGATTGGAAAATGATGGTCAGAACCTCTGCTATTTCCTCTCTCACTTCATTTGACAGCCTAGGATACATTTCATCAGGCCCTGGTGATTTATCAACTTTCAAGGATGCTAATCCCATTAATACTTCCTCTCTCCTATGTATATCACATCCAATAATTCACACTCCTCCTCCTTAACCACAATACCTGCATCGCCCCCCACCCCCACTTTTGTTAAGACAGATACAAAGTACTTATTAAGAACCTTGACAACATCTTGCGCCCCTACTCATGTATATCCTCTTCTGTATATAGATTTTCAGTAGGCCTGTGATCAAATGACATTTCATAGAGTTGTTATGACATGGATTAATGTGACAGTGATGGTGTGGATATGACACTGACTCAGGGACAGAAAGCAGAGAGATGTGGTGAACAGTCATTGTTCAGACTGGAGGTGGAGGGGAGTATACAGTACTGTTTCTCAGGGTTCGATTCACTCCGCGTGATATCAAGAAACTACTGAAGGCACTGGATACTGCAAAGGCTATGAGCCGTCACAATATTCCGGAATAGTACTGAATACCTGTGCTCCAGAACTTCCATTCCCCCATCAAGCTGTTCCAGTACAGCTACAACATTGGCCTCTATCCTGCAATGTGGAAAATTGCCCAGGTATGTCCTGTACACAAAAAGCAGGACAAGTCCAACCCGGCCAATTACCGCCCCATCAGCCTATTCTCAATCATCAGTAAAGTGATGGAAGGTGTCATCGACACTGCCATCAAGCGGCACTTGCTTAGCAATAACCTGCTCAGTGACGCTCAGTTTGGGTTCCGCCATGGTCACATAGCTCTTGACCTCATTACTGCCTTGGTTCAAATATGGACAAAGGAGCTGAACTCAATAGGTGAGGTATGAGTGACTGCGCTGACATCAAGGCAGCATTTGACTGAGTATGGCATCAAGGAGCCCGAGCAAAAATGGAGTCAGTGGGAATCGGCGGGGCGGGGCGGTGGGGGGTGGGGGGACTTTCTGCTGGTTAGAGTCATACCTAGCGCAAAGGAAGATGGTTGTGGTTTTTGCAGGTCAATCAGCTCAGCTCCAATACATCACCACAAGAGTTCCTCAGGGTAGTGTCTTAGGCCTAACTATCGTCAGATGCTTCATCAGTTACATTCTTTCAATCATAAGGTCAGAAGTGGGGATGTTCGCTGATGATTGCACAATTTTCATGACCAATCGTGACTCCAAAGTACTGAAGCAGTCCGTGCAGAAATGCAGCAAGACTTGGACAATATCATGGCTTGGGCTGATAATTGACAAGTATCATTCGCACTGCACTAGTGCCAGGCAATGACCATCTCCAACAAGAGATAATCTAATCATCTCCGTTGACATTCAATGACATTACCATCGCTGAATCCCCCACTATCAACATCCCAGGGGCTACTATTGACCAGAAACTGAACAGGAATAGCCATATAAATACCATGGCTAAAAGAGCAGGTCATATGCGAGGAATCCTGAGGCGAGTAACTCACCTCCTGACTCCCCAAAGCGAGTCCACCATCTACAGGGCACAAGTCAGGAGTGTGATGGAATTCTGTCTGCTTGTCTGGATGGCTGCAGCTCCAACAACACTCAAGAAGCTCGGCATCATGATTGGCACCCCATCTACAATATTCACTCCCTCCACCACCGACGCACAGTGGCAGCATTGTGTACCATCTGCAAGATGCACTGCAGCAACACACCAAGGCTCCTTAGACAGCACCTTCAAAACACACAACCTCTACCACATAGAAGGGCAAGGGCAGCAGATGTATGGAAACACCACCACCTGCAAGTTCCCCTCCAAGCCACACACCATGCTGATTTGAAACTATCTTGCAGTTCCTTCACTGTCGCTGGGTCAAAATACTGGAACTTCCTTCCTAACAGCACTGTGGGTGTACATACCCCACGTGGATTGCAGTGGTTCAAGAAGGCAGCTCACCACCACCTTCTCAAGGGTAATTAGGGATGGACAACAAATGCTGGCTTATCCAGCGATGTCCACATCCCATGAATGAATAAAAAAAATGATGCCAGAGAACTGGAGGGCTGTAAATGTTACACCCTGTTTAAAAAAGGGGAGGTTGGATAAGTTCTGTAACTATCAGTCTAATGTTGATTCTTGGAAAATTCTGGAGGCCGTAACCCAGCACAAAAATATTTCTTGCTTGTAAAATCATATCTTAATAAATGACAAGCAGCAGGGATACCTTCATGGAAAATCATTTCTGATAGTCTTGATAGTTTGTTGACAGAATTGTGAGTGTTAACGAGGATAGCGTGATTCGTGTTATAGAATCATAGAATCGTTGAAAATTTAAGGCACAGAAAGAGGCCACTTGGCCCATCGTGTCTGTGCCTGCCGAAAAGTTATCCACCTATCTTATCCCACCTTCCAGCATTTAATCCATAACCCTGCAGATTATGACACTTGTGGTGCACATTCAGACTCTTTTTGAATCAGTAGAGGGTTTCTGCCTCAACCATCCTTTCAGGACGTGAGTTCCAGACCCTCACTAAAAGCAAGGGACCCAGTACCAAGCCCTGTGGAAAACCACGGCAAAGTCCTCCAGTCAATACCCGTCAACAATTACCCTTTGTTTCCTGTCACTGAGACAATTTTGTATTTCTGGGTGAACATGTTTTTCCTCAACTCCCTTCTGAAAGTTCCACCAATCACTTCAAATCTATGTCCCCTAGTCACTGACCTTTCTGCGAAGGTGAATAGAGCCTTCACCTCCACTCTATCCAGGCTCCACAAAATGTTGTTCATTTCAATCAGATCTCCCCTTAGCCTTCTCTGTTCCATGGAGAACAACCCAGGCCTATCCAATATTTCCTCATAGCTGCATTTTTCCAGTCCAAGCAACATCCTCATAAATCTCCTGTGTACCCTCTCTCGTGCAATTACTTCCTTTCTGTAATGTGGTTACCAGAACTCCACAAAGTATTCAAGATGTGGCCTAACCAATGTTTTATACAGTTCCAGCAAAGCCTCCCAGCTCTTACATTCTATACCTCAGCTAAAAAGGGAAATGATTCCATATGCATTCTTACCTGCCTTATTGACCTATCCTGCTATCTTCAGGGATATGTGGGCATTCACTCCAAAGTTCCTTACTTGCTCTACACTTCTCAGTATTGTCCCAGTAATCGTATATTCCTTTGCTTGTTTGAGCTCCTCACACTTATCCGGGTCGAATCCCATTTTGCTGCCCATCTGACCAGACCGTCAATATCTTCCTGCAGCCTTCTCGCTGTCGAACACATGGCCAATCTTTGTGTCATCTGCAAAAGTCTTGATCATACCCCCTACATTTACGTCTAAATCTTTAATATAGACAACAGAAAGCAGGGGACCCATTACTGAGCCCTGTGGAATGATATTGGAAACAGTCCTCCAGTCGCAAAAATACTTGTCAATAATTACCTTTTATTTCCTGCCACTGAGCCAATTTTGTATCTGCCTTGCTGCATTTCTCTGGATGCCATTGGATTTTATTTTTTGAACCAGTTTCTCATGTGGGACATTGTCAGAAGCCTTGCTAAAATCCATGTAGACCACATCAACTGCACTACCCTCATCTATATTCATTGTAACATCTTCAAAAAATTCGATCAATTTGGTCAAACAAGAGCCTCCCTTAACAATTCCATGCTGACTATCCTTGATAAACCTGTGCCTCTCTAAATGACAGTTTATCCCGTCTCTCAGAATAGATTACAATAATTTGCCCACTACTGAGGTTAGACTGACTGGCCTGTAATTATTCAGACTATCCTTCTCTCCCTTTTGAAACATGGTACAATGTTAGCAATTCTCCAATACTCCAGCACCAAAACTGTATCTAGTGAGGATTAGAAAATGATGGTGGGCAGACCCTCTGCTATTTCTTCTCTTGCTTCTTCGAACAGCCTGGGGTACATTTCATCCGGCTGTGGTTATTTTTCAACTTTCAAGGATGCTAATCCCATTAATACTTCCTCTCTCCCTATGTTTATCACACGCAATAATTCACACTCCTCCTCCTTAACGACAATATCTAAATCCCCCCTCTTTTCTGAAGACATACGCAAAGTGTTCAATAAAGAACCATACCAATATCTTCCACCCTTATACAAAGGTCACCTTTCTGATCTATTATGGGTCCTACTCTCCCCTTAGTTATCCTCTTACTCGTAATGTATTGAGAAAACATCTTTGGGTTCACCTTGATATTGCTTGCCAATATTATTTCATTCCCTCTCTTTCCTTTCCGAATTTCCTTTTTGATTTGACCCCTCCACTTTCTAAACTCCTCACAACTTTCTGTAGTATTGAGTTCTCAATGTCGGATATATGCTTCCCTTTTCTGTCTTATCCTACCCTGTCGGCACCTTGACATCCATGGGACTCGAGATTTGGCCGACTCACCCTTTTTCTTTGTGGGAACATGTTTATCCTGAACCTCTTGAATCTCCCCTTTGAATGCCTCCCACTGCTCTGAGACTGAAGTACCTTCAAGCAGCTGTTTCCAGTCCACTTTCGCTCCACAGTTTAGTAATATCAGCCTTGCCCCATTGAGAACTCTAACTGCTGATATATCTCTTGTCCTAGTCCATAATTATGTTAAAACTAACTGAATTATGATCATTCCCACCAAAATGCTCTCCCACTGCTACTCCTTCCACCTGCACATCTTCATTTCCTAAAACAATGTCTAAAAAGGCACCCTCTCTTGCTGGACTTGTGACATCCTTGTCAAAAACGTTCTCCTGAATGCACCCCAAGATTTCTGCTCCCTCAATTCTTTTCATACTAAAATTATCCCAGTTAATATTGGGGTAATTAAAATCCCCTACTATTACTGCCCTATTGTTCTTGCACTTCTCAGAGAGGTGCCTACATATCTGCTCTTCTATCTCCCCATGACTATTTGGCTGTCGAGATAACACTCCCAGCAGTGTGATTGTCCCTTTTTGGTTCCTCAGCTCAATCCATATGGTCTCACTTGATGAACCTTCCAACATATCATCCCTCCTCACAGCTGCAATAGATACCTTGACCAAAATTGTCACTCCCCCTCCTTTCTTATCACCTTCCCTATCGAGTCTGAAAACCCGGTAACCAGGAACGTTGAGCTGCCATTCCTGTCCCTCCTTAAGCCATGTTTCTGCAATAGCTATGATATCATACTACCCCGTGTCTATCTGTGCCCTCAGCTCATCTGCTTTATTTGCTATACCCCTTGCATTGAAATAGATACCCTTGAGCACCGCTAAGCTCTTCATCTTTATTTTATAACCTTTGTTTCCTCTGTCTTCCAGACTCATCCATTAATTTTCCGCCTTCCATTTTCATTTCTGATTTTGTCCCAGCTGAGTCTACCCTCAGGTCCCCATCCCCTACCAAACTAGTTTAAACCCTCCCCAACAGTACTAGCAAAACGTTCCACAAGGAACCCAGTCCCGACTCTGTTCAGGTACAAATCCCCCGGCCTATACAGGACCCATCTCGCCCAGAGCCGGTCCCAGTGTCCCAGGAATATGAAGCCCTCCTTTCTGCATCATATTTCCAGCCAAACATCCATCTGTCTTATCTTTCTATTTCTGTGCTCAGTTGTGCATGGCATTGGGAGTAATCCGGAGATTGCTACTTTTGACGTCCTGCTTGTCAATTTCTTCCCTTGCTCCCAAATTCTGACCACAGAACAACATTCCTCTTTCTACCTATGTCGTTGGTTCCGATGTGAACCACGACTTCTGGCTGTTCCCCTTCACCTTCAGGATGCTCTGCTGTCGCTCAGTGACATCCTTGACCCTGGCAACAGGTAGGCAACACACCATCCTGGATTCACGTCTGTGGCCGCAGAAACGCCTGTCTGTTCCCCTGACTATTGAACCACCGATCACTCTGGCTCTTTCCGTCATCCCTGTATCCCACTCTACAGCTGAGCCACCCGTGGTGCCATGGACCTGGCTCTGGCTGTACTCCCCAGGTGAAGCATCACTTTCCTCAGTATTCAGAACTGAATACCTGTTGGAGAGTGAGATGCACTCAGGGGTCACCTGCACTACCTGCCTGATTCTTTTTGACTGTCTGGTGATCACCCATTCCCTCTCTCCCTGCATACTCATAAGCAGAGGGGTGACCACATCTATAAACATGCTAAAGCTGAATAAACTGGTATATGAGAAGAAAGAATGTGCAGGGGTACGGGGAAAAGGCAGGGAATGGGATTAGGTGAATTGCTCATGCGGAGAGCCGGTGCAGACACAACGGGATGAATAGTTCCTTTTGTGCGGTAATAACACTATAATGCACCGTCTCAGATGGGTGTAATGGTGGAGAATGGGGAATCCATGGTGGGAAAGGGAAGTTGTCCTATTGGAACCGAAATCTTAGCAAGAATTGTCCGGGTCGAGGGCATCCAGGAAATATCCTCCCTGCAGCCACAATGTTCCAGTGGTGTTGGGAGTGAATGTTTAAGCCAGTGGATGGGGTACCAATCCTAGTTCTATCCTAGTGTCAAGCTTACACAGTTTTGTTTGAGCTGCATCCATTCAGGCAAATGGGCAGTGTTCCTGGAAAGGCTTTGGGGAATCAGGAAGTGTGCCGCTTGCCTTTTGCCCCAACCTCTAGCCGGCTCGAGTAGCTATGGCATTTTTGTGCCTGGTCCAGTCAGTTTCTGGTCAATGGTCACTCCCATAATGTTGAAGGTGAGGGAATCGGCAATGACATTGCCCCTGAATGTCAAGAGGTGGTGGTTATGTTTCTCTTCTTGGAAATGGTCATTGCCTGTCACCTATGTGGCCGTGAGCTTTACTTGCCACTTACCAGCCAAAGCCTGGATGTTGTCTAGGTCTTGCTGCCTACAGGCACAGACTGCTTCATTATTACTTCCTCCAGCTCCTGAAGTGTCCTCCGGATTCCTGGTGCCAATGACTGTGTCCTCATGACGGTGATGATATGAAGGGTGCAGCAGAACACCATGACCTTGGACACCTGATCCAGTGTGTAGTGGAGGGCTCCTCCCGAGAGGTTCAGACATCGGAAACATTGCTTCATCACACCGATGGTCTATTCCTGGTGACACCATTGCCCACGTTATACACAAGTTAATTGTGTGATGCTGGTTGGCGGTGGGAGGTGGTTTGGGGGAGTAGAAACATGAGATATGTCCAGAGGGGGTTTCCTTTGTCTCCGAGGAGCCACATTCTGAATCAGCATGGAGACCGAAGTGTTGGGACCGGCTGACTGCTTCAGAATGAAGGTATGGTGGCTGCAGCCAGCATAGTGGACATTCACCAATACGATGTACTGGGCATGCTCTCACACCAACTGTACATTAATGGAGTGAGAGTTCTTCCAGTTTCTCTGACTCTCCCTATTGAAATGGGGGCCCGGAAGAGCAACCTACACCATCAGGAATCCCGCTATCCTGACAAAGCCACGGGATCTCTCATCCTGCTTCTCCCTGCTGATGGAGAAAATGATGACATAGATGGTCACCCTCACGTCCCACAATTATCAATGGACAACATACAGGCCTCGCAACTACTGGTCCGTTAGTGTAACATCAGTGGTGATTAAGGTTTTAGAAACAATAATAAGGGAAAAATGGCGACACACACTTGGAGAGGTTTGAGTTAATTAAGGATTGTCAGCACGGATTTCGAAAAGGCAGATTATGCTTGACTGAGCTAATTGAATTTATTTCGATGATCAGAGAAGGTTGATGAAGGGAATGTGGTGGATGTTGTCTGCATGGATTTTATGAAAGTATTTGATGAAGAACCAAACAAAAGCTTGGTTAACAAAATTGAAGCTCATGGAATCGCATCCAATTGGATAAACAAATTGTCCAAAGGACAGCAAAAAGAGAAATGTGTTAAATGGTTGTTTTTCAGACTGGAGGATGGTAGACAATGACTCTATGACCCTAGCGCTCTCTATGACTGTATGTTGGATATGTCTCCGGCTCCTGCCTGGAAAGATCCAGATACATAGAGTTTCAATGAAGCTGTGACCTTAACAGCCACTGACAGCTCCGTCCTCACCCTGGTGAGAGGCTTCAGGTCGTGTTACAGGAGGTGACACAGTTCTGTGACCACCTCCTGATTGAATCAGAGTCACCTCACACACTGCTCCTGGGTTAGGTGTAGGTAGGAAAATTGCTCTTGGAAAACCCGGGGTGGGTTGGCAACGCCCCCTCCTCCTCCCTCTTTACAGAGCTTCCCCTCTCTGCAGTCTCTGCTCCATGTGTTGGTCATGTTACAGACCCAGAGACACTGTAACTACAGTCCCCATACCTCGTCCAGAGTTGGGTCACCAAATCCTCTGCCCTCCCTGAATGTCTGCAGCAGCTCACAACACAACCTCCAGAAAACCATCCACAGAACCTCCACCAACTTTAGAATAGCAGAAGTAAGTCAAACGCCCGTCACCTGTAAGTTGGATGCCTGGTCCTTTTAAATAAGACTAGAGGGGGTACCACGTGCTGCTGAATGTATGTTCAGCTGAGAGTGACTAACACAGGCGGTCAGTGGACATGCACAGACCAAGTTTCAAAGACGTACATCAAAGTTCCCGGTATGGTACATTGACATCACTTTCAAATCCATCCTCAAAGGAACAACACATATCCAGTACGATTGAGCTAGAGCCCCGCCCAGATTGGGACACTGTGCAGGCCACACTAGACGTGGCCGGCAGTGAAGACCACACGAATAGAACATAGATGATACGAGTTTGCTGGAGCCCTGCCCAGCATGGGGTATTGTGCACTTGCTGTGGTGGGCTCTGCGGTTCTCATCATTTTATGGATCCCAGCTTCTGTACAGTCAGCACCAGTAATGCTGCAGAGTCTAAAATCGTGGCTCTGGACAGATACAGAGGGAAATAAATTGACTTTAAAAGGAGAACTGAAAAAAGATTGAAGTCAAAAGAGTTGCAGGAATATGGGAAATGGACAGGGAAATGGGACCATCTGGAGGGGTGAGGCCATGGAGAGATTCAAACACAGGAAGGAGAATATTAAAATTAAGGTGCTGCCAGACCGGGAGCCAATGTCGATCAGTGAACACAGGGGTGATGGTTGATCAGGATTTGGTGTGAGTTAGGATACAGGCAGCAGAGTGCTGGATGGACTGTGGTTTATGGAGGTTTATAACTGGGAGGGTGAACTAGATGGAATTGGAATAGTCAAGTGTGGATTTAACAGTGACACTGATGAGGGTTTATGCAGCAGATGGGCTGAGGCAGAAGTGGAGACGGGTGATATTACGGAGGAGTTAGTAGGCAGGGTGGTGATGGACAGAATATGGAGATGAACTCAGCTCAGGTTTAAATATAACACAGAAGTTGTAAACTGTCTGGTACAAGCTCAGATATTGGGCAGAGTGGAGTATGTGCTTCCCAGATAGGGGATGGAGTTTGTGATGGAGACCAATGATAGTGGCTTCAGTATTCCCCAAATTTACATTACAGAACAGTATTTCAGTGAAACAGTGTTTACAGATCTCCTAGCCTGAAATAGAGACAGCAACAGCAGCAACGATGAGAGAGTAAATGACAAGAACTGTAATTCAGTTGAGAATGGTTTATAGAGCTAATAGCTGGAGGTATTCACCAGGCATACAACGGCATCAAGAAGGGCAGAGTAAATTACAGGAGCAGTAATGCAGTTAAACATGGTTTAAAGAATTAATAGCTAGATAGAGAGACTTACCAGGGACACCAATAATAGCCAGGCTGGGGTAATAAATATATTGAATAATCATCAGTGCGAGATAGATACGAGAGTTTAATGACATCCAATCATAATATGTAGAAAGGGAGTAAAGTTCCGAGGATAAACTCTTGTCCATTGTTGTAACATTCCAATCTATTGTTCTCAGATTCTGACCCATTGTTGTAACATTCCAATCTATTGTTCTCAGATTCTGATCTATCCTCTCTCTATCTCTCTGGAGCAGCTGATCTCTGTAAGTGCCGGGGCTGATGTTCCCACTGACTATGGAATAACATATTGAAAGAAGCCCCTTATTAATAGAAGATGGAAAACACAATTTGGGTCCATGGAGACTGACATTATGTACAGTCACGGAACAAACAGATTCAGTTAACTCTTTTCAATCCAACACTTTTTGCACCACAATAAAGTTGAACATTTACCCAGTCTGGATGGGATGTATGAGGGTTGCTGAGGGAAGGAATGGTGGAAATATCCGAGGCACTGGCCAGAATATTCCAATCCCCCTTGGATATTGGCGGGATGACAGATTTCCACAGGCTCGCCACTCTCTGGGTGGAGAAACGTCTCTTCATCTCAGTCCTGAAAGTTTTACCCTGTATCCTTAGACTATGAGCCCTCGTCCGGGAGTCCCCCACCATCGGGAACATCCTTCCTGCATCTACCCTGTCAAGTCCCGTTAGAATGTCATAGGTTTCGATGAGATCCCTCCTCACTCTTCTGAATTCCAGTGAATATAGTCCTAACCGACTCAATCTCTCCTCCTACGACAGTCCTACCACCCCAGGAATCAATCTGGTAAAACTCTACTGCACTCCCTCTATAGCAAGAGCATCCTTCCTCAGATAAGGAGACCAAAACTGCACACAATATTCCAAGTGCAGCCTCACCAGGGCCCTGCATAATTGCAGCAAAACATCCCTGCTCTTGTACTCGAATCCTGTCTCTATGAAGGCCAACATGACATTCGCCTTTCTCTACCACCTCTTGCACCTGCATGCTTACCTTCAGTGACTGGTGTACGAAAACACCCAGGTCTCGCTGCATATTCGCCTCTCTCAGTTTATAGCCTTTAAGATAATATTTTTCCTTCCTGTTTTTGCGAGTAAAGTGGATAACTTCACATTTATCCACATTATACTGCATCTGCCATGCATTTGCCCACTCACTCAACTTGTCCAAATCACCCGGAAGCCTCTCTGCATCCCCCTCACAACTCACCCTCACACCCAATTTTGTATCATCTGCAAATCTGGAGATATTAGAATTAGAATTAGAACATTACAGCGCAGTACAGGCCCTTCGGCCCTCGATGTTGCGCCGACCTGTGAAACCATCTGACCTACACTATTCCATTTTCATCCATGTGTCTATCCAATGTCCACTTAAATGCCCTTAAAGTTGGCGAATCTACTACTGCTGCAGGCAGGGCGTTCCACGCCCTTACTACTCTCTGAGTAAAGAAACTACCTCTCACATCTGTCCGATATCTATCACCCCTCAACTTGAAGCTATGTCCCCTCGTGTTTGCCATCACCATCCGAGGAAAAAGACGCTCACTATCCACCCTATCTAACCCTCTGATTATCTTATATGTCTCTATTAAGTCACCTCTCCTCCTCCTTCTCTCCAACGAAAACAACCTCAAGTCCCTCAGCCTTTCCTCGTAAGACCTTCCCTCCATACCAGGCAACATCCTAGTAAATCTCCTCTGCACCCTTTCCATAGCTTCCACATCCTTCCTATAATGCGGTGACCAGAACTGCACGCAATACTCCAGGTGCGGTCTCACCAGAGTTTTGTACAGCTGCAGCATGACCTCGTGGCTCCGAAACTCGATCCCCCTACTAATAAAAGCTAACACACCATATGCCTTCTTAACAGCCCTATTAACCTGGTTAGCAACCTTCAGGGATTTATGCACCTGGACACCAAGATCTCTCTGTTCATCTACAGTACCAAGAATCCTCCCATTAGCCCAGTACTCTGCATTCCTGTTACTCCTTCCAAAGTGAATCACCTCACACTTTTCCGCATTAAACTCCATTTGCCATCTCTCAGCCCAGCTCTGCAGCCTATCTATGTCTCTCTGTACCCGACAACATCCTTCGGCACTATCCACAACTCCACCGACCTTAGTGTCATCTGCAAATTTACTAACCCACCCTTCTACACCCTCTTCCAGGTCATTTATAAAAATGACAAACAGCAGTGGCCCCAAAACAGATCCTTGCGGTACACCACTAGTAACTAAACTCCAGGATGAACATTTGCCATCAACCACCACCCTCTGTCTTCTTTCAGCTAGCCAATTTCTGATCCAAAGCTCTAAATCACCTTCAACCCCATACTTCCGTATTTTCTGCAATAGCCTACCGTGGGGAACCTTATCAAACGCCTTACTGAAATCCATATACACCACATCCACTGCTTTACCCTCATCCACCTGTTTGGTCACCTTCTCGAAAAACTCAATAAGGTTTGTGAGGCACGACCTACCCGTCACAAAACCGTGCTGACTATCTCTAATGTACTTATTCTTTTCAAGATGATTATAAATCCTGTCTCTTATAACCTTTTCCAACATTTTACCCACAACCGAAGTAAGGCTCACAGGTCTATAATTACCAGGGCTGTCTCTACTCCCCTTCTTGAACAAGGGGACAACATTTGCAATCCTCCAGTCTTCCGGCACTATTCCTGTCGACAATGACGACATAAAGATCAAGGACAAAGGCTCTGCAATCTCCTCCCTAGCTTCCCAGAGAATCCTAGGATAAATCCCATCTGGCCCAGGGGACTTATCTATTTTCACTCTTTCAAAAATTGCTAACACCTCCTCCTTGTGAACCTCAATCCCATCTAGCCTCGTAGCCTGAATCTCAGTATTCTCAACAACATTTTCTTTCTCTACTGTAAATACTGACGCAAAATATTCATTTAACACTTCCCCTATCTCCTCTGATTCCACACACAACTTCCCACTACTATCCTTGATTGGCCCTAATCTAACTCTAGTCATTCTTTTATTCCTGATATACCTATAGAAAGCCTTAGGGTTTTCCCTGATCCGATCCACCAATGACTTCTCGTGTCCTCTCCTTGCTCTTCTTAGCTCTCCCTTTAGATCCTTCCTGGCTAGCTTGTAGCTCTCAAGCGCCCTAACTGAGCCTTCACGTCTCATCCTAACATAAGCCTTCTTCTTCCTCTTGACAAGCGCTTCAACTTCTTTAGTAAACCACGGCTCCCTCGCACGACAACTTCCTCCCTGCCTCACAGGTACATACTTATCAAGGACACGCAGTAGCTGCTCCTTGAATAAGCTCCACATTTCGATTGTTCCCATCCCCTGCAGTTTCCTTCCCCATCCTACGCATCCTAAATCTTGCCTAATCGCATCATAATTTCCTTTCCCCCAGTTATAATTCTTGCCCTGCGGTATATACCTGTCCCTGCCCATCGCTAAGGTAAACCTAACCGAATTGTGATCACTATCACCAAAGTGCTCACCTACATCTAAATCTAACACCTGGCCGGGTTCATTTCCCAGTACCAAATCCAATGTGGCATCGCCCCTGGTTGGCCTGTCTACATACTGTGTCAGAAAACCCTCCTGCACACACTGGACAAAAACTGACCCATCTAAAGTACTCGAACTATAGTATTTCCAGTCGATATTTGGAAAGTTAAAGTCCCCCATAACAACTACCCTGTTACTCTCACCCCTGTCGAGAATCATCTTCGCTATCCTTTCCGCTACATCTCTGGAACTATTCGGAGGTCTATAAAAGACTCCCAACAGGGTAACCTCACCTCTCCTGTTTCTAACCTCAGCCCATACTACGTCAGTAGCCGAGTCCTCAAACGTCCTTTCTGTCGCTGTAATACTCTCCTTGATTAACAATGCCACACCCCCCCCCCTCTTTTACCATCTTCTCTGTTCTTACTGAAACATCTAAATCCCGGAATCTGCAACATCCATTCCTGCCCCTGCGCTACCCATGTCTCCGAAATGGCCACTACATCGAGATCCCAGGTACCAACCCATGCTGCAAGCTCACCCACCTTATTCTGGATGCTCCTGGCGTTGAAATAGACACACTTTAAACCAGGTTCTTGCTTGCCAGTGCCCTCTTGCGTCCTTGTAACCTTATCCCTGACCTCACTACTCTCAACATCCTGTACACTGGCACTACAATTTAGGTTCCCATTCCCCTGCTGAATTAGTTTAAACCCCCCCGAAGAGCACTAGCAAACCTCCCCCCCAGGATATTGGTACCCCTCTGGTTCAGGTGAAGACCATCCTGTTTGTAGAGGTCCCACCTACCCCAGAAAGAGCCCCAATTATCCAGGAAACCAAAACCCTCCCTCCTGCACCATCCCTGCAGCCACGTGTTCAACTCCTCTCTCTCCCTATTCCTCGCTTCGCTATCACGTGGCACGGGCAACAACCCAGAGATAACAACTCTCTTTGTTCTCGCTCTAAGCTTCCACCCTAGCTCCCTAAATTTCTGTCTTAAATCCCCATCTCTCTTCCTACCTATGTCGTTGGTGCCTATGTGGACCACGACTTGGGGCTGCTCCCCCTCCCCATTAAGGATCCCAAAAACACGATCCGAGACATCACGAACCCTGGCACCTGGGAGGCAACATACCAACCGTGAGTCTCTCTCGTTCCCACAGAACCTCCTATCTGTTCCCCTAACTATGGAGTCCCCAATGACTAATGTTCTGCTCCGCTTCCCCCTTCCCTTCTGAGCAACAGGGACAGACTCTGTGCCAGATATCTGTACCCCATTGCTTACCCCTGGTAAGTCGTCCCCCGCAACAGTATCCAAAACGGTATACCTGTTGTTGAGGGAAACGGCCACAGGGGATCCCTGCACTGCCTGCTGGTTCCCTCTCCTTCCCCTGACGGTAACCCATCTACCTACTTCTTTTACCTGAGGTGTGACTACCTCCCCATAACTCCTCTCAATAACCTCCTCCGCCTCCCGAATGATCCGAAGTTCATCCAGCTCCAGCTCCAGTTCCCTAACACGGTTCTCGAGGAGCTGGAGTTGGGTGCACTTCCCACAGATGCAGTCAGCAGGGACACTCTTGGCGACCCTTACCTCCCACATTCTGCAGGAGGAACATGCAACTGCCTTAACCTCCATTCCCACTATTCCAAATTCCCAACAAATCTACTGAAAAACCAAAAAAAACAAAAAGTCAAAACTTGTTAGGTTAGCAATCCAACGGACAGAACTTCCTAAATAAAAAGCTTACCTTATCAACACACCAGAGTCCTTTTTTTATGGTTAGAGGAGGAGGGTGGGTGGGAGACACTACACGTGTAGTGTCTCGGGTACAGCCACCACACAAATATATACCCTTTTCCTTACCCAGCAGTCCCCTGGTCCTCCGAAAACAAAAGGGAATTCACTTTTAAACTTACGCTGAAATTGACTTCACAGCTGTAAGCCCGTTCACGCACCTCCGTTGCTATCCACGCTGCAGTCACCGAAACTAAAAGAAAGAGATTCTAAACCACACAAATATATACCCTTTTCCTTACCCAGCAGTCCCCTGGTCCTCCGAAAACAAAAGGGAATTCACTTTTAAACTTACGCTGAAATTGACTTCACAGCTGTAAGCCCGTTCACGCACCTCCGTTGCTATCCAAGCTGCAGTCACCGAAACTAAATTACATTTAGTTTCCTCATCTAAATCATTAATATATATTGTGAATAACTGGGGTCCTAGCTCCGATCCCTGCGGTACCCCACTAGTCACTGCCTGCCATTCAGAAAAAAATCTGTATGTTCCAATGCTTTGTTTCCTGTCTGCCAACCAATTTTCTATCCATCGCAATACACTACCCCCAATCCCATGCGCGTTAATTTTCCACGATAAACCCTTACGTGGAACTTTGGCGAGAGCCTTCTGAAAGTGCAAATAAACCACATCCACTGGCTCCACCTCATCAACTCTACTAGTTACATCCTCGAAGAATGCTAGTAGATTTATCAAGCATGATTTTCCTTTCATAAATCCATGCTGACTCTATCCGATTCTACCACTGTTCTCCAAGTGCTCTGCTGCAAAATCTTTGATAATGGACTCCAGGATATTTCCCACGACCGATGTCAGGCTGACTGGTGTACAATTTCCTGCTTTTTCTCTACTCCCTTTTTGAATAGTGGGGTAACATTAGCTACCTTCCAATCTGTAGGAACTGTTCCGGAGTCCATAGAATCTTGGAAGATGACGACCGATGCATCCACTATTTCTAGGGCCACTTCCTGAAGTACACTGGGATGTAGATTACTAGGACCTGGGGATTTATCGGCCTTCAATACCATCAACATCTCCAACACCATTTCTCTACTAATACTGACATCTTTCAGTTCCTCTCTCTCACTAAACCCTGTATTCACCAACATTTCTGGTATGATATTGGCGTCCTCCTTTGTGAAGACAGAACTAAAGTATGCATTTAGTTGGTCAGCCATTTCTTTGTTTCCCATAATACATTCCCCTGTTTCTGACTGTAACGGGCCTTCATTTGTCTTCGCCAATCTTTTCCTCTTCACATACCTATAGATTCGTGTACAGTCAGTTTTTATGTTACCCGTAAGCTTACTCTCGTACTCCATTTTCCCCTTCTCAATCAATCCCTTGGTGCTCCTTTGCTGAATTTTAAACTGCTCCCAATCCTCAGGTCTGTTGTTGTTCCTGGCAAATTTATATGCCTCTTCCTTGGATCTAATGCTGTCTCCAATCTACCTTGTAAGCCATGATTTGGCAACCTTTTCCGTTTTACTTTTGTGCCAGACAGGGATAAACAATTGTTGCAGTTTATCCATGCACTCTTTGAATGTTTGCCTTTGCCTATCCAGGGTCATCTCTTTCAGTAACATTTCCCAATGTATCATCAACGACTCATGCCTCATACTTTCGTAGCTTACATTATTAAGATTCACGACCCTAGTCTCAGAATCAACTAGGTCACTCTCCATCATGATGAAGGATTTTATCATATTATGGTCGCTCATCCCCAAGGGATCTCGCACAACTAGATTGTCAATTATTCCTCTCTCATTACACAATAACTAGTCTAGGATGTCCCGTTCTCCAGTTGGTTCCTCAAAGAATTGGTCCTGAAAACCATCCCGTGTATTCTACAGGAATTCCTCCACAATGTATTGTGACCAATTTGATTTTCCCAATCTATATGCAGATTCAAGAAACTCATTACAGATGTTCCTTTATCGCATGCGTCTCTAATTTCCTGTTCATTGCCATTCCCAAATTCAGTACTACAGTCTGGGGGTCTATATACAAACCCCACTAACGTTTTCTGCCCCTTCGTGTTTCTCAGCTCTACCCATACATATTCGATCTCGTCAGAGCTAATATCCTGCCTCACGATTGCGTTAATTTCCTCTTTAACCAGCAATGCAACTCCACCGGGGTTGGAGATAGGCCGTTTTACTGATAGTGTGAATATTTGGTCAGAAGCTCATCTCAAGACATCTCAGGGTTAACTATGTAACTAAGTCTGTGAACAGTTTGGCTTCGTCCCAAACATTTACAAAGGAGAGGGATGGAGTGTGTAACTAGGAAATGTTTGGAGCAGAGACAGAAAACAATGGCTTCAATCTTCTCAATATTTAATTGACATTGCAGATGTGTGAGATAATACATTTTGAAAGGATGAATGAGGAGAGACAATACAAGTTAAATGGGACAACTATAAAGGTGGCGAAATAACAGAGACACCTGGGGTGTTTGTGCACAAATCTTTGAAGGTGGCAGGAAAGGTTATCTTGACAGTTAATAAACGTACGGG
This sequence comes from Heterodontus francisci, assembly GCF_036365525.1. NCBI lineage: Eukaryota > Metazoa > Chordata > Chondrichthyes > Heterodontiformes > Heterodontidae > Heterodontus > Heterodontus francisci. Next base: position 105,978 of record NW_027140902.1, on the reverse strand, counting down.
ATCCTTGGGTTTATAAATAGAGGCAAAAAGAACAAAAGCAAGGACATTATGTGAAAAATATATAAAATGCTAGTTCAGCTGCGCCTGGAGTCTTGTGTCGAATACTGGGAACCACACTTTCGGCAGGACATGAAGCCTTCGGAGAGGGTACAGAACTGTTTTGCTGGAATTTGTCAGGGAATGTGGGATTACAGTTATGTCGCTGGGGTTGTTCTGCTCAGAGCAAAGAACTTTCAGAGGAGATTTGATTGAGGTGTTTAACATTCGGAAGGATTTAGATAAATTAAATAAAGAGAAACTGTTTCCAATGTCCAAGAGACACAGATTTAAGGCGATTGGTAAAAGAAGCAGATATGAGGATTTTTGTTTCTGAGTGGTTTGGATTTGGAATGCACTGTCTGATAGGCTGATGGATACAGATTCAATAGTAGATCACAAAAGAGAATTGGACAAATATCTGAAGGAGAAAAAATGCAAGAATATAGTGAAAGAGCCAGGGAGTGGGACTAACTGGATTGCTCTTTGAAAGGGCCAGCACAGACTTGATCGGCCGAATGACCTCATTATGTCTGTGCTATTCTATGAATCTATGATGGTTCCCACCTGGACTTTCACAATATTCCAATCCTTTCACAAGGAGTTTGATAAAGTACCACATAAAAGCCATGTTACCGAATTAGAAACACATGGGATAAAAGGACCAATATCAGCTGTGGCTCAGTTTGTAGCTCTCTCCCCTTTCAGTCACAAGCTTCCAGGATCAAGTGTCACTGCAGGACTTGATCACAAGAATCAATGCTGACATTGCAGTGCAGTAATGAGGGTGTGCTGCACTGTCAGAAGTGCAGTCTAGCGAATGAAACTTTAAACCAAGTTGCAGTCTGCCCTCTCAGGTGGATGTTAAAGATCCCATCGCACTATGTAGAAGCAGGGCAGGGGAATTATTCCCGGTGTCCTGGTCAAAATGTTTCCTTCAATCAACATCACAAAAACAGATCTGATCATTATCACATTGCTGCTTGTGGGATCTTGCTGTGCAGAAATTGTCTGCCTGTTTCCTACATTACAAGAGTGACTTCGCTTTAAGAAGTATTCATTGGAAGTATACATTAAGAAGTATTCACTTTGGAACATGCAGTGGTCACGAAAGGCGTTTCATAAATGGAAGTCTGTTCTTTTATTTTCAATGTCAGCATGTGGGAAATTAGCTCAGTGACAGAAAGTAGAGAATAGTGGAGAATGGTTGTTGTTCAGTCTGGAGGGAAGTACACAGTGGGGTTCCCCAGGGTCACTGTTGCTGTATGTTAATGCAATGGGCTTGTGTACAGAGGTGATAATATCAAATATTTCAGATGGCAGGAAAGGCAGAAATGTTGATAAACAATGAGAAGGATAGGAACACACTTCAGGAGGACAGAGACTGACTGGTGCAATTTGCAGGCGGATGGCAAATGCTAGTCAACACAGCGAAGTGTGAAGTGAGACATTTGGGTAGGAAGTGCAAGGGAAGGCAACAGAAACAAATTGGTATTGTTTAAATGAGGAGACAGGAACAGAGAGTCTTGGTGTGCATTCAGACAGATCTTTGAAGGCCGCACGAAAAGTTGACAAGTTTATGCCTGATATAACAGACATCAGGGAGAAAACACTATTGAGAATCAGGCTGAATACAGAACGTCCAGAGGGAAAGTGAAAAAGCAAATAAGAGAAGCAAAGAGTGAGCATGAAAAGAGGCGAGCACTGAAGGAAATCCCAAAGTTTTCTACAGGCATCTAAATAGTAAAAGGGTAGTAAAAGGAACAATGGGGTCGACTCAGGACCATAAAGGGGATTTGCACATGGAGGCAGAGGATATAGCTGAGGGACTAAATGAATAATTTCCACCTGTCTTTACCAAGGAAGAAGATATGGAATCCTTTCCTTTATTAGCTGAGGTATAGAATATACGAGCAGGGAGGTCATGATAGAATTGTGTAACTCATTGGTTGGGACACAACTTGAGTACTGTGTGCAGTTCTGCTCACCTCATTACAGAAAAGATGTAATTGCACCAGAGAGGGTACACAGGAGATTTACGAGGATGTTGCCAGGACTGGAAAAATGCAGCTATGAGGAAAGATTGGATAGGCTGGGGTTGTTCTTCTTGGAACAGAGAAGGCTGAGGGGAAATCTGATTGAAACGTACAAAACCGGGAGGGGTCTGGATAGAGTGGAGGTGAAGGGTCCATTCACCTGAGCAAAGCGGTCAGTGACGAGGGGGCATGGACTTAAAGTGATTGGTAGAAAGATTAAAAGGGAGCTGCGGATTTTATTTTTCACCCAGCGGGTTGTGGGAGCCTGGAACTCACTGTCCGAAAGGGTAGTTGAGGCAGAAACCCAAAACTCATTCAAAAGGTGTCTGGATATGCACCTCAAGTGCAGTAATCTATCAAATGCTGGAAGGCAGGATTAGAATGGATGGGTCGTTTTTTGGACAGCATAGACACGATGGGCCAAGTGGCCTCTCTCTGTGCCATAAACTTTCTACGATTCTAAGATGCAACCCAGGCAATGTTGAAAGAGGAGGTAATTCAGACACTAGTGGGGTTTAAAATTGATAAAGAGGAAGTATTAGATAGGCTGTCTGGACTTAAATTGAATAAAGCACCAGGAACAGATGAGATGTATCCAAGGATACTGAGGGAAGTGAGGGTGGAAATCGCAGAGGCACTGGACATAATTTCTCAATCTTTCTTTGACTTGGGGGTGATGCAAGAGGACTGGAGAATTGCAAACGTTACACCCTTGTTCAAAAAGGGTGTAAAGATAAGGCCAGCAACTACAGGCCTGTCAGTTAAACTTCGGTGGTGGGAAAACTTCCAGAAAGAAATAATCTTGGACAAAGCTAATGGTCACATGGACAAATGCGAGTTAAGTAAACAAGCCAGCATGGATTTCTTGAGAGAACATCATGTTTAACTAATTTGCTGGAGATGTATGAGGTGGTATCAGAGATAGTTGGTGAGGGCAATTCTGTTGATGTGGTGTACATTGACTTTCATATAACGGTCTATTCAGTTTCAAATGAACCTGCCTCCACCATTCTCAAGCAGTGCATTCCAGACATTTAACTATTCCCTGCATGCAAAAACCTTTTGATACAATGCCACACAACAGACCTGTGAGCAAACCTGCAGCTCATGGAATAAAAGGGACATTAGCAACATGGATACGAAATTAGCTGAGTGACAGGAAACAAAGAGTAGTGGTTAATGGATGTTTTACAGGCTGGAGGAAGGTTTGCATTGGAGTCCCCCGGACATCAGTGTTGGGATCCTTGCTTTTCCTGATATATATTAAGGACCTAAACCTGGGTGTACAGGGCACAGTTTCAACGTTTGCAGCTGATACGAAAGTTGGAAGCATTGTGAACTGTGAGGAGGATAGTGTAGAACTTCAAAAGAACACACACAAGTTGGTGGAATGGGCAGACAGGTGGCAGATGAAGTTCAATACAGAGAAATGTGAAGTGATTCATGTTGATAGGAAGAACACGGGGAGACAATATACAATAAAGTGTACAATTCTATAGGGTATGCAGGAGCAGAGGGACCTGTGTGTATATGTGCATCAGTCATTGAAGGCGGCAGGACAGGTTGAGAAGGTGTTTAATAAAGCATGCAGTATCCTGGGCTTTATTAATAGGGGCATAGAGTACAAGAGCAAGGAAGTTATGTTGAACTTAGATCAGACACTATTTCAGCCTCAGCTGTGGCATTGCATCCAGTTCTGAGTGCCACACTTGAGGAAAGACGTGAGGGTATTGGAGAGAGTACAGAAAATATTCACGTGAATGATTCCCGGGATGAGGATTTTCAGTTATGAAGATAGGCTGGAGAAGTTAGGACTGTTTTCCTCGGAGAAGGCTGAGAGGTGCTTTCGCAGAGGGTTCAAAAATCATGAGGTGTCTGGATAGAGTAGATAGAGAGAAACAGTTCCCACTCGTGAAAGGATCGAGAATGAAAGGGCACAGATTTAAAGTCATGGGTAAAAGAAGCAAAGACGACCTGAGGAAAATATTTTTTCACACAGTGAGTGGTTAGAGTCTGGAATGCACTGCCTGAGAGTGTGGTGGAGCCAGGTTCAATTGAAGCTGAATAGACTATTATATGAGAAGGAAGAATGTGCAGGGTTACAGGGAGAATGCAGGGAACGGCATTAGGTGAATTGTTCATTCGGAGAGCCACTCCAGACACGAAATGCTGAATCGGTTGGTGATGGAAAGAAAATGGAGATGAACTCAGCTCAGGATTGAATATAAGCGGGCAGAACCCGGTCCTCCTCCCTCTTTACAGAGCTTCCCCTTTCTGCAGCCTCTGCTCCATTTGTTGATCACGTTACAGATCAAGGTACATTGTAACTCCAGTCAAGAACAAAGAACAAAGAACAGTACAGCACAGGAACAGGCCATACGGCCCTCCAAGCCTGCGCCGATCTTGATGCCTGCCTAAACTAACAACTTCTGCACTTACGGGGCCCATATCCCTCTATTCCCTTCCTATTCATGTATTTGTCAAGATGTCTCTTAAACGTCGCTATGGTATCTGCTTCCACCACCTCCCCCGGCAGCAAGTTCTAGGCACTCACCACCCTCTGTGTCAAAAACCTGCCTCGCACATCCCCTCTAAACTTTGTCCCCTAGTAACTGACTCTTCCACCCTGGGAAAAATCTTTTGACTATCCACTCTGTCCATGCCACTCATAACTTTGTAAACCTCTATCATGTCGCCCCACCACCTCCGTCGTTCCAGTGAAAACAATCCGAGTTTATCCAACCTCTCCTCATAGCTAATGCCCTCCAGACCAGGCAACATCCTGGTAAACCTCCTCTGTACCCTCTCCAAAGCCTCCACATCCTTCTGGTAGTGTGGCGACCAGAATTGCACACAATATTCCAAGTGTGGCCTAACTCAGGTTCTGCACAGCTGCAACATGACTTGGCAATTTTTATACTCTGTGCCTCGTCCGATGAAGGCAAGCTTGCCGTATGCCTTCTTGACTACCTTATCCACCTGTGTTGCTACTTTCAGTGACCTGTGGACCTGCACGCCCAGATCCCTCTGCCTGTGAATACTCCTCAGGGTTCTACCATTTACTGTATTCCTCCCACCTGCATTCGACCTTCCAAAATGCATTACCTCACATTTTCCCGGATTAAACTCCATCTGCCATTTCTCTGCCCAAGTCTCCAACTGATCTATATCCTGCTGTATCCTCTGACAATCCTCATCACTGTCCGCAACACCACCAACCTTTGTGTCGTTCGCAAACTTACTAATCAGACCAGCTACATTTTCCTCCAAATCATTTATATATACTACAGACAGCAAAGGTCCCAGCAGTGATCCCTGCGGAACACCACTAGTCACATCCCTCCATTCAGAAAAACGCCCATCCACTGTTACCCTCTGTCTTCTATGACCAAGCCAGTTCTGTATCCATCTTGCCAGCTCACCTCTGATCCTGTGTGACTTCACCTTTCGTACCAGTCTGCCATGCGGGACCTTGTCATAGGCTTTAGTAAAGTCCATACAGATAACATCCACTGCCCTTCCTTCATCAATCATCTTCGTCACTTCCTCAAAAAACTCAATCAAATTAGTAAGACACGACCTCCCCTTCACAAAACCATGCTGCCTCTCGCTAATAAGTTCGTTTGTTTCCAAATGGGAGTAAATCCTGTCCCGAATAATCCTCTCTAATAGTTTCCCTACCACTGACGTAAGGCTCGCCAGCCTATAATTTCCTGGATTATCCTTGCCACCCTTCTTAAACAAAGGAACAACATTGGCTATTCTCCAGTCCTCTGGGACCTCACCTGTAGCAAATGAGGATGCAAAGATTTCAGTCAAGGCCCCAGCAATTTCTTCCCTTGCCTCCCTCAGTATTCTAGGGTAGATCCCATCAGGCCCTGGAGACTTATCTACCTTAATGCTTTGCAAGACACCCAACACCTCCTCCTTATTGTTAATGAAATGATTGAGACTATCTGCACTCCCTTCCCTCGGCTCATCATCCACCAAGTCCTTCTCCTTAGTGAATACTGATGCAAAGTACTCATTTAGCACCTCGCCCATTTCCTCTGGCTCCACACATAGATTCCCATCTCTATCCTTGAGTGGGCCAACTCTTTCCCTGGTTACACTCTTGCTTTTTATATATGTGTAAAAAGCCTTGGGATTTTCCTTAATCCTGTTTGCCAATGACTTTTCATGACTCCTTTTAGCCCTCCTAACTCCTTGCTTAAGTTCATTCCTACTGTCTTTATATTCCTCAAGTGCTTCGTCTGTTCCTAGCCTTCCAGCCCTTACAAATGCTTCCTTTTTCTTTTTGACTAGGCTCACAATATCCCGTGTTATCCAAGCTTCCCGAAACTTGCCAAACTTGTCTTTCTTCCAGAACATGCTGGTCCTGGATTCTAATCAGATGACGTTTGAAAGACTCCCACATGTCAGATGTTGATTTACCCTCAAACAGCCGCCCCCAATCTAAATTCTTCAGTTCCTGCCTATTATTGTTATAATTAGCCTTCCCCCAATTTAGCACCTTCACCCGAGGACTACTCTTATCCTTATCCACAAGTACCTTAAAACTTATGGAATTATGGTCACTGCTCCCGAAATGCTCCCCCACGGCAACTTCGACCTCCTGGCCGGGCTCATTCCTCAATACCAGGTCCAGAATGGCCCCATCCCTAGTTGGACTATCTACATACTGTTTCCAGAAGCCCTCCTGGAGGCTCCTCAGAAATTCTGCCCCATCCAAGCCGCACAAAGCGAATCCCAGTCAATATAGGGGAAGTTATAATCACCCACCACCACAACCCTGTTACCTTTACATCTTTCCAAAATCTGTCTACATATCTGCTCCTCTCCCTCCCGCTGGCTGTTGGGAGGCCTGTAGTAAAGCCCCAACCTCGTGACTGCACCCTTCCGATTCCTGAGCTCCACCCATATTGCCTCGCTGCATGACCCCTCTGAGGTGTCCTGAGCAGTACAGCTGTGATATTCTCCTTAACCAGTAATGCAACTCCCCCACCCCTTTTACATCCCCCTCTATCCCGCCTGAAGCTTCTAAAACCTGCATCATTTAGCTGCCAATCCTGCCCTTCCCTCAACCAAGTCCCTGTAATATCATCAACATCATATTTCCAAGTACTAATCCAAGTTCTAAGTTCATCTGCCTTACTTGTTATACTTCTCGCATTGAAAAAAATGCACTTCAGACCACCAGTCCCGCTGTGCTCAGAAACATCTCCCTGCCTGCTCTTCCTCTTCGTCCTACTGGCCTTATTTACTATGTCCTCCTCATTTATTTCACTAGCTGTCCTACTGCTGTGGTTCCCACCCCCCTGCCACACTAGTTTAAACCCTCCCAAGTGATGCTAGCAAACCTTGCAGCCAGGATATTAGTGCCCTTCCAGTTTCTATGCAAACCATCCTTCTTGTACAGGTCCCATCTGTCCCTGAAGAGATCCCAATGGTCCAGATATCTGAAACCCTCCCTCCTGCACCAGCTGCTCAGCCACGTGTTTCGCTGCACTATCTTCCTATTTCTCGCCTCACTGGCACGTTGCACAGGGAGGAATCCAGCGATTACAACCCTCGAGGTCTTGTTTTGTAACTTACTGCCTAACTTCCTAAACTCCCCCTACAGGACCTCATCACTCTTCCTGCCTATGCCATTGCTACCGTTGTGTACCACAACCTCTGGCTGTTCACCCTCCCCCTTCAGAATGCCCCCTGTCCGTTCAGAGATATCCTTGACCCTGAAACCAGGGAGGCAACATACCATCCTGAAGTCTCGTTCACGTCCACAGAAGGGCATATCTGTGCCCATGACTATAAAGTCCCCTATAACTATTGCTCTTCTGCGCTTTGTCCCTCCCTGCTGAACAACAGTGCCAGCCGTGGTGCCACGGCTCTGGCTGCTGGTATTTTCCCCTGATAGGCCATACCTCGTGCAGAGTTGGGTCACCAAATCCTCTATCCTCCCTGAATGTCTGCAGCAGCTCACAACACAACCTCCAACAAACCATCCACAGCACCTCCACTAACTTTACAATAATAGAAGTAAGTCAAAAGCCCCTCACCTGTCAGTTGGATGCCTGTTCCTTTTAAATAATACTAGAGAGGGTTCCTCATGTTGCTGAATGTATGTTCAGCTGAGAGTGACTAACACAGGCGGTCAGTGGACATGTACAGACCAAGTTTCAAAGACGTACATCAATGCTGCCGGTATGGTACATTGACATCACATTCAAAACCATCCTCAGAGCAACAAAACATACATGGTACGATTGAGCTGGAGCCCTGCCCAGCATGGGGCACTTTGCAGGCCGCACTAGAAGTGCCTGGCTGTGCAGTTCACATCTCTCTATGGATCCCAGCTTCTGTACCGTCAGCACCAGTAGTGCTGTACAGTCTAAAATAGTGGCTCGGGACAGATACAGTGGGAAAGGGATTCACTTCAGAAGGAGAAATGAGAAAAGATTGAAGTCAAAACATTTTCAGAAATATGAGAATGGGCAGGAGAATGGGACTAACTGGAGGGGTGAGGCCATGGAGAGATTCAAACACAAGAATGACTATATTAAAATTAAGGTGCTGCCTGACCGGGAGCCAATGTAGATCAGTGAGCACACGGGTGATGGGTGCTCGGGATTTGGTGTGAGTTAGGATACAGGCAGCAGTGATCTGGATGGGCTGTGGTTTATGGAGGTTTATAACTGGGAGGGTGACCAGGATAGAATTGGAATAGTCAATGTGGATTTAACAAAGGTACAGGTGAGGGTTTATGGAGCAGATTGGCTGAGACAGAGGTGGAGGTGGGGGATATGACAGAGGTGGTCGGAGACAGGGTTGGTAATGGAGAGAATATGGAGATGGACTCAGCTCAGGTTTAAATAGAACACACCGATTGCAAACAGTCTGGTTCAGCCTCAGATATTGGGCAGGGTGGTGTATTTGTTTCACAGATAGGTGATGGAGTTTGTGATGGAACCCAATGACACTGGCTTCAGTATTCCCAAAATTTACATAACAGAACAGTATTTCAGTGAAACGGGGTTTTCAATGCCCTACCGGGAAATAGAGACAGCAACAGTAGTAATGATGAGAGAGCAAATGTCAAGAAATCCAATAAAGTTGGCAATGGTTTATAGAGCTGATAGCTGGACATATTCACCAGGAATACAGCGGCAGCAAAAAGTGCAGAGTAAATTACAGGAGCAGTAATGCTGTTAAACGTGGTTCATAGAATTAATAGCTAGATCGAGAGACTTACAAGGGACACCAATAATAGCCAGGCTGGGATAGTAAATGTATTGAATAATCTTCAGTGTGAGATGGATCCGAGTGTTTAATGAGTACCGATCATAATATGTAGAAAGGTAGTAAAGATCCGAGGATAAACTCCTGTCCATTGTTGTAACATTCCAATCTGTTGTTCTCAGATTCTGATCCATTGTTGTAACATTCCAATCTATTGTTCTCAGATTCTGACCCATTGTTGTAACATTCCAATCTGTTGTTCTCAGATTCTGACCCATTGTTGTAACATTCCAGTCATTTGTTCTCAGATCCTGATCTATCCTTTCTCTCTCTCTGGAGCTGCTGATCTCTGTTGTGCCGGGGTTGATGTTCCGGCTGAAACTGTGGGACAACACATGGCAGCCCCTTATTAAGAGAAGATGGCAAACCTCCAGTGACGCAATTAGGGTCCATGGAGACTGACATTATTTGCAGTCACTGAACAAACAGATTCAGATAACCCTTTTCAATACAGCACTTTTTGTACCACAATAAAGGAGATCATTTACCCAGTCTGGATGGGATGCATGTGGGTTGCTGAGGGATGGAATGGTGGAAGTAGCAGAGGCACTGGCCAGCATATTCCAATCCTTCTTGGACATGGGAGTGATGACGTAATTTTACTGGCTCATCACTCTCTGGGTGTTGAAATTTCTCCTCATTTCAGTCCTGAAAAGTTTACCCCATATTCTTCGACTATGACCCCTGGTTCTGGACTCCCCCACCATCGGGAGCATCCTTCCTGTTAGAATTTTATAGGTTTCTATGAGATCCCTCTTCACTCTTCCGAACTCCAGCGAATATAATCCTAACTCTCCTCATACATCAGTCCCGCCATCCCAGGAATCAGTCTGATAAACCTTTGTTGCACTCTCTCTAAAGCAGGAACATCCTTTCTCGGAGAAGGAGACCACAACTGCACAAAATATTCCAGGTGCGGCCTCACCAAGGCCCTGTATAATTGCAGGAAGACATCCCTGCTCCTGTACTCGAATCCTGTCTCTATGAAGGCCAACATAACATTCGCCTTTTTCTACCACCTGTTGCACCTGCATGCATACCTTCAGTGACTGGTGTACGAGAACACCCAGGTCTCGCTGCATATTCCCCTCTCTCAGTTTATAGCAGTTCACATAATAATCTGCCTTCCTGTTTTTGCTAAGAAAGTGGATAACCTCACATTTATTCACATTATACTGCATCTGCCATTCAATAGCCCACTCACTCAACTTGTCCAAATCACCCTGAAGCCACTCTGCATCCTCCTCACAACTCACCCTCCCACCCAGTTTTGTGTCTTCTGAAAATTTGGAGATATTACATTTCGTTCCCGCATCTAAATCATTAAAATAGAGTGTGAATAGATGGGGTCCTAGCGCCGGTACCCCACTAATCACTGCCTGCCATTTGGAAAAAAGATCCGTTTATCCCTACTCTTTTTTTCCATCTGCCAACCAATTTTCTATCCATCGTAATACACTACCACTAATCCCATGCGCTTTAATTTTACACACTAATCTCTTATGTGGGACTTTGTCGAAAGCCTTCTGAAAGTCCAAATAAACCACATTCTCTGGCTCCCCCTCATCCAGTCTATTAGTTACATACTCGAATATTCTGATAGATTTATCAAGCATGATTTCCCTTTCGTAAATCCATGCTGACTCTATCCGTTTCTAACACTGTTCTCCAAGTGCTCTGTCACACAAACTTTGATAATGGACTCTAGAACTTTCCCCACTACCGACGTCAGGCTGACTTGTCTATAATGCCCTGCTTTATTTCGACCTCCCTTTTTAAATGGTGGGGTTACATTAGCTGCCCTCCAATCAGCTGGAACTGTTCCAAAGTCGAATGAATCTTGAAAGATGACCACCAAAGCATCCACTATTTCTAGTGTCACTTCTTTAAGTAATCTGGGATGTAGATTATCAGGCCCTGAGGATTTATCGGCCTTCAATACCATCAACTTCCCCAACACAATTTCTCTACCAATACTGATTTCCTTCGGTTCCTTCCTCTCACTAAACCCTGTGTTCCCCAACATTTCTGGTAAGATATTTGGGTCATCATTTGTGAAGACAGAATCAAAGTCTGCATTTAGTTGGTTCGCCATTTCTTTGTTTCCCATAATAAATTCCCATGTTTCTAACTGTAAGGACCTACATTTGTCTTAACCAATCCTTTCCTCTTCACATACCTACAGAAACCTTTACAGTCAGGTTGTATGTTCCCCGCAAGCTTACTCGTGTACTTTATTTTCCCCTTCTTAATAAATCCCTTGGTCCTCCTTTGCTGAATTCCAAACTGCTCCCAATCCTCAGGTCTGTTTTTCCTTTCTGGCGAATGTATATGCCTCTTCCGTGGATCTAATATGATCTCTAATTTTCCTTGGAAGCCATGGTTTGGCTACCTTTCCCATTTTACTTTTGCGCCAGACAGGAGTAAACAATTGTTGCAGTTCATCCATGTGCTCTTTGAATATTTGCCATTGCCAATCCACCGTCATCCCTTTAAGTAACGTTTCCCAATCCATCATAACCAACTCGTGCCTCATACCTTCATACTTTCCTTTATTAAGATTCACGAGCCTAGTCTCAGAATCAACTATGTCACTCTCCATCTTCGAGTCACAGAGTCGTACAGCATAGAAACAGGCCACTCGGCCCACTGCGTCCATGCCGACCATAATGCCTATCTATACTAATTCCACGGGCCTGCATTAATTCCATATCCGTCTATGCCTTGCTCATTCAAATACCTGTCCAGATGCCTCTTAAATGTTGCTGCTGTTCCTGCCTCCACCTCCTCCACTGGCAGCTCATTCCAGATACCCACTATTATTTCTGGAAAAATTTACCCCTTTGATCCCCTTTACACCTCCTCTATCTCACCTTTAATTTATGCCCTCCAGTTTTAGTCACCCCTACCATGGGAAACAGACTCTGGCTATCTGCCCATCTATGCCTCTCGTAATTTTATATACCTCTATAATGTCCCCTCTCAGCCGTCTTCGCTCGTGGGAAAACAGACCCAGCCTATCCAATCTCTCTTCATAACTCAAGCCCTCCAAACCAGGCAACATCCTTATGAATCTTTTCTGCACCCTCTCTAGCTTAATCACATCTTTCCTATAGTGCGGTGACCAGAAATGCACACAGTACTCCAAATGCGGCCTAACCAATGTTATGTACAACTGCAACATGACATCCCAACTCGTGGACACCATGCGCAGCTGATGAAGACAAGCATGCCATACACCTTCTTCACCACTCTGCCGAGCTGTGTTGCCACTTTCATGGTACTATGTACTTGCACCCCAAGGTCTCGCTGCTCAACAACACTCCCCAGGCCCTGTCATTCACTGTATATGTCCTGCCCTGGTTTAACTTCCCAAAATGCATCACTTCACACTTGTCTGCATTAAATTCCATTTGCCAATCCATTGCCCACTTTCCAAGTTTATCGATATCCTGTTGTAACCTTAGATAACCTTCTTCACTTTCTACTATTCCATCAATTTTTGTATCATCTGCAAACTTACCAATCATGCCCCCTACATTCATATCCAAGTCATTAATATATATGTCAAACAAGAGAGGACCCAGAACCGATCCCTGCGGCACACCACTGGTCACCGGCCTCCAATCTAAAAAACAACCCTCCAGTTCCACCCTCTGCCTCCTCTTACCAAGCCAATGTTGTATCCAATTGGCTAGCACACCCTGGATCCCATGTGTTCGAACCTTCTGGACCAGCCGACCATGCGGGACCTTGTCAAAGGCCTTGCTAAGTTCCATGTAGACAACGTCCATCGCCCTGCCTTCGTCAATCCTCTTGGTCACCTCCTCAAAAAACTCAATCAAATTCCTGAGACATGATTCCCATGCACAAAGCCATGCTGACTATCCCGAATCAGACGTTGCCTTTCCAGATGCAAATAAATCCTGTCTGTCAGAATCCCTTCCAATAACTTTCCCATCACTCTCATGTAAGGCTCACCGGCCTGTAGTTCCCTGGCTTATCACTGCTGCCCTTCTTAAATAAAGGCACAGCATTAGCTATCCTCCAGTCTTCCGGTATCTCACCCGTGGCTAACGATAATGCAAAAATCTCTGCTCGAGCTCCAGAAATCTCCTCCCTATCTACCCATAGCATCCTAGGATACACCTGGTCAGGCCTTGGGGGATTTGTCCACCTTACTGCGCTTCAAAACCTCCAACACCTCCTCCTTTGTAATGTTGATATGCTCCAGGATATTGCTGTTCCCTCCCTTGAAATCACTAGCTTCCATGTCATCTCCATGGTAAATACAGATGCGAAGTATTCATTTAAGACCTCGCCCATTTCCCGTGGCTCCACACATAGATTACCACACTGTTCCTTCAGGTGACCTACTCTCTCCCGAGCGTTCCTTTTCCTCTCAATATACTTATAGAATATTTTAGGATTCTCCTTTAGCTTATCTGCCAGCGAAATCTCATGGCCCCTTTTCACCCTCCTAATTTCCTTCTTAAGTGTACTCCTACATCCCCTGTACTCCTCGAGGGACTCGTTTGATCCCCGCTGTCTATACCTGACATATGCCTCCTGCTTTGTCCTGACCAGACCCTCAACATCCCTTGTCAACCAAGGTTCCCTAAACTTGCCAGCCTTGCCTTTGCATCTAACAGGAATATGCCAGCCCATAACTATTCCTTTCTCACTTTTAAAAGCCTCCCACTTGCCAGACATCCCTTTACCTGCAAACTGTATCTGCCATTCAACTTTTGCGAGTTCCTGTCTGATGCCATCGAAATTAACCTTCCTCCAATTTGGGACTTCAACCTGAGGACCAGTCCTATCCTCTTCCAAAACTATCTTGAAGCTAATAGAGTTATTGTCACTGGTCCCAAAGTGCTCCCCCACTGACACATCATCTACCTGCCCATCTTCATTTCCTAAGAGGAGGTCGAGTGCAGCCTTTTCTCTCGTAGGGCCATCCACATACTGCTTCAGAAAACTATCCTGGTCACACTTAACAAATTCTTGCCCATCTGATCCCTTAGCACTAAGACAGTCCCAGTCAATATTAGGGAAGTTAAAATCACTTACTATTACAACCTTATAATTCCTAGACCTATCTGTGATTTCCCTACATATATGCTCCTCCAATTCCCTCTGACGATTGGGGGGCCTATAGTATAATCCCATCAAAGTGATCACCGCTTGCTTATTTCGAAGCTCTACTCATATGGCCTCACTGGACGTCCCCCCCGGGATATCCTCTCTAACTACTGCCGTGATGCGCTCCCTAATCAATAGTGCAACTCCCCATCCTCTCTTAACTCCACCTGAAGCATCGGTACCCCGTAACATTGAGCTGCCAGTCTTGCCTATCCCTCAACCACGTTTCTGTAATAGCTACAATATCACAATCCCATCTACTGACCCATGCTCTGAGTTCATCTGCCTTACCTGTAAGGCCTCTTCCATTAAAGTACATGCAGTTTAGCCTACCAGATCTTCCACGCTCCCTGTCCGGCCCCTGCCCGGCCTGCCTACTGGACTTTCTTGCATTAACCTCTACATTTACCTCAACTATCTCATCGGAGAGACTACTACTTTGAGTCCTATCCCCCTGCAAGACTAGTTTAAATCCTCCCGAGTAGTACTAACAAACCTCCCCGCAAGGATATTGGTCCCCTTCCAGTTTAGACGCAACCTGACCCTTTTGTACAGGTCACCTCTGCACCAGAAGAGATCCCAATCATCCAAGTAGCTGAAGCTCTCCCACCTACACCAGCTCTTCAGCCACACATTCATTTGCCTAATCCTCCTATTCCTACCCTCACTAGTACGTGGCACAGGGAGTAATCCTGAGGTTCTTCTTCTTCTTTGGCCTCCTTGTCTCGAGAAACAATGGATATGCGCCTGGAGGTGATCAGTGGTGTGTGGAGCAGCGCCTGGAGTGGCGATAAAGGCGTATTCTAGAGTGACAGGCTCTTCCACAGATGCTGCAGAAAAATGTGTTTGTCGGGGCTGTTACACAGTTGGCTCTCCCTTTGTACTTCTGTCTTTTTTCCTGCCAACTGCTAAGTCTCTTCGACTCGCCACACTTTAGCCCTGCCTTAATTGCTGCCCGCCAGCTCTGGCGAACGCTGGCAACTGACTCCCGCAACTTGTGATCTCTGTCAAAGGATTCATGTCGCATTTGCAGACGTCTTTAAAGCGGAGAAATGGACGGCCGGTGGGTCTGATACCAGTGGCGAGCTCGCTGTACAATGTGTCCCTGGGGATCCTGCCAACTTCCATGCGGCTGACATGGCCAAGCCATCTCAAGCGCCACTGACTCAATAGTGTGTATAAGCTGGGGATGTTGGCCGCCTCGAGGACTTCTGTGTTGGAAATACGGTCCTGCCACCTGATACCAAGTATTCTCCGGAGGCAGCGAAGATGGAATGAATTGACACGTCGCTGTTGGCTGACATACGTTGTCCAGGCCTTGCTGCCATTGAGCAAGGTACTGAGGACACAGGCTTGATACACTCGGAGTTTTGTGTTCTTTGTCAGTGCGCCTTTTTCAACACTCTCTTGGCCAGTCTGGACATAGCAGTGGTAGCTTTTCCCATGCGTTGTTGATTTTATTATAGAGATACAGCACTGAAACAGGCCCTTCGGCCCACCGAGTCTGTGCCGATCATCAACCACCCACTGATACTAATCCTACACTATACCATATTCCAACCACATCCCCACCTGTCCCTATATTTCCCTACCACCTACCTCCACTTGGGGCAATTTTATAATGGCCAATTTACCTATCAACCTGCAAGTCTTTGGCATGTGGGAGGAAACCGGAGCACCTGGAAGAAACCCACGCAGCACAGGGAGAACTTGCAAACGCCAGACATTTCTGCATCTAGAGACAGGTTACTGGTGATAGTTGAGCCTAGGTTGGTGAACTCTTGAACCACTTCCAGAGCGTGGTCGCCAATATTGATGGATGGAGCATTTCTGACGTCCTGTCCCATGATGTTCGTTTTCTTGAGGCTGATGATTAGGCCAAATCCTGAGATTATCCCTAGAGGTTCTACTTTTTAACCTTCTGCCTAACTCCCTGTATTCACTGTGCAGGACCTTATCTCTCTTCCTGTGTATATCGTTTGCACCAATATGGGCCACGACCTCTGGCTGCTCACTCTCCCCTTTCAGAATTTTCTGCAGCCACTCCGAGACATCCTTGACCCTGGCAGCAGGGAGGCAACATACCATCCTGGTGTCTCTTTTGCGGCCACAGAAACGCCTACCTGCACCCCCTACGATAGAATCCCCTATCATGATAGCTCTTCCACCCGTTTTCCACCCCTGCTGTGCAGCAGAGCCCTCTGTGGTCCCACGGGCCTGGCTGTTGCCAAAGCGGTCTATCTGTATGAGAGGGGGGTGGCCACAGGGGACTCCTGCACTACCTGCCTGTGCCTACTACTCCGTCTGGTGGTCACCCATCGCTTTTCTCCCTGTGCAGCGATTACCTGCGGTGTGACCACCTCGCTAAACATGTTATCCACGACTTCCTCAGCATTATGGATGCTCCACAGTGATTTCACCCGCAGCTCCATCTCCGTAATGTGGGTAGCCAGCAGCAGCAGATGGATACACTTCCTGCACACATGGTCACCAGGGGCACTGGAAGCGTCCCTGATTTCCAACAGAGGGCAGGAGGAGCAGAAAACGGGGCTGAACTCTCCTGTCATGACCTACCCTTAGATTAATTAGTTACACCCTTAATTTAAAAAAATACTAATTACATGAGGGGCCTTTTTCTACCCACTTCAATCTAAGATTCTTAATAAACTACACTGAATTAAAAAAGAAACATTTCAGCAGTACTCACCTTATCACCAGAGTTCTTTTCCCACAAAAATAAACTTTTCACTTTTTTAAAGATATCGACATGCACTAACAGCTGCTACTCACCCAACCAATCAGCTTGCAACTCCCCCCTGCAGACACACCCCCCTGCTCTCATGCTCATTTCTCTGTCCTGGGATTGCTGCAGTGGTCCAGTGAACATCAACGCAAGCTCGAGGAACAGCATCTCATCTACCGATTAGGCACTCGACAGCCTGCCGGACTGAACATTGAGTTCAATAATTTCAGAGCATGACAGCCCCCCATTTTACTTTCATTTTTAGTTATTTTTTCTTCCTTTTTTTTACATTCTTTTTTACATTTTTTACAATCTTTTTTTGCATTTATTTCATTTCATCTTAGTTTGTTCAGTTTGCTGACCCACTGTTTTTTTCCAAGTTTTTTTTCAGGTTTGCACTTGCTGCTGTTCAATATTCAGTATATTTACACCTAATCTGTACTAATGCTTTGTCTTTCAACACACTATTAACATATTGTTTGCCTTTGCTCCGTGACCTTTTGGTCAGCTATGTGGCCTGGTCCAATCTGCACCTTCTCCTTTGTTATCTCTTGCCCCACCCCCACCTCACTTGTTTATAATCTGTGACTTTTCTAATATTTGTCAGTTCCGAAGAAGGGTCACTGACCCGAAACGTTAACTCTGCTTCTCTTTCCACAGATGCTGCCAGACCTGCTGAGTGATTCCAGCATTTCTTGTTTTTATTTCAGATTTCCAGCATCCGCAGTATTTTGCTTTTATTATGGCCTGTTCTCTATTTGGTTCCTCAACGTATTGGTGCAGAAAACTATCCCATATACATTCCATGAATTCCTCCTTGACGTTATTGTGACAAATTTGATTTGACCAATCTATATGCAGATTAAACTCACCCATAATTACAGATGTTGCTTTATCACATGCATCTCTAATTTCCTGTTTAAGACCATTCCCACATCACCACCACAGTTTGGGGGTCTATATATAACCCCCACTATCGTTTTTTGCCCCTTAGTGTTTCTCAGCTCTTCCCATACAGACTCCACATCATCAGAGCTAATATCCTTCCTCACTATTGGGTGGAAATAAGCCGTTTTACTGATGGTGTGAATATTTGGTCGGAAGCCCATCGCCAGGCATCTCAAGGTTAACTATGTACCCACGTTTCTGAACAGTTTGACTTCGTCTCAAGCATTTACAAAGGAGAGGGATGGCTTGTGTAGCTAGGAAATGTTTGGAGCAGAGACAGAAAACAATGGCTTCAATCTTCTCAATATTTAATTGGCATTGCAGATGTGTGATGTAATACATTTTGAAAGGATGAATGAGGAGAGACAATACAAGTTAAATGGTATAACTATAAAGGTGGTGAAATAACAGAGACACTTGGGTTATTTGTACACAAATCTTTGAAGGTGGCAGGAAAGGTTAACTGGACAGTTAATAAATATATGGCATCCTCGGATTTATAAATAGAGGCAAAATGAACAAAAGCAAGGACATCATGTGAAACATATATAAGATACTAGTTCAGCTGCACATGAAGTCTTGTGTCGAATACTGGGAACCACACTTTAGGAAGGACATGAAGCCTTTGGAGAGGTGACAGAACTGTTTTACTAGAACTTGTCCAGGCATGAGGGATTACAGTTATGTATTTGGGATTGTTCTGCTTAGAGCAGAGAACTCACAGAGGAGATTTCATTGAGGTGTTTAACATTAGGAAGGGTTTAGATAAATTAAATAAAGAGAAACTGTTTCCCATGTCCAAGGGACCGCTAACCAGAGACACAGTTTTAAGGTGATTGGTAAAAGAAGCAGACATGAGGATTTTTGTTTCTGAGTGGTTTGGATTTGGAATACAATGTCTGATAGACTGATGGATACAGATTCAACAGTGGATCCCAAATGGGAATTGGATAAATATCTGAAGCAGAAGAAATGTTAGGATATAGTGAAAGAGTCAGGGAGTGGGAGTAACTGGATTGTTCTTTGAAATGGCCAGCACTGAATTGATGGGCAGAATAACATCATTCAGGGCTGTGCAATTCTATGATTCTATGATTGTTCCTGTCTGTACTTTCCCAATATTCCTATCCTTTCAACAGGTGTTTGAGAAAGTATCACATAACAGCAGTGTTACCGAATTAGAAACACATGGGATTAAAGGACCAATGTCAGCCGTGGCTCAGTTTGTCGCTCACTCCCCTTTCAATCACAAGCTTCTAGGATCAAGTGTCACTGCAGCACATGATCACAAGAATCAAGGCTGACACTGCAGTGCAGTACTGAGGGAGTGTTGCACTGTCAGAGGTGCCGCCTTATCAAAGAAAAGGTAAAGCCAGGCCCCGTCTGCCCTCTCAGGTGGATGTAAAGATCCTATGGAATTATTTAGAAGGTCAGGGGAATTATTCCCAGTGTCCTGGCCAACATTTACCCCTCAAATCAACATCACAAAAACAGATCTGATCATGATCACACTGCTACTTGTGGGATCTTGCTTAGGCTTTATTAATAGAGACACAGAGTAGAATAGTCAGGATGTTATATTAATCCCATAGAAAAGACTAGTTCATCTGCACCTGGACTATTGTGTCCAATAATGGAAAACCCACTTTAGGAAGGACATTAAACCTTTGGAGAGGGGATAAAAGAGTTTCACTGGAACATTTCCAGGGATGAGGGATTACAGTTATGTAGCTGGGATTGTTCACCTCAGAGTAGGGAAATTTAAAAGGAGATCTGATCGAAATGTTTAAGATTATGAAGGATTTATATAAATTAAATAAAATGAAATTGTTTCCAATGTGCGAGGGGCCATTAACCAGAGGACACAGATTTACGGTGATTGGAAACAAGAAGCAGAGGTGACACAGGGATTTTTTTATGCAATGGGTGTTTCGGATTGGCAATGTGTGGTCTGGTAGGCTGAAGGATACAGATTCAATAGTAGATTCCAAAAGGGAATCGGATAGATATCTTAAGGCAGATAAAATGGAAGAATCTGGGAAAGAGCCCGGGTGAGGGACTAACTGGAAGCTCTTCAAAAGTGACAGCACAGACTTGATGGACCAAATGGCCTCCTTCAGTGCAATGCTATTCTATAATTCCTATGATTGTTCCTGCCTGTACTTTCCCAATATTCCTATCCTTTAAACGGGCGTTTGATAAAGTACCACATCACAACCATGTTACCGAATTAGAAACACATGGGATTAAAGGACCAATGTCAGCAGTGGCTCAGTTTGTCGCTCTCTCCCCAATCAGTCACAAGCTTCAAGGATCAAATGTCACTGCAGGACTTGATCACAAGAATCAAGGCTGACACTGCAGTCCTGTACTGAGGGAGTGCTGCACTGTCCGAGGTGCCGCCTTATCAAAGAAAAGGTAAAGCCAGGCCCCGTCTGCCCACTCATGGGATGGAAAGATCCCATGGAATTATTTAGAAGGTCAGCGGAATTATTCCCAGTGTCCTGGCCAACATTTACCCCTCAAATCAACATCACAAAAACAGATCTGATCATGATCACACTGCTACTTGTGGGATCTTGCTGTGAGGAAATTGGCTGTGTTTTTCCTACATTACAAGACTGACTAAACATTAAAAGGTACGCGTTGGTTGTAAATCGCTTTGGGACATGCAGTGGTCATAAAGGCGTTACATAAATGGAAGTGCTTTTTTTTATTTTCAATGCCAGCAAGCAGGAACTTAGCTCCGTGACAGAAAACGGAGAGTATTGGAGAATGGTTGTTGTTCAGTCTGGAGGGAAGTACACAGTGGGGTTCCCCAGGGTCACTGTTGGGATCACTGTTGCTGTATGTTAATGTAATGGGCTTGTGTACAGACGGGATAATGTCAAAGTTTCCAGATGACAGGAAACTCAGAAATGTTAATAAAGAGTGTGAAGGATAGTAACAGACTTCAGGAGGACAGAGACTGACTGGTGAAATGTACAGGAACATGGCAGATGTAATTTAAAACAGTGAAGTGTGAAGTGAGACATTTGGGTAGGAAATATGAGGGGAAACAATATAAACTCAATGGTACCATTATAAAGCGGGTGCAGGATTAGAGAGAACTGGAGGTGTACACACACAGATCTTTGAAGGTAACATGTAGTTTCCTTGGTGTTAGAGAGAGACACACAGAGTAATAAAACTCAGGAGGAAATGCTGATTTTTATACATTCTTGGTTAGGTCCCAGCTGGAGAATTGTGTCTAATCCTGAGCACCACACTTTGGTAATGATGTCAAGCACTTAGTGAATATACTGAGGTGATTTACTAGAATGGTACCAGGGACCTGGGAATTCAGTTACGTGGAGAGATTGGAAAAGCTGGGATTGTTCTCTTTAGAGCAGTGAAGGGTAAGGGGAGATTTAATATAGAATTCAAAATCATGAATGGTTTTGATAGAGTAATTAATGTGAAACTGTTTCCAGTGTCAGAAAGTTCAGTATTAAGAAGACACAGATTGAAGGTAATTGACAAAGAACCAGAGGTGAAATGAGGAGAATTTTCTTACTCAGTAAGTTGTTGGGATCTGGAATTCACTGCCTGAAAACATGGTGGAAGCAGGTTCAATAATATCTTTCAAAAGAGAATTCAGCAAATACATGAATTGGAATTTAAAAAGCTGGAATGTGGGGCAAGAGGAGGGGAGAGGAACTAATTAGATATCCCTTTCAAAGAGACTGCACTAACACAATGGGCCGAATATCCTCCTTCTGTGCGTCGGGTTTGTGATTCATGATCTGCCCGTGCCCGTTCTTGTTGAGGCAGGTGACACACAAAGCTTCTGCTGTCTCCTCATTTCCATGAATTCTACTTACTGCCCAGGGTGATCCGCACTGCTGTCTGTCTGCACTGTTAACTGGGACAGAACTGTGTGTGAGGCTGACTCGTGTTTCAGCCAGCATTCAGCTTTTAAAGGCAGTCTGTCCCTCTTAAAGGGAAGCTGCACTGAATCACAGGAGGCTGCGTGTGTTGACTGTGAATTCTGCAATTGGAAACAAGGTAAATGGAACATTAGGGCGGCACAGTGGGGCAGTGGTTAGCACTGCAGCCTAACAGCTCCAGCGACCCGGGTTCAATTCTGGGTACTGCCTGTGTGGAGTTTGCAAGTTCTCCCTGTGTCTGCGTGGGTTTCCTTCGGGTGCTGCGGTTTCCTCTCACATGCCAAAGACTTGCAGGTTGATAGGTTAATTTCCCATTATAAATTGCCCCTAGTATAGGTAGGAGGTAGGGAATTATAGGGACAGGTAGGAATATGTGGTAGGAATATGGAATTAGTGTAGGATTAGTATAAATGGCTGGTTGATGATCGGCACAGACTCGGTGGGCCGAAAGCCTGCTTCAGTGCTGTATCTCTAACACTAAAACTAAAAAATTATAGAGGGCTCTGCAGTTCACGGATGTGGTGCTGGAGGCCTTAGTCATCGAGGATGACAGGAGGAAAGAGGCCATGTTTCCATGGCGTGCGGCCGAGGCCCTCAAGTAACGCTCTCTGAAGGGACTGGGAGAAGGTGGCCAGGGATGTCAATGCAAGAGGTGTGGGCCCGAGGACGTGGCAGCAGTGCCAGAAGAAGTTTAATGAGCTCACACGGGTGTTCGATGTCAGTGACTTCATCTCCAAATGGCATCTCCTACCCCCAACATCACCAACATCTCACACTGCTCAATGTACCACACCCCCATCACTCACCCATCAGGAGCACCTAACACTCAGGACTCACACCTAACATTCACATACTCCACCTCACCCTCACACACCTTCCACTGATACCAGCCTCATACCAACCTCTCACTGCCTCCACATACCTCCAGCTATTCAGCTATGGCAGGCACATCACCCAAATACAGTGAAACACAATTACTGATATTCCATCCCATCTCTTACAGGACAAGGTGGCCCATAATCACAGGCGAAGAAGTGAACCGGCGGGGGCCAGGCAGACCTTCATCCGCTGAGCCAAAGGGAGGAGATGGTTCTCCACATCATGGGACCGGCTGTGACAGAGCCCGTAGCATCCGACATGACCAAGAGCATTCAGGATGATGTTATGCACCTGCCTGATGTCCCTTCTTAACTCCCACCTCCCCCTCATCCTGCTGTCTGGGATGATGTACAAGCTGGAGATGGTGGGACCATGGACCTCCTGCTTTCCATCCCACCCCCAATCCCTCAACCCAAACCTCCCCTTCTGATTTTATACTTTCCAACGTTAACTGAAAACTGCCAGCTTCCCAGTCACAGCAGCTCCAGGAGACAGAGAAAGAGCAGCAGCACAGCACTGATGGTGACGCCCCATCACTTGCTCTGATACTCACAGCCAACAGCTCAAATACTTACACTGTGTGTGCTGTAGAGGCTGGTATAGAGTGAGAATCTGCACGTGGTGAGTCACCAAGCACGAGTGAGCTGCAGCCAGGCCAGGGGGAAAGGATAGTTCATGTGTCAGCTCACCGGAGGGCAAGGTCACAAACGAGTTATAATACACAGGACTCGGATGTAAACATTGCTGGAACAGCATGCAGGAGAATGCTGATCGACATGTACACTGAGATACTTTGTCCATTGACAGGCCTATCAGACACTCTGTTATCACTGTCAAGGAACATGGAGGAGTCCGGCTCCAACATGGCACAGGTCATTGCACAGAGCTAGAAGCCTATTCCTTCCCCTGTGGAAGTGGTCACTAACTCTATGACAGCATTAGGGGACTCAGCTGCGATACAGTGTTTGGAGATCATTAGATTAGATTAGAACATTACAGCGCAGTACAGGCCCTTCGGCCCTCGATGTTGCGCCGACCTGTGAAACCATCTGACCTACACTGTTCCATTTTCATCCATATGTCTATCCAATGACCATTTAAATGCCCTTACAGTTGGCGAGTCTACTACTGTTGCAGGCAGCGCGTTCCACGCCCCTACTACTCTCTGAGTAAAGAAACTACCTCTAACATCTGTCCTATATCTATCACCCCTCAACTTGAAGCAATGACCCCTCGTGTTTGCCATCACCATCCGAAGAAAAGGACTCTCACTATCCACCCTATCTAACCCTCTGATTATCTTATATGTCTCTATTAAGTCACCTCTCCTCCTCCTTCTCTCCAACGAAAACAACCTCAAGTCCCTCAGCCTTTCCTCGTAAGACCTTCCCTCCATACCAGGCAACATCCTATTAAATCTCCTCTGCACCCTTTCCAAAGCTTCCACATCCTTCCTATAATGCAGAGAACAGAACTGCACGCAATACTCCAGGTGCGGTCTCACCAGAATTTTGTACAGCTGCAGCATGACCTCGTGACTCCGAAACTCGATCCCCCTACTAATAAAAGCTAACACACCATATGCCTTCTTAACAGCCCTATTAACCTGTGTAGCAACTTTCAGGGATGTATGTACCTGGACACCAAGATCTCCCTGTTCATCTACACTACCAAGAATCTTCCCATTAGCCCAGTACTCTGCATTCCTGTTACTCCTTCCAAAGTGAATCTCCTCGCACTTTTCCACATTAAACTCCATTTGCCATCTCTCAGCGCAGCTCTGCAGCCTATCTATGTCCCTCTGTACCCTACAACATCCTTCGGCACTATCCACAACTCCACCGACCTTCGTGTCATCCACAAAGTTACTAACCCACCCTTCTACACCCTCTTCCAGGTCATTTATAAAAATGACAAACAGCAGTGGCCCCAAAACAGATCCTTGCGGTACACCACCAGTGACTGAACTCCAGGATGAACATTTGCCATCAACCACCACCCTCTGTCTTCTTTCAGCTAGCCAATTTCTGATCCAAAGCTCTAAATCACCTTCAACCCCATACTTCCGTATTTTCTGCAATAGCCTACCGTGGGGAACCTTATCAAACGCCTTACTGAAATCCATATACACCACATCCACTGCTTTACCCTCATCCACCTGTTTGGTCACCTTCTCGAAAAACTCAATAAGGTTTGTGAGGCACGACCTACCCTTCACAAAACCGTGCTGACTATCGCTAATGAACGTATTCTTTTCAAGATGATTATAAATCATGTCTCTTATAACCTTTTCCAACATTTTACCCATAACCGAAGTAAGGCTCACAGGTCTATAATGACCAGGGCTGTCTCTACTCCCCTTCTTGAACAAGGGGACAACATTTGCTATCCTCCAGTCTTCCAGCACTATTCCTGTCGACAATGACGACATAAAGATTAAGGACAAAGGCTCTGCAATCTCCTCCCTGGCTTCCCAGAGAATCCTAGGATAAATCCCATCTGGCCCAGGGGACTTATCTATGTTCACACTTTCCAAAATTGCTAACACCTCCTCCTTGTGAACCTCAATCCCATCTAGCCTAGTAGTCTGAATCTCAGTATTCTACTCGACAACATTTTCTTTCTCTACTGTAAATACTGACGAAAGATATTCATTTAACGCTTCCCCTATCTCCTCTCATTCCACACACAACTTCCCACTACGATCCTTGAGTGGCCCTAATCTAACTCTAGTCATTCTTTTCTTCCTGATATACCTATAGAAAGCCTTCGGGTTTTCCTTGATCCTATCCGCCAATGACTTCTCGTGTCCTCTCCTTGCTCTTCTTAGCTCTCCCTTTAGATCCTTCCTGGCTGGCTTGTAACTCTCAAGCGCCCTAACTGAGCCTTCACGTCTCATCCTAACATAAGCCTTCTTCTTCCTTTTGACAAGTGCTTCAACTTCTTTAGTAAACCACGGCTCCCTCGCTCGACAACTTCCTCCCTGCCTCACAGGCACATACTTATCAAGGACACGCAGTAGCTGCTCCATGAATAAGCTCCACATTTCGATTGTGCCCATCCCCTGCAGTTTCCTTCCCCATCCTACGCATCCTAAATCTTGCCTAATCGCATCATAATTTCCTTTCCCCCCGCTATAATTCTTGCCCTGCGGTATACACCTGTCCCTGCCCATCGCTAAGGTAAACCTAACCGAATTGTGATCACTATCACCAAAGTGCTCACCTACATCTAAATCTAACACCTGGCCGGGTTCATTACCCAGTACCAAATCCAATGTGGCATCGCCCCTGGTTGGCCTGTCTGCATGCTGTGTCAGAAAACCCTCCTGTACACACTGGACAAAAACTGACCCATCTAAAGTACTCGAACTATAGTATTTCCAGTCAATATTTGGAAAGTTAAAGTCCCCCATAACAACTACCCTGTTATTCTCGCTCCTGTCGAGAATCATCTTCGCTATCCTTTCCTCTACATCTCTGGAACTATTCGGAGGTCTATAGAAGACTCCCAGCAGGGTGACCTCTCCTCTCCTGTTTCTAACCTCGGTCCATACTACCTCAGTAGACGAGTCCTCAAACGTCCTTTCTGCCGCTGTAATACTCTCCTTGATTAACAATGCCACACCCCCTCCTCTTTTCCAATCTTCTCTGTTTTAACTGAAACATCTAAATCCCGGAACCTGCAACATCCATTCCTGCCCCTGCTCTACCCATGTCTCCGAAATGGCCACAACATCGAAATCCCAGGTACCAACCCATTCTGCAAGCTCACCCACCTTATTCCGGATGCTCCTGGCGTTGAAGTAGACACACCTTAAACGAAGTTCTTGCTTGCCAGTGCCCTCTTGCGTCCTTGTAACCTTATCCCTGACCTCACTACTCTCAACATCCTGTACACTGGAAATGCAATTTAGGTTCCCATTCCCCTGCTGAATTAGTTTAAACACCCCCGAAGAGCACTAGCAAATCTCCCCACCAGAATATTGGTACCCCCCTGGTTCAGGTGACGACCATCCTGTTTGTAGAGGTCCCACCTTCCCCAGAATGAGCCCCATTGTCTCAGCTTCCACAGCAGCACAGACGGCAGACACCCAGTGTCTCAGTGATCCGGTGGATTACATGGATTGCTGAGGTGTCATCAAGTGGGATTTACAGTGGCTCCGTGGAGCATGAACCTGCTTTCCTCTCTCAGGATGACAGTATTTGTTCTCCCTTCACTGTCACTCCACCAATG
Source organism: Heterodontus francisci (assembly GCF_036365525.1). Taxonomy (NCBI): domain Eukaryota; kingdom Metazoa; phylum Chordata; class Chondrichthyes; order Heterodontiformes; family Heterodontidae; genus Heterodontus; species Heterodontus francisci. The sequence goes on along the minus strand of NW_027140902.1, from coordinate 78,727 downwards.
TCCTTGCTGTTACTCATCAGCCAGCCCAGGCTGCTGCTGCCCATATCGAGGTGGTGCAGTCTGAATCCGAGACCTCAGTGCCCAGAGCCGCTCGAGGACGCCCTCCAAGGCAATCTGCAGTCACCCCCCAGTGAAAGTCAGCAGCCTTTCACCAGCCATGCTGCAGTCACTGGAGAAACACTGTGTAGGAGCACAAGGCAGGTCGAGGGAACTCACAAGACAGGCACCAAGGGAATACACAAGTGTGAATAGTTCAGTTTTGTTTGTTTAATTGGTGATGGATAGAGATGTTAATGAAAAGGTTTTTGTTGGTGGCTTTTATTGCAGGATGGTGACCAAGGGGACGCTGTCACGGGGCGTTCAGATGGGTGTAATGGTGGAGAATGGGGGGGATACATGGTGGGACAGGGAAGTTGTCCTGTGGTATCTGGAATCTTGGCAGGGACTCTCCGACAGCCTGTCCGGGTCGAAGGCAACCAGGAAATATCCTCCCTGCCTCCTCCGCTTCCTCCTGAGGGAGCCTCCGGATTCCTGGTGCCAATGACTGTGTCCTCATGATGGTGATGATATGAAGGGTGCAGCAGAACACCATGAACTTGGACACCTGCTCCAGTGTGTACTGGAGGGCTCCCCCCGAGCGGTTCAGACATTGTAAGCATTGCTTCATCACACCGATGGTCTGTTCCACTGTGTTCCTGCTGGAGTGTTTGTTTGACTGGCAGTGGAAAGTGGGTTTGGGGGTGTAGGAGGTATAGCCATGTCTGGGGTGGGGGGGAGGGTCCATTGTCTCTGAGGAACCGCATTCCGGTTTTCCATGGAGCTCCGAAATATTGGGACCAGCTGACTGTTTCAGAATGAAGGTATCCTGGCTGGTGCCAGGATAGTGGACATTCACCAACAAGATGCACTGGGCATGCTCACACACCAACTGCACATTAATGTAGTGAGAGTTCCTCCAGTTCCTGTATCTCTCCCCGTTGTCAAGGGAACCCCGCAGAGCCACCTACACCATCACGAATCCCGATATCCTGACAAAGCCACAGGACCTTTCATCCTGCTTCTCTCTGCTGAGGATTGGACACAGGGCAGTCTTTGAGGTGGACAGGGGTAGACACTGAATGAGGGTCCACTGATACCCCACAAGCCTGAGGATTGGACACCGGGCAGTCTTTATAGATCCAATAGTTGGATACAGAAACTTACCAGGTACACCAATAATAGCGAGGATGGGATCGTAAATCGTTTCAATCATCTTCAGTGCAAAATAGATCCGCCATTCTAATGTTATCCAAAAATTATCTGCAATAATTTCGCCAAGCCAATAGGAGAAACTCCTGCTGCCCATTGTTGTAACATTCCAATCTATTGTTCTCAGATTCTGACCCATTGTTGTCAGATTCCAATTCATTGTTCTCAGATTCTGATCTATCCTCTCCATCTCACTGCAGCCACGGATCCCTGTTCGTGTCAGGGTTGATGCTCCAACTGAAACTATGGGATAGCACTTTGAATGGAGCCCATTATTAATAGAAGAGGGAAACCCTCCAGTGACGCAATTAGTGTCCATAGTGACTGACATTAATTACAGTCACTGAACAAACAGGTTCAGTCAACCCCTTTCAATCCAACACTTTTTGTACCACAATAAAGTAAAAGATTGACCTGGTTTAGATAGGATATATGAGGTTTGTTGAGGGAAAGAATGGTGGACATAGCAGGGGCACTGGCCAGAATCTTACAATCCTCCTTAGATATGAAAGAGTTGTCAGAGGACTGGAAGGCTATAAATGTCACACCCTGTTTCCAAAAGGAGAGATTCGATAAACCCTGTAACTATGTTGGTGTTGGTGTTTGGTAATTTCTAGAGGCCGTAGCCCAGTGCAAATAGATATCTTGCTTGGGAAAACAGGGTATAATAAATAACACATGCCAGTGAGGATAGAAATAGGAATATGGTGCAGTTAAACACGTGGCTGAACAGCTTGTGTAGAAGGGAGGGTTTCTGATATCGAGACGATTGGGATCTCTTCTGGGACAGATGGGACCTTTACAAGAAGGACGGGTTGCATCTAAACTGGAGGGGCACAAATATCCTGGCTGTGAGTTTTGCTAGCGTCACTCGGGAGGGTTTGAACTAGTGTGGCAGGGGGTGGGAAGCAGAGCAGAAGGACAGAAAGTGAAATAAATGAGGGGGAACAAGTAAATAAGGCCAGTAAGACGAAGAGGAAGAGCAGGCAGGGAGATGTTGCGGAGCACAGCGGGACTGGCGGTCTGAAGTACATTTGTTTCAATGCAAGAAGTATAACAGGTCAGGCAGATGAACTTAGAGCTTGGATTATTACTTGTAAATCTGATGTTGTTGCTATTACAGAGAATTGGTTGAGGGAAGGGCAGGATTGGCAGCTAAATGTTCCAGGCTTTAGAAGCGTCAGGCGGGATATACGGGGTGTAAAAGGGGTGGGTGAGTTGCATTACTGGTTAAGGAGAATATCACAGCTGTACTGCGGGAGGACACCTTGGAGGGGGCATGCTGCGAGGCAATATGGGTGGAGCTCAGGAATAAAAAGGGTACAGTCACGATGTTGGAGGTTTACTACAGGCCTCCCAACAGCCAGTTGAAGGTAGAGGAGCAGATATGTAGACAGATTTTGGAAAGATGTAAAGGTAACAGGGTTGCAGTGGTGGGTGATTTTAACTTCCCCAATATTGACTGGGACTCACTTAGTGCTAGGGGCTTGGATGGGGCAGAATTTGTGAGGAGCATCCAGGAGGGCTTCTTGAAACAATACGTAGATAGTCCAACTAGGGATGGGGCCGTACTGGACCTGGTATTGTGGAATGAGCCCGGCCAGGTGGTCGAAGTTTCAGTCGGGGAGCATTTCCGGAACAGTGACCATAATTCCATAAGTTTTAAGGTACTTGTGGATCAGGATAAGTGTAGTCCTCGGGTGAAGGTGCTAAATTGGGGGAAGGCTAATTGTAACAATATTAGGCAGGAACTGAAGAATTTAGATTGGGGGCGGCTGTTTGAGGGTAAATCAGCATCTGACATATGGGAGTCTTTCAAGCGTCAGTTGATTTGAATCCAGGACCAGGATGACCCTGTGAAGAAGAGCGATAAGTTTGGCAAGTTTCTGGAACCTTGGATAACGCGGGATATTGTGAGTCTAGTCAAAAAGAAAAAGGAAGCATTTGTAAGGGCTGGAAGGCTTGGAACAGACGAATCATTTGAGGAATATAAAGACAGTAGGAAAGAACTTAAGCAAGGATTCAGGAGGGCGAAAAGGGTTAACATGAAGTCATTGGCAAACAGGATTAAGGAAAATCCCAAGGCTTTTTATACGTATATAAAGAGCAAGAGGGTAACCAGGGAAAGGGTTGGCCCACTCAAGGACAGAGAAGGGAATTCTACGTATGGAGCCAGAGGAAATGGGCGAGGTGCTAAATGAGTACTTTGCATCAGTATTCACCAAGGAGAAGGACTTGGTGCATGATGAGCCTAGGGAAGGGAGTGCAGACAGCCTCAGTCATCTCATTATCAAAAAGGAGGAGGTGTTGGGTGTCTTGCAAAGCATTAAGGTAGATAAGTCCCCAGGGCCTGATGGGATCTAACCCAGAATACTGAGGGAGGCAAGGGAAGAAATTGCTGGGGCCTTGACAGTAATCTTTGCATCCTCATTGGCGGCAGGTGAGGCCCCAGAGAACGGGGGAATAGCCAATGTTGTTCCTTTGTTTAAGAAGGGTGGCAAGGATAATCCAGGAAATTATCGGCCGGTGAGCCTTACGTCAGTGGTTGGGAAATTATTAGAGAGGGTTCTTCGGGACAGGATTTACTCCCATTTGGAAACAAATGGACGTATTAGCGAGAGGAAGCATGGTTCTGTGAAGGGGAGGTCGTATCTCACTAATTTGATTGAGTTTTTGAGGAAGTGACGAAGATATTAGATGAAGGAAGGGCATTGGATGTTATCTATATGGACTTCAGTAAAGCCTTTGACAAGATGGCAGACTGATACAAAATGTGAAGTCATATGGGATCAGAGGGGAGCTGGCAAGATGGATACAGATCTGGCTCAGTCATAGAAGACAGAGGGTAGCAGTGGAAGTGTGCTTTTCTGAATGGAGGGATGTGACTAGTGGTATTCCACAGGGATCAGTGCTGGGACCTTTGCTCTTTGTAGTATATATAAATGATTTGGAGGAAAATGTAGCTAGTCTGATAAGTACGACACAAAGGTTTGTGGAGTTGCGGACAGTGATGAGGATTGTCAGAGGATACAACAGGATATAGATCGGTTGGCGACTTGGGTGGCGAAATGGCAGATGGAGTTTAATCCGGAAAAATGTGAGGTAATGCATTTTGGAAGGTCGAATGCAGTTGGGAAGTTTACAGTAAATGGCAGAACCCTTAGGAGTATTGACAGGCAGAGAGATCTGGGTGTACAGGTTCACAGGTGACTGAAAGTGGCAACGCGGGTGGATAAGGTAGTCAAGAAGGCATACGGCATGCTTGCCTTCATCGGTCGCGGCATAGAGTATAAAAATAGGCATGTCATGTTGCAGCTGTACAGAACCTTAGTTAGGCCACACTTACAATATTGCGTGCAATTCTGGTCGCCACACTACCAGAAGCACGTGGAGGCTTTGGAGAGGGTATAGAAGAGGTTTACCAGGATGCTGCCTGGTCTGGAGGGCATTAGCTATGAGAGAAGGTTGGATAAACTCGGAATGTTTTCACTGGAACGACGGAGGTGGAGGGACGACATGATAGAGGTTTACAATGTTATGAGCGGCATGGGCAGAGTGGATAGTCAGAAGCTTTTTCCCAGGGTGGAAGAGTCAGTTTTTGGGGACATAGGTTTAAGGTGAGAGGGGCAAAGTTCAGAGGGGATGTGCGAGGCAAGTTCTTTACGTAGAGGGTGGTGACTGACCTGGAACCTGTTGCCGGGGGAGGTGTTGGAAGCAGTTACCGTAGAGATGTTTAAGAGGCATCTAGACAAATACGTGAATAAGATGGGTATAGAGGGATCCGGACCCCGGAAGTGCAGAAGGTTTTAGTTTAGGCAGGCATCGTGATCGGAGCAGGCTTGGAGGGCTGAATGGCCTGTTCCTGTGCTGTACTGTTATTTGTTTGTTCTTTGACATTCAGCACTGATAGGTTAATGGAAAATCATGTCTGATAATCTTAATCAAGTTAGTTGATGACATAACTGTGAGCATTGATGAGGATAATGTGTTTTGTCTTATGTATATGGACTTTCAAAAGGCCTGTGATCAAATGACATTTCGTTGACTTGTTATGAAAGATGGAACACATGGATTAATGTGACAGTGATAGTGTGGATATGACACTGACTCATGGACAGAAAGCAGAGAGAAGTGGTGAACAGACATTGTTCAGACTGGGGGAGGGGGAGTATACAGTATTGTGTCTCAGGGGTCCGTATTGGAACTAGCGCTGTTCCTGACATACAAATAGATATATGAATGACATAGACCTTTATGTAAATAAAAACATAATTTCATGTCTTTCAGATGACATGAAACTCATAACTAAGGGTGGCAAACGCACAGACCACAGAATCATCCAACCTCACAGACCTTGTTTTTTAAAGAATTATTCCGGATTCATATCCAACCACAATTTATTTCTCATTCTAATTTATTTGTGTGTGGTTCTCGTGTCAGTGTCTGCGTGAATGCAGTATATTTTAATTATTTTATTTAGATTCACTTAGAATTTGGAAATGTAATAAACTTACTTCTAGTTTAAACTCAAGAAAACCTGTCTGATTGGTTCTTTCACGATCACAACAAACACTCACTGAGGTGTTAAGCACGTCCACTGTTAAAAATAAATAAACCTTGTTGTGATCAAATAAACACGAGGACAAATGGGGAGACTGGGACCCATCCTCATCTGTTTTCGACAGACATCTGGAAGTTCCAGTGACCATAACCCAACAACAAACGAGAAATTGGAGTCACAGGGTTACACATCATAGAAACTGTCCCATTGGCCCACCGTGTCCACGCCCGCCATCAGGCCTATCTATTCTAATCCCATTTTCCAGCACTTGGCCCGTAATCTTGTACGGTATGGCGTTTCAAATGCTCATCTAAATACATCTTAAACGTTGTTGTGAGGCTTCCTGACCTTCACCCCTTCAGGCATGTGCTCCAGATTCCAACCACCCTCTGGGTGAAAATAATTTTTCCTCAAATTTTCTTTAAACCTCCTGCCCCTTAATTTCAGTCTTTGCCCCCCTAGTTATTGACACTTCTGATAAGGGAAAAGGTTTCTTCCTATCTCAGTCCTTATAATTTTGTGCACCTCAGTCAGGTCCCCAGTCAGCCATCTCTGCGCTAAGGAAAACAACTCTAGCCTATCCAGTCTCTCTTCATAGCTGAAATTCTCCAGCCCAGGCAACATCCTGGTGAATCTCCTCTGCAGCCTCCCCAGTGCAATCACATCCTTCCTATAGTGTGGTGACCAGATGTGTACACAGTACTCCAGCTGTGCCCTCACTAGCGATTTATACAGCTCCATCATAGCCTCCCTGCTCTTACATTCTATAACTTGGCCAATCAAGGCACGTGTCCCATATGCCTTCCTAACCACCTTATCTCCTTGTACTGCTGCTTTCAGTAATCTATAGACAAGTACACCATGGTCCTTCTGACCCTCTGTACTTCCAGGGGTCCTCCCTTGCATTGTATATTCCCTTGCCCTGCTATTCCTCCCAAAATGCATCATCACACATTTCTCAGGATTAAATTCCATTTGCCACTGTTTGCCCATCTTAATAGCCCATCTATATCGTCCTGTTATCTAAGGCTTCCCTCCTCACTATTTTCAACACCGTCAATTTTCGTGTCATCTGCGAACTTACTGATCATGCCTCCTATATTCACGTCTAAATCATTGATGCATACTACAAACAGCAAGGGTCCCAGCACCGATCCCGGTGGTACACCACTGGTCACAGGCTTCCACTCGCAAAAACAGCACTCAACCATCACCCTCTGCCTCTAGCCACTAAGCCAATTTTGGATCCAATTTGCCAAATTACCCTGGATCCCATGGTCTCTTACCTTCTTAACCAATCTCCCATGCGGGACGTTATCAAAAGCCTTACTGAGGTTCATGTAGACTACATGAACTGCTTTATCCTCATTGACACATCTAGTCACCTCCTCGAAAATTCAAGCAAGTTTTTTAGACACGATCTCCCCCTGACAAAGCCATGCTGACTATCCCTGATTAATCTCTGCCTCTCCAAGTGGAGATTAATCCTGTCCTTCAGATTTTTTTCCAATAGTTTCCCAACCACTGATGTTAGACTCACTGGCCAGTAATTACCTGGTATATCCCTGCTACCCTTCTTGAATATGGTACCACATTCGCTGTCCACCAGTCCTCTGGTACCCCTCCTTTGGCCAGAGAAGTGGCAAAAACAACTGATCCTGAGAAAACAATTACAAATTTCAAAGCAGTTTTATTGTGTTTTCCACTGCTAGAGCACTAAAATATCCACATTCGAAGCCAGTACCCTCCGAAGCCAGCGCAAACGAACACGTGAACATACGAATTAAGAGCAGGAGTAGGCCACTCGGCCCCTCAAGCCTGCCTTGCCATTTAATAAGATCATCGCTAATCTGATTTTAACCTCAACTTTAACTTCTCACCTACCTCTGATAACCTGTTACCCCCTTGTTTATCAAAAATCTATCTACCTCTGCTTTAAAATATTTAAAGACTCTGCTTCTACTGCCTTTTGAGGAAGAGAATTCCAAAATCTCACAACCCTCTGACAGAAAGAAATTCTCCTCTTTCCTGTTTTAAATGGGCGACTCCTTATTTTTAAATAGTGACCCCTAGCTCTAGATTCTCTCACAATGGGTAACATCCTTTTCCACATGCACCCTGTCAAGACCCCTCATGATTGTATATGTTCCAGTCAAGTCGCCTCTTACTCTTCTAAACTGCAGCGGATACAATCCTAGCCTGTCCAATCCTTCCTCCTAAGACAATCCACCCAATCCAAGTATTAGTCTCGTCAACCTTTTCTGAACTGCTTACAATGCAGTTACATCATTCCTTAAATAAGGAGACCAGTACTGTACACAGTACTCCAGATGTGCTCTCACCAATGCCCTGTACAGCTAAAGCATAATCTCCCTACTTTTGTATTCAATTCCCCTCATGATAATCGATAACATTCTATTAGCTTTCCTAATAACGTGCTGTACCTGCATACTAACCTCTTGCGATTCATGCAGTAGAACACCCAGATCCCTCTGCATCTCTGAGCTCTGCAATCTCTCACCATTTAGATAATATGATTCTTTTTTATTCTTCCTGCCAAAATAGACAAGTTCACATTTTTCCACATTGTACTCCATTTGCCAGATCTTTGCCCACTGACTTCACCTATCTATATTCCATTTTTAACCTCCTGATGTCCTCTTCACAACTTACTTTACTGCTTAACTAGGTGTCATCAGCAATTTTAGCAACTATACCTTTGGTCCATTCATCCAAGTCATTTCTATAAATTGTAAAAAGTTGAGGCCCCAACATTGATTCCTGTGTCACACCACTCATTACACCTTGCCAACCAGAAAATGACCCATTTATGCCTACCTTCTGTTTCCTGTGAGCTAGCAATTCTTCTATCCATGCCAATATGTTACCCCCTATACCATGAGCAATAACGTTTGATGTGACACCTTATCAAATGCATTCTTGAACTCTAAGTACAGTACATCCACCTTGTTCCCTTTCTCCACAGCACATGCTACTTCTTCAAAGAAATCGAATAACTTTTGTTAAACGTGATTTCCTTTTCAGAAAACCATGTTGACTCTGCCTGATTATCTGATTTTTCTAAGTGTCTGCTATTACGTCTTTAATAATAACGTCTCACATTTTCTGCAAGACAGATATAAAGCTAACTAGCCTGGAGCTTCCTGCTTTCTGTCTCCCTGTCTTTTTGAATAAAGGAGTTCCATTTGCAATAAAGGAGTTACATACAGAGTAAAGTAACTCGGTACAGGTTAACATCCTATCAGTTGAAAAGTTGAGTAACAAATTAAAAGCAAAATACTGCGGATGCTGGAAATCTGAAACAAAAACAAGAAATGCTGGATTCACTCAGCAGGTCTGGCAGCATCTGTGGAAAGTTGAGTAATGTGGCTGGACAGTTAGGGGTTACTCTCCGTCCAAAAGCTCGGAAACCCGAAATCCTAAGACCCGTGTGCAACCATTTCTCACTTGAAGCTGAAGACTCACACAGGGTTAGAATTACTAACAGATAGAGTAATGTCAGCTATGGTAAAACTAGAACAGAACAGACTAGAATTAGAATTCCAGAGAGAGCGAGAAAGAGCAAAGTGATAGGGAAAAAGTAAGAGTGTTCCAGAAGGAGAAGGAAGAAAGGGAGTTGAGGTGGCTCAAACAACTAGAGGAAGACCCAAATAAAAGCAAAATACTGCGGATGCTGGAAATCTGAAACAAAAACAAGAAATGCTGGATTCACTCAGCAGGTCTGGCAGCATCTGTGGAAAGAGAAGCAGAGTTAACGTTTCGGGTCAGTGACCCTTCTTCGGAAGAAGGGTCACTGACCCGAAACGTTAACTCTGCTTCTCTTTCCACAGATGCTGCCAGACCTGCTGAGTGAATCCAGCATTTCTTGTTTTTGTTGTAGAGGAAGACCCAATACGCCCAGTGAAGGCACAGCTAGTGAGGGAGCTACCCCGAGATCAGGACCATGCGCCGAGCTCTTAAATATCTCCCAGTTCATGAGAAAGTTCAATGAGGAGGATGGCAGAATTTGTTGTCACTTTTGAAAAACTTGCAAAGCAGCTGAAATAGCCCGCAGAGAGAAGGACACTGTTTTTGCAAAATAAATTAACAGGAAAAGGTTTATTCACTGTTTCCAGATGAAAGTTCATCAGATTTATGATGACTAAAAATGCTATCCTGGGTACATACGAGATAGTACCAGAGGTGTACCAGCAGAAATTCTGAACCCTTCGAAATCGGCTTGACTAAACTTACCTCGAGTTTGAAAGAGGTAAGCAGCTTCGGAACATAGGAGCTGGAGTAGGAAATTCAGCCCATCGAGCCTGGCCCGCCATTCAATATCATAATGGCTGATCATCCACTTCAATGCCTTTTTCCCACAATATCCCCATATCCTATTATGTCACTGGTATTTAGAAAACTGTCAATCTCCACTTTAAACATACACAATGACTGAGATTCCACAGCCCTCTGGGGTAGAGAATTCCAAAGATCACAACCTTCTGAGTAAAGAAATTTCCCCTCATCTCTGTCCTAACTGGCTTCTCTATTATTTTAAAATTGTATCTGCTGGTTCTAGACTCCCCAACCAGAGGAAACATTTTACCAGCATCTACCCGGTCTAGCCATTTCAGTATTATGTAGGTTTCAATGAGATCATGGTGGGTGTGTGGAATGCGCTGCCAGCGGTGGTAGTAGAAGCAGATACATTAGGGGCATTTAAGCGACTCTTGGCTAGGTACATGGGCGATAGTAGAATGAAGCATAGGTAGTTACTTAGATCTTGAGTAGGTTAATGGTTCGGCACAACACCGTGGGTCGAAGGGCCTGTACTGTGCTGTACTGTTCTATGTTCTATGACCTCTCGGTCTTTGAAACATGAGAGAATACAGGCCCAGTTTCCCCACTCTCTCTTCACAGGACAGTCCCACCATCCCAGGAACAAGTCTGGTGAATCTTCGTTGCACTCCCTCTACGGCAATAATATCCTTCCTAAGGTAAGGGGACCAAAACTGCACACAGCACTCCAGGTGTGGTCAAACCAAGGTTCTATACAATTGAAGCAAGACTTCACTACTCCTGTACACAAGTCCTCTTGTGATAAAGGCTAACATACCATTAGCCTTACTAATTGCTTGCTGCACCTGCATGTTAGCTTTCAGTGACTTATTGACAAGGATACCCTGGTCCCTTTGTACATCTACACTTTCCAATCTCTTACCATTTAAGAAATGCTCTGCACATCTGTTCCTCCTACCAAAGTGGATAACCTCACATTTGTCCACTTTATATTGCCTCTGCCATGTTCTTGCCCACTCACTAAGTCTGTCCAAATTCCCTTGAAACCGCTTTGCATCTTCCTCACAGCATGCATTCGCACTTATTTTGGTATCATCTGTGAACTTGGAAATATTACGTTTGTCCTCATATCCAAATCATTGATATATGTTGTGAACAGCTTGGGCCCAAGCATTGATCCATGCAGCACCCCACTAGTCGCAGCTGGCTAACGCAAGAATGCGCTATTTATTCCTACTCTCTGCTTTCTGCCTGTTAACCAATCCTTAATGCATACACATATATTATCCCCTATTCCATGTGCTTTAATTTTGTTAATCGATCTCTTGTGGGATACTTTATCGAAAGCCTTCGGAAAATCCAAGCATACCACGTCCACGGACTCCCCTTTACCAATTCGGATAGTAACATCCTCAATAAAAACTCCAACAGGTTCGTCAAGAATGATTTCCCATTCATAAATCCATGTTGACTATGCCCAATCAGATCATTATTATCCAAGTGTCCATTTATCACATCCTTTGGAATAGATTCCAGATTTTTACCAACGACTGATGTAAGGCTAACAGATCCTTAATTTGCGGTTTTCTTTCTCCCTCCCTTCGTTAATAGTGGAGTGACATTTGCTACCTTCCAATCTGCAGGAACCGTTCTGGACTCTATAGAATTTTGAAAGATGATCATCAATGCACCCACTATCTCCATAGCTACCTCTTTCAACACTCTGAGATGCAGGATATCATATCCTGGGGACTTGTCAACCTTCAGCCCCATTATTTTCTCCAATGCAGCCTTCTTACTAATACTAATTTCCTTCACGTCCTCATTCTCCCGAGTCCCTTGGATCTCTAATTCTGGGAGATTTCTTGTATCTCCCTCAGTTAGGACAGACACAAGATAATCATTTCGCTTCTCTGCCGTTTCTCTGTTCCCCATTATAAATTCTCCTGACTTTGCCGCAATGGACCCACATTTGTCTTAACCAAACGTTTCCTTTTTATGTATCTATAGAAGATTTTACAGTCTGTTTTTATGTTTTCTTTTGACCAGTAGATATTGACACTCAAGATAGAGCCCACATATGTAGACCTCAGATCGTTCTCGAGGAGTTCAAAAACTCGCTCTCCCTCCCATTAAAACCCACAAAGAGGGGCAAGAGGTTGAAAGAGCCAGGCTGGTTGCTTTGCAGGCTGATGAATTTTCTCTTGTACACAAGGCCTTAACACCAAAGGGAAACACTTCCCTTGTCTCCCCGAAGACCAGAGAATAAAAGGAGGATGATTGGATCCCGGCTAGCCATGGGCTAGAAGGAAAAGCTGGACACACGGGGGCCCATCCTCAAGCCAAATAGGACGGTACTGAGACCAGGAGTAATGGCCGAAGATCTGTATGTTTCCACTGTAATAAGGCCGCTCACCGTCGAGCTGAATGATGGAAATGACGGGGGAAACCTGTAGGATTAATCAGAGTCCACCAGATCAGTGCTGGAAAACGGGCCCCAATGGAAAGCACGGCAGATCAGACTGTGCCTCTAACTGCGGCAGTCAGACCCAGTAAACCTACCACAGAGAGAGCGGGAAAACTTAACAAAATCACCAAGAGTTACCTGGAATTTGTATCCCAAGGAAAAGTGTCCCTATACCCCTCCAATGACGCAGGCAAGCCCATAGTCATACTGAGGGATACAGGGGCGACCCAATCCCTTTTGCTGGGAAAAGGCATGACCTTCCTCCGAGCGTGCAGTGAATGCTAGAGTGTTAGTGAATGGTATCAGAAGATGGTATATGTCCATACTTTTATATCGGGTGCAGTTGGAGTGTGACCTAGTTTCAGGACCGCTAACCATGGAGATTGTACCTAGTTTACCGGTGGATAGATCGACCTACTCCCAGGTAATAATCTGACAGGGGGAAAGGTGCAGCTTCCCCAGTAGTTCTCGAGAAATAAAAAGAGGTCAGGGAGAAAGAGCAGTTACAGGAGAAGGTCCCTGACATTCTCCCTGATTGTGTGGTGACTCGGTCAATGGCCAAACAATCCCTTGAACTGACACTGCAGATGGATGACCCGACTGAAAAAAACTGAAGCAGAGGGAGTTGCAGAGTGCTACTATTTAAAGAATGAGGTGCTGATGAGGAAGTGTAGACCTGCTCATCAGACCTGCGGATGAACAGAGGACAGTGGTTCACCAGATAGTGGTGCCGCTGAGGTACCTTAAAGAAATATTAAGAATGGCCCACGAACATCCAATGGCTGGACATGTCGGTGTATGAAAAATCGAAGCCGACATAAGACAGCATTCTGACTGGCCACAACTCCACAAAAATGTGATAGAGTTCTGCAAAACTGGTCAGACATGCCAGGTTGTGGGGAAGCCTCAGTCTGCAGTAAAACCTTCACCCCTAATTCCCATACCAGCTTTTGGGGAACTGTGGGAGCAGTTATGCTGAACTGTTATTTGAGTAAGTAGATTAATATAATCCTAGTGAATATATTTATACACTCATATACAAGTTGAAAGTATAGCCACATATTGTTACAGAATGGAGTATTTACCCAAGGCATTGTGGGACAAATTAGTTAGCTTGCAGCCTTGAGCAAGGTACTGCTTAGCACAGCCAATTAGCCTGACCAAGGAGGGCCCCCATATCAGTGCATAAGACAGCAGTTTTGTGTAACTGCAGACTGCACGAAGCAGTCAGGAATGCAAGCTTGATAAAGGTAGAAGGATTCATTGTGAAGACTCAAGGATAGTTGATAAGGGGGTCTGGGAAACATCACAAGATGATCAGGGGGCTTGCACGAGCTGATCACGTAACCACATGATGCCTAAAGAGTAATCTAATTGGTAATATGTATAATGTATGTAATCAATAACCGTTATGATTGGATTATGTCCAGCTGGGATGGAATGAGTAACTGTATATCCGTTGTGGATTTCCTTTGTTCAATGGAGTGGCACTGGACCGCCTTTAGGTAAGGTGTGCGCCCCATGATATCATGCAATAAAGTGTTTATTCTCAAAGTCTGAGTCCGGAGAATTTGTTCAATAATTTTGGCATAATCTGTATTTCTCCAACAGGAACCATTCAGCAGAGTGTTGGTGGATTGTGTGGGACACCTACTGAAAACAATAGAGGGATTACCAGTATCTTCTCACCATTATGGATGTGGTGACCCGATTCCCAGAGATCATTCTCCGGAAGAACTATCTCTGCCAAGGTAGTAGTGGAGGGGCTAACCCAATTCTATACCCGATATGGGCTGCCTGCTGAGATCCAGATGGACCAGGGCAAACATTTTATGTCTAATCCTTTTGAAAAGGTCATGGGTAATCTGGACATAACCCAGCTAAAGTCCAAGGCTTACCAACCACAGTCACAAGGGGCTTTGGAGCAGTACCACCAGACCCTAAAAACAATGATCAGGCCATACTGCTATGAGAAACCCCATGACTGGGACATAGGGCTGGGATTTCTCCTGTTGCCTATCAGGGACTTAACCAATGATTCCACTGGCTTTAGTCTCTTTGAATTAGTTTTTGGACACGAGGTGAGAGTTCCTATTAAATTAATCAAGGAGAAGTTTTGGGGACAGAGGAATGAGGCTTCCGTGTTAGACTACATTTCCATGCTCTGGGAGTGGCTCACGGGAGCCTGTGTAGTGCCGCAGGAACAACTAAAGATCTCCCAAGCAGCTGTGAAAATGTAAACATAAAGAAATGCCAAGGTTAGAACATTTCAGGACAGAGACCATGTATTGTTACTACTCCCAATGCAGGGAGAACCCCTGAAATCCCGGTTCAGTGGTCCATATCGAGTGGCAAAAGGAATAGCCAGGTAAATTATTTAATTGACACCCCAGACCAAAGGAAAAAAAAAGTAAAGGGTGTGGAGGGGACAGACAACTACAGATCTGTCAGACAGTCAGGAGGGAAGGATTGAAAAGAATCGTGAGGACAGGTTAGAGGAGGGCCAGGAGGAATACCAACTGGAATTTCCTATTCTCCGATTAGTCAACCCTGAAATGTTAGATAAATTAATCCCCACACTCTCCTCCTTAAATACAGATCCAAGAGGCACCCTAAAAAGGCTGCGAACAGCATTTACATAAACATGCAAGAACAAGGAAAGTTCCCAAAAATGCATGCCAATGGTGAGTGAGATGCCTTACTTAGTCGAAGTGCCGCAGGAGAATGCAGTGAAAGCTGGACAGACATCTGCGAGCACTAATATCCCAGAGGATAAAGGGCAGATTAGAAAAAAAGATCCTCCCCATAGTAAAGGGAAAAGTGAAGGGAAAATACCCTCAAGTAAACAGCACTTGTGTACCTCACCAGAAAGCTAAAAGTGAGCTCAGTGTGGATCTACCCACTGAAGAACCCAATGATCAGGTCCCAAACCCAAATCTAATCAAACACAACAATTTCAAAGCAGTACTCAGCAAGAACAAAGGCCCAGAGGAAATCTCAGACACCTCACTGGGGTTAAAGAAACATGTTATTACTTACTGTCGGTTTAGGGAGAAAGATTATCAAGGTGCAGGAACCTGAATGGTTAAAGCTTCATTGCAGGAGAGATAAAAAAATATATAGTAGCTGTTGATGCAATGTCCAGGGTCGAACCCGACACATAACCATCCCAGAAAAAAACTCCAACACAATTAAATCAGCACAACTGTAACAGAAAATGTCAGCTGCAGTAATTCTAAGGTTAATGTGTGAATTTGAGAAGTGATTATTGGGAATAAATGTGTGTTTCTGTCTATTTCTTCCCACAATTCTGCAATGAAATGCTCCTATTATCACATTTGCAGTGTCAAGATAACACAATATGCCAAATGAGCAATTTTAATTCATAGAATGGAAACTTACACTAAATATTTAATGGAAAAATCCGACAGTTAAACTCGAAAAAACAGGCAGCCAAGATGGCCACCGCAATTGGCATCTGAAATACTTTTTCACATTCCAAGGCCTACAACAGGAGACACGTCTGATGGGCCTGGACCCAAATCACTGGCTTGTTCTAGAGATTGAATGACCTAAGCTTACAATCATTGACATGGCATACAAGGCCACCCTGACACACTGACTTTGAAAGAGCAAACTCCTCCAAGTGTAAATACTGGTATCCTGAACCCTGGGGAGATAGAAGTTTCCAACCTTGAATCTCATTATAAGGGTCTAGAGAATACAGTGAGGCAGTCATGAGACCTTCTGCCCATCTCTGTGAAAGCTGTTAGTTTCTGCTGGACAAAGACAGACAAGCCAGTGGTTCAAATTGTGCAGAAGCAGAAGGGTTGTGTCCCTTCTCTCTCTTCAGATAACATCGCAAGTTTGAAAACCACATCCGACTGCGGTCCCTCGAAGTCTATATATTACTACACACAGAGACATCAGGGAAAGGAAGACACCTACAAGTCTGCCTCCAAGAAATCCCTGAGCCATGTGGGCCAGCCACAAAGGACACTTCAAATAGCCAAAGACTTCAAGAATACAACTTCAGCCAGAAGACCTCCGAATCGTCCAACCTCACAGAATGAGTATTTTATTTTTATATTTATTCTGGACTCCAATCCACAAAAAAATTTACTTCTCACACTGTAATCTATTTCTGTGTGATTCTCGTGTGGATGTTTTTTATTGTTAAGTATAATAAACTCACCTCTTTCGTGTTTCAACTTTCTAAAGTCCTCTCAACTTTCTGTAGTATTGAGTTCTCAGTGTCGGATGTATGCTTCCCTTTTCTGTTTTATCTTACAATATAGGCTCCTTGACATCCATGGGACTCTAGATTTGGCCGCCTCACTCTTTTCCTTTGTGGGAACATGTTTACCCTGAACCTCTTGAATCTCCACTTTGAATGCCTCCCAGTGCTCTGAGACTGATTTACCTTCAAGTCGCTGTTTCCAGTCCACTTTCGCTCCTCGGTTTAGTAAAATTGGCCTTGCACCAATTGAGAACTCTAACTCCTATTCTATGTCTGTACGTTTCCATAGTTATGTTATAACTGACTGAATTATGATCACTCCCACCAAAATGCTCTCCCCTGACACTCCATACACCTGCCCGTCGTCATTTCCTAAAACAAAGTCTAAAACTGCACCCTCTCCTGTTGGACTTTCTGCATGCTGGACAAAAATGTTGTCCTGAATGCACCTCAAGAATTCTGCTCCCTCAATTCTTTTCATACTAAAACTATCCTCGTTAACATCGGGGTGATTAAAATACCCTACTATTACTGCCCTATTGTTCTTGCACTTCTCAGAGACTTGCCTACTTATCTGCTCCTCTATCAACCTCTGACTATTTGGCTGTCGAGATCACTCTCCCAGCAGTGAGATTGCCCCTTTTTGGTTCCTTAGCTGAATCCATATGGCCTCACTTGATGAACCTTCCAACATATCATCCCTCCTCACAGCTGCAAAAGATTCCTTGACCAGAATTGTCAATCCCGTCCTTTCTTAACCCCCTCCCTATTTCGTCTGAAAACCCGGTAACCAGGAACGTTGAGTTGCCATTCCTGTCCCTCCTTAAGCCAAGTTTCTGTAACAACTATGATATCATACTGCCACATGTCTATCTTTGCCCTCCGCTCATCTGCTTTATTTGCAGCACTCCATACATTGAAACAGATAGCCTTGAGCACTGCCAAACCTTTTTTTCTTTTTCTCACCCTCATTTCCTCTGTCTTCTAGACTCATCCATTAATTTGCCACCTTCCATTTTCATTTCTGATTTTTTCCCAGCTGAGTCTACCCTCAGGTCCCCCACCTCCCTGCTAAACTAGTTTAAACCCTCCCCAACAGCACTAGCAAAGCGTTCCGCAAGGAGCCCAGTCCTGGCTCTGTTCACGTGCAACCCGTCCGGCCTGTCAAGGTCCCATCTCCCCCAGAGCCGGTTCCAGTGTCCCAGGAATATGAATCCCTCCCTCCTGCATCATCTTTCCAGCAACACATTCGTCTGCCTTATCTTTCTATTTCTATACTAAGTTGCACCTGGCACTGGGAGTAATCTGGAGAACTCTACTTTTTGACTATGTTTGAGGTCCTGCTTGCTAATTTCTTCCCTAGCTCCCTAAATTCTGACTGCAAGACCACATCCCTCTTTCTACCTATGTCGTTGGTTCCCATGTGGACCACGACTTCTGGCTGTTCCCCTCCTCATTCAAGATGCTCTGCAGTCGCTGAGTGACATCCTTGACCCTGGCACCTGGGAGACAACACCCCATCCTGGATTTACGTCTGTGGCCACAGAAACGCCAGTCTGTTCCCCTGACTATTGACTCACCTATCACTATGGCTCTTCCAGTCATCCCTGTATGCCGCTCTGCAGCTTAGCCACCCGTGGTGCCATGGACTTGCTGTGGCTGCACTCCCCAGGTGAAGCATCACTTTCCTCAGTATTCAGAACTGAATACCTGTTGGAGAGTAAGATGCACTCAGGGGTCTCCCCCACTCCCTGCCTGATAATTTTTGACTGCCTGCTGATCACCCATTCCCTCTCTCCCTGCATGCTCTTCAGCAGTGTGGTGACCACATCTATGAACATGCTAAAGCTGAATAAACTGGTATATGAGAAGGAAGAACGTGCAGGGTTCCGGGAAGAAGGCAGGGAATGGGATTAGGTGAATTGTGCATTCGGAGAGCCGGTGCAGACACGACTGGCTGAATAGTTCCTTCTGTGCTGTAATAACACTGCAATGGGGAATCTCAGATGGGTGTAATGGTGGAGAATGGGGGATCCATGGCGGGAAAGAGAAGTTGTCCTGTGGGAACCGGAATCTTAGCAGGGACTCTCCGACAACCTGTCCAGCTGGAAGGCATACAGGAAATATCCTCCCTGCCTCCTCCTCAGGTAGCCTCCGGATTCCTGGTGCCAATGCCTGTGTCCTCATGATGGTGATGATATGAAGGGTGCAGCAGAACACCATGAACTTGGACACCTGCTTCAGTGTGTACTGGAGGACTCCACCCGAGCGGTTCAGACATCGGAAGCATTGCTTCATCACACCGATGGTCTGTTCCACCATGTTCCTGGTGATTCCATTGCTCACATTACACCCATGTTAATTTTGTGAGGTTGGTTGGTGTGGGATGTGTTTTGGGGGTGTAGAAACATGAGCTGTGTCTAGAGGAGTTTCCTTTGCCTCTGAGAAGCCGCATTCTGGTTCTGCAAGGAGCCCCGGAGTATTGGGACCGGCTGACTGCTTTAGAATGAAGGTATCCTTGCTGCTGCCAGGATAGTGGACATTCACCAACATGATGTACTGGGCATGCTCACACACCAACTGTACATTAATGGAGTGTGAGTGCTTCCAGTTCCTGTACCTCTCCCCGTTGACATGGGGGCCCCGCAGAGCTACCTACACCATTAGGAATCCCGCTAACCTGACAAAGCCACGGGATCACTCATCCTGCTTCTCCCTGCTGAGGAAGAAAATGATGACATAGATGGTTACCCTCACCTCCCAGAATTATCAATGGACAACACACAGGCCTCGCAACTACTGTTCAGTTAGTTTAACATCATTGGTGAGTCAGGTTTTAGAAGCTATAATCAGGGAAAAATCAACACACACTTGGAGAGGTTTGAGTTATTTAAGGATTGTCAGCACGGATTTCTAAAAAGGCAGATCATGCTTGACTGAGCTAATTGAATTTATTTTGATAATCTGAGAAGGTTGATGAAGGGAATGTGGTGGATGTTGTATGCATGGATTTTATGAAATTGTTTGATGAACAACCACACAAAAGCTTGGTTAAAAAAATTGAATCTCAGGAATAGCATCCAGTTGAATCAAAAATTGTCCAAATGACAGAAAAAAGAGAAATGTGTTAAATGGTTGTTTTTCAGACTGGAGGATGGTAGACAGTGATGTTTCCCAATGGTCAGTGCGAGGAATACTGTGCTTTTTTTTTTGCTACATATAAATGACATGGATCTTGGAATACAGAGAATAATTTGCATTTTTTCTGATGATTGCAATCTTGGAGGATGTCACAAACCACCTGCAACATGATATAGATCGGCTAGCAGAATGGACAGAGAAGTGGCAGGTAGAACTTAATAAAGAGGAGTGTGATGTGATTTATTTTGTCAGTTGGAAAAGGAAGGCAATATAGACTTAATGACACAGTTCTAATGATTGTGCAGGAACACAGGGACGTGGGGCTCCATATGTATTGATCTTTGAAGGTGCCAGGACATATTAGGAGGGTGTTTAGCAAATCATATCAGAAATTGGGATTCATCATTAGAGGCAAAGATACAAAATAAGGGAAGTTATGCGGAACCTTCATAAAGCTTTGGTTAGACACCAACTCGAGAACTGTGTACAGTTCTGGTCACCACACTGCAGGAAGGATGTGAAAGTCCCTGAGAGGGTGCAGAGGAGATTTACCAGAATGATTCCAGGGATGGGAGTTTAGTTACAAAGTGAGTATGGAGAAGATGGAGTTATTCTCCTGGTGTAAAGGAGATTGAGAGAGATTTGATAGAGGTGTACATGATTATGATGGACTTAGATAAGATAGACAAGGAAAAGCTGTTCCCATTAACTGATGAAACACAGACTAGGGGACACAGATGAAAGGTTTCGGGTAAGAGATACAGGGGGAATATGAGGAAGAACCTTTTTACCCAGTGGATGGTAATGAGCTGGAACTCACTGCCCATGAGGGTGGTGGAAGCTGAGACAATCAATGATTTCAAAAGGAAACTGGATGGACACCTGAAGGGAATGAACTTGCAGGGATACGGGAATTGAGCGGGGAAGTGGAACTGACTGGATTGTTCCAAAAAGAGCTGGCATGCAGAGGCTGAATGGCCTCCTTCTGTGTTGTAAATGACTATCGATTTCTACCACTCTCTGTTGGATATGTCTCCTGCTCCTGCCTGGAACGATCCAGATACATAGACGTTCAATGAAACTGTGACCTTAACGGCCACTGACAACTCCGTCCTAACCCTGGTGTGAGGCTCCAGGTTGTGTTACAGGAAGTGACACAGCTCTGTGACCACCTCCTTATTGAATCAGAGTCATCTCACACACTGCTCCTGGGATAGGTGCAGGTAGGAAAAGTGCTCTTGGAAAACCCGGGGTGGGTAGTGCACAGCCCCCTCCTCCTCCCTCTTTACAGAGCTTCCCCTCTCTGCAGCCTCTGCTCCATTTGTTGGTCATGTGACAGACCCAGTTTCACTGCAACTACAGTCCCCATACCTCGTCCAGAGTTGGGTCACCAAATCTACTGTCCTCCCTGCATGTCTGCAGCAGCTCACAACACAACCTCCAGAAAACCATCCACAGCACCTCCACTAACTTTACAATAGCAGAAGTAAGTCAAAAGCCCCTCACCTGTCAGTTGGATGCCTGGTCCTTTCAAATTCATCCTTTGAATGTATGTTCAACTGAGAGTTCAACTGAGCGGTCATTGGACATGCACTGACCAAGTTTCAAAGAAGTACATCAAAGCTGCTGCTATGGTACATTGACATCACTTTCAAATCCACCCTCAAAGGAACAACACATACAAGGTACAATTGAGCTAGAGCCCTGCCCAGCTTGGGACAGTGTGCAGGCCACAGTAGAAGTGTCCGGCTGTGAAGACCACGCGAACAGCACATAGATGATACGACTGGGCTGGAGCCCCGCCCAGCATGGGATATTGTGCAGACCGCACTGGAAGTGGCCAGCTGTGCGATTCACATCTCTTTATGAATCCCAGCTTCTGTACCGACAGCAGCAGTTTTGCTGCAGAGTCTATAATCCTGGCTCGGGACACATACAGAGGGAAATAAATTCACTTTGCAAGGAGAACAGAAAAAAGAGTGAAGTCGAAAGATTAGCAGGTTATGTGAAATGGACAGGGGAAAGTGAATAAATGGAGGGGTGATGCCATGGAGAGATTCAAACACACGAATGAGAATATTAAAATTAAGGTGCTGCCAGACCGGGAGCCAATGGAGATCAGTGAGCACAGGGGTGATTGGTGATCGGGATTTGGTGTGAGATCGGATGCAGGCAGCAGAGTTCTGGATGGGCTGTGGTTTATGGAGGTTTATAACTGGGAAGGGTGACCAAGATGGAATTGGAATAGTCAACTGTGTATTTAACTGTGATGTGGATGAGGGTTTACGCAGTAGAGAGGCTGAGGCAGAGGTGGAGATGGGTGATATCACAGAGATGGTTTTCAGCAGGGTTGGTGATGGAAAGAATATGGAGATGAACTCAGCTCAGGTTTAAATATAACACAGAAGTTGTAAACTGTCTGGTTCAAGCTCAGATATTGGGCAGGGTGGAGTATGTGCTTCCCAGATAGGGGATGGAGTTTGTGATGGAGACCAATGACACTGGCTTCAGTCTTCCCAAAATTTACATTACAGAACAGTATTTCAGTGAAACAGTGTTTAAAGATCTCCTGGCCTGAAATAGAGACAGCAACAGCAGCAAAGATGAGAGAGTAAATGACAAGAACTGTAATACAGTTCACAATGATTTGTTGAGCTAATAGCTGGAGATATTCACCAGGCATACAACGGCAACAAGAAGGGCAGAGTAAATTACAGGAGCAGTAATGCAGTCAAACATGGTTTAAAGAATGAATAGCTAGATAGAGAGACTTACCAGGGACACCAATAATAGCCAGGATGGGATAGTAAATGTATTGAATAATCTTCAGTGCGAGATAGATGCGAGTGTTAATTGAGTACCGATCATAATATGTAGAAAGATAGTAAAGATCCGAGGATAGACTCCTGTCCATTGTTGTAACATTCCCATCTATTGTTCTCAGATTCTGACCCATTGTTGTAACATTCCAGTCTTTTGTTCTCAGATTCTGATCTATCCTCTCTCTATCTCTCTGGAGCAGCTGATCTCTGAAAGTGCCGGGGCTGATGTTCCCACTGACACTATGGAATAACACATTGAAAGAATCCCCTTATTAATAGGAGATGGAAAACGTCCAGTGACACAATTAGGGTCCATGGAGACTGACATTAATTACAGTCACGGAACAAACAAATTCAGTTAACCCTTTTCAATCCAACACTTTAGTACCACAATAAAGTTGAATATTTATCCAGTTTGGATGGGATGTATGGGGGTTGCTGAGGGAAGCAATGGTGGAAATAGCCGAGGCACTGGCCAGAATCTTCTAATCCCCCTTGGATATGGGCGTGATGAGAGGTTTCCACAGGCTCACCACTCTTTGGGTGAAGAAACGTCTCCTCATCTCAGTCCTGAAGGTTTTACCCCATATCCTTAGACTATAACCGTGGTTCGAGAGTCCCCCACCATCGGGAACATCCTTCCTGCATCTACCCTGTCAAGTCATGTTGGAATGTTATAGGTTTCGATGAGATCCCTCCTCACTCTTCTGAATTCCAGTGAATATAGTCCTAACCGACTCAATCTCTCCTCCTACGACAGTCCTACCACCCCAGGAATCAGTCTGGTAAAACTCTACTGCACTCCCTCTATAGCAAGAACATTCCAAGTGTGGCCTCACAAAGGCTCTGTATAATTGCAGCAAAACATCCCTACTCCTGTACTCGAATCCTGTCTCTATGAAGGCCAACATACATTCTCCTTTTTCTACCGCCTGTTGCACCTGCATGCTCACCTTCAGTGACTGGTGTACGAGAACACCCAGGTCTCGCTGCGTATTCCGCTCTCTCAGTTTATAGCCGTTCAGATAATAATCTGCCTTCCTGTTTTTGCTAGTAAAGTGGATAACTTCACATTTATCCACATTATACTGCATCTGCCGTGCATTTGCCCACTCACTCAACTTGCCCAAATCACCCTGAAGCCTCTCTGCATCCTCCTCACAACTCACCCTCGCACTCAATTTAGTACCATCTGCAAATTTGGAGATATTACATTTAGTTTCCTCATCTAAATCATTAATATATATTGTGAATAGTTGGGGTCCTAGCTCCGATCCCTGCGGTACCCCACTAATCACTGTCTGACATTGAGAAAAAGATCCGTATGTTCCAATGCTTTGTTTCCTGTCTGCCAACCAATTTTCTATCCGTCGCAATATACTACCCCCAGTCTCGTCCACTTTAATTTTACATGCTAATCCCTTACGTGGAACTTTGTCGAGAGCCTTCTGAAAGTGCAAATAAACCACACCCACTGGCTCCCCCACATCAACTCTACTGGTTACATCCTCGGAGAATTCGAGCAGATTTATCAAGCATGATTTCCCTTTCATAAATCCACGCTGACTCTTCCCGATTCTCCTGTTCTCTAAGTGCTCTGCTGCAAAATATTTAATAATGGACTCCAGGATTTTCCCCACGACCGATGTCAGGCTGAATGGTATATAATTCCCTGCTTTCTCTCTACCTCCCATTTTTAATAGTGGGGTAACATTAGCTACCTTCCAATCTGTAGGAACTGTTCCAGAGTCCATAGAATCTTGGAGGATGACCACCAATGCATCCGCTATTTCTAGGGCCACAACCTTAAGTACTCTGGGATGTCGATTACCAGGCCCTGGGGATTTATCGGCCTTCAATACCATCTCCATCCCCAACACCATTTGTCCACTAATACTGATTTCTTTCAGTTCCTCTCTCTCACTAAACCCTGTATTCACCAACATTTCTGGTATGATATTTGTGTCCTCCTTTGTGAAGACAGAACTAAAGTTTGCATTTAGTTGGTCAGCCATTTCTTTGTTTCTCAGAATACATTCCCCTGTTTCTGACTGTAACGGGCCTACATTTGTCTTCGCCAATATTTTCCGCTTCACATACTTTTACAGTCAGTTTTTATGTTCCCCGTAAGCTTACTCTCATACTCCATTTTCCCCTTCTCAATCAATCCCTTGGTGCTCCTTTGCTGAATTTTAAACTGCTCCCAATCCTCAGGTCTGTTGTTTTTTTATGGAAAATTTATATGCCTCATCCTTGGATCTAATGCTATCTCTAATTCTCCTTGTAAGCCATGATTTGGCTCCCTTTTTCGTTTTACTTTTGCGCCAGACAGGGATAAACAATTGTTGCAGTTTATCCATGTGCTCTTTGAATGTTTGCCATTGCCTATCCAGGGTCATCTCTTTAAGTAACATTTCCCAATGTATCATCGACAGCTCATGCCTCATACCTTTGTAGCTTACATTATTAAGATTCACGACCCGAGTCTCAGAATCAACTAGGTCACTCTCCATCATGATGAAGAATTTTATCATATTATGGTCGTTCATCCCCAAGGGATCTCGCACAACTAGACTGTCAATTATTCCTCTCTCATTACACAATAACCAGTCTAGGATGGCCTGTTCTCCAGTTGGTGCCTCAAAGAATTGGTCCTGAAAACCATCCCGTATATTCTCCAGGAATTCCTCCACAATGTATTGTGACCAATTTGATTTGCCCAATCTATATGCAGATTCAAGAAACCAATAATTACAGATGTTCCTTTATCGCATGCGTCTCTAATTTCCCGTTCAATGCCATTCCCAAATTCAGTACTACAGTCTGGGGGTCTATATGCAACCCCCACCATGGTTTTTTGCCCCTTCGTGTTTGTCAACTCTACTCATACATATTCGACATCGTCAGATCTAATATCCTGCCTCACTATTGCGTTCATTTCCTCTTTAACCAGCATGCAACTCCACCAAGGGTGGAGATAGGCCGTTTTAGTGATGGTGTGAATATTTGGTAGGAAACTCATCTCAAGGCATCTCAGGGTTAACTATGTAACCGAGTATGTGAACAGTTTCGGTTAGTCTCAAACATTTACAAAGGAGAGGAATGAAGTGTGTAACAAGGAAATGTTTGGAGCAGAGACAGAAAACAATGACTTCAATCTTCTCAATATTTAATTGGAATTGCAGATGTGTGAGGTAATACATCTTGAAAGGATGAATGAAGGGAGGCAATACAAGTTAAATGGTCCAACTATAAAGGTGGTGAAATAACAGAGACACTTGGGGTGTTTGTACACAAATCTTTGAAGGTGGCAGGAAAGTTTAACTAGACAGTTAATAAATATATGGGATCCTAGGGTATATAAATAGAGGCAAAAAGAACAAAAGCAAGGACATTATGTAAAAAATATATATAAAATACTAGTTCAGCTGCACCTGGAGTCTTGTGTCGAATACTGGGAACCACACTTTAAAAACGACATGAAGCCTTCAGAGAGGGCACTAGAATTTGTCCAGGCATGAGAGATTACAGTTGTGCAGCTGGGGTTGTTCTGCTTAGAGCAGGAAACTTTCAGAGGATATTTGACTGAGGTGTTTAACATTAGGAAGGGTTCAGATAAATTAAATAAAGAGAAACTGTTTCCACTTTCCAAGGGGCCGTTAACCAGAGACACAGATTTAAGGCGATTGATAAAAGAAGCAGATATGAGGATTTTTGTTTCTGAGTGGTTTGGATTTGGGAGGCACTGTCTGATAGGCTGATGGATACAGATTCAATAATAGATCCCAAAAGGGAATTGGATAAATATCCGAAGCAGAAAGAAATTCAAGAATATAGTGAAAGAGTCAGGGAGTGGGACTAACTGGATTGCTCTTTGAAAGGGTCAGCACAGACTTGATGGGCCGAATGGCCTCATTCAGTCTAATCTATTCTATGATTCTATGATTGCTCCTGCCTGTACTTTCACAATATTCCGATCCTTTCAACATGTGTTTGAGAAAGTACCGCATAACAACGACACAGGTAGGAAGAGAGATGGGGATTAAAGACAGAAATTCAGGGAGCTAGGGTGGAAGCTGAGAGCGAGAACAAACAGAGTTGTTATCTCTGGGTTGTTGCCCGTGCCACGTGATAGTGAAGCGAGGAATAGGGAGAGAGAGGAGTTGAACACGTGGCTGCAGGGATGGTGTAGGAGGGAGGGTTTTGGTTTCCTGGATAGTTGGGGTTTTTCTGGAGTAGGTGGGACCTCTACAAACAGGATGGTCTTCACCTGAACCAGAGGGGTACCAATATCCTGGGGGGGGAGATTTGCTAGTGCTCTTCGGGGGGGGGGGTTTAAACTAATTCAGCAGGGGAATGGGAACCTAAATTGTAGTTCCAGTGTACAGGATGTTGAGAGTAGTGAGGTCAGGGATAAGGTGACCAGGACGCAAGAGGGCACTGGCAAGTAAGAACCTGGTTTAAAGTGTGTCTAGTTCAACGCCAGGAGCATCCGGAATAAGGTGGGTGAGCTTGCAGCATGGGTTGGTACCTGGGATCTCGATGTAGTGGCCATTTCGGAGACATGGGTAGAGCAGGGGCAGGAATGGATGTTGCAGGTTCCGGGATTTTGATGTTTCAGGAAGAACAGAGAAGATGGTAAAAGAGGTGGGGGGGGGGTGTGGGGGGTGGCATTGCTAATCAAGGAGAGTATTACAGCGGCAGAAAGGACGTTTGAGGACTCGTTTACTGAGGTAGTATGCGCCGAGGTTAGAAACAGGAGAGAGGTCACCCTGTTGGGAGTCTTCCATAGACCTCCGAATAGTTCAAGAGATGTAGAGGAAAGGATAGCGAAGATGATTCTCGACAGGGACGAGAGTAACAGGGTAGTGGTTATGGGGGACTTTAACTTTCCAAATATTGACTGGAAATACTATATTTCGAGTACTTTAGATGGGTCAGTTTTTGTCCAGTGTGTGCAGGAGGGATTTCTGACACAGCATGTAGACAGGCCAACCAGGGGCGATGCCACATTGGATTTGGTACTGGGTAATGAACCCGGCCAGGTGTTCGATTTAGATGTAGGTGAGCACTTTGGTGATAGTGATCACAATTCGGTTAGGTTTACCTTAGCGATGGGCAGGGACAGGTATTAACCGCAGGGCAAGAATTATAGCTGGGGGAAAGGAAATTATGATGCGATTAGGCAAGATTTAGGATGTGTAGGATGGGGAAGGAAACTGCAGGGGATGGGCACAATAAAAATGTGGAGCTTATTCAAGGAGCAGCTACTGCGTGTCCTTGATAAGTATGTACCTGTCAGGCAGGGAGGAAGTTGTCGAGCGAGGGAGCCGTGGTTTAATAAAGCAGTTGAAGCGCTTGTCAAAAGGAAGAAGAAGGCTTATGTTAGGATGAGGCGTGAAGGCTCAGTTAGGGCACTTGAGAGTTACAAGCTAGCCAGGAAGGATCTAAAGGGAGAGCTAAGAAGAGCAAGGAGAGGACACGAGAAGTCATTGGCGGATAGGATCAAGGAAAACCCTAAGGCTTTCTATAGGTATATTAGGAGTAAAAGAATGACTAGAGTGAGATTAGGGCCAATCAAGGATAGTAGTGGGAAGTTGTGTGTGGAATCAGAGGAGATAGGGGAAGCGTTAAATGAATATTTTTCGTCAGTATTTACAGTAGAGAAAGAAAATGTTGTCGAGGAGAATACGGAGATTCAGACTACTAGGCTAGATGGGTTTGAGGTTCACAAGGAGGAGGTGTTAGCAATTTTGGAAAGTGTGAAAATAGATAAGTCCCCTGGGCCAGATGGGATTTATCCTAGAATTCTCTGGGAAGCCAGGGAGGAGATTGCAGAGCCTTTGTCCTTGATCTTTATGTCGTCATTGTCGACAGGATTAGTGCCGGAAGACTGGAGGATAGCAAATGTTGTCCCCTTGTTCAAGACGGGGAGTAGAGACAGCCCTGGTAATTATAGACCTGTGAGCCTTACTTCGGTTGTGGATAAAATGTTGGAAAAGGTTATAAGAGACAGGATTTATAATCATCTTGAAAAGAATAAGTTCATTAACGATAGTCAGCACGGTTTTGTGACGGGTAGGTCGTGCCTCACAAACCTTATTGAGTTTTTCGAGAAGCTGACCAAACAGGTGGATGAGGGTAAAGCAGTGGATGTGGTGTATATGGATTTCAGTAAGGCGTTTGATAAGGTTCCCCACGGTAGACTATTGCAGAAAATACAGAAGTATGGGGTTGAAGGTGATTTAGAGCTTTGGATCAGAAATTGGCTAGCTGAGAGAAGACAGAGGGTGGTGGTTGATGGCAAATGTTCATTCTGGAGTTTAGTTACTAGTGGTGTACCGCAAGGATCTGTTTTCGGGCCACTGCTGTTTGTCACTTTTATAAATGACCTGGATGAGGGTGTAGAAGGGTGGGTTAGTAAATTTGCGGATGACACGTAGGTCGGTAGAGTTGTGGATAGTGCCGAAGGATGTTGTAGGGTACAGAGGGACATAGATAGGCTGCAGAGCTGGGCTGAGAGATGGCAAATGGAGTTTAATGCGGAAACGTGTGAGGTGATTCATTTTGGAAGGAGTAACCGGAATGCAGAGTACTGGGCTAATGGGAAGATTCTTGGTAGTGTAGATGAGCAGAGAAATCTTGGTGTCCAGGGACATAGATCCCTGAAAGTTGCTACCCATGTTAATAGGGCTGTTAAGAAGGCATATGGTGTGTTAGCTTTTATTAATAGGGGGATCGAGTTTCGGAGCCACGAGGTCATGCTGCAGCTTTACAAAACTCTGGTGAGGCCGCACCTGGAGTATTGCGTGCAGTTCTGGTCACCACATTATAGGAAGGATGTGGAAGCTTTGGAAAGGGTGCAGAGGAGATTTACTAGGATGTTGCCTGGTATGGAGGGAAGGTCTTACGAGGAAAGGCTGAGGGACTTGAGGTTGTTTTCGTTGGAGAGAAGGAGGAGGAGAGGTGACTTAATAGAGACATATAAGATAATCAGAGGGTTAGATAGGGTGGATAGTGAGAGTCTTTTTCCTCGGATGGTGATGGCAAACACGAGGGGACATAGCTTTAAGTTGAGGGGTGATAGATAGAGGACAGATGTTAGAGGTAGTTTCTTTACTCAGAGAGTAGTTGGGGCGTGGAACGCCCTGCCTGCAACAGTAGTAGACTCGCCAACTTTAAGGGCATTTAAATGGTCATTGGATAGACATATGGATGAAAATGGGATAGTGTAGGTCAGATGGTTTCACAGGTCGGCGCAACATCGAGGGCTGAAGGGCCTGTACTGCGCTGTAATGTTCTAATTCTATTTCTAATAACAGCCATGTTTCCAATTTAGAAACACATGAGATTAAAGGACCAATATCAGCCGTGAATCAGTTTGTATCTCTCTCCCCTTTCAGTCACAAGCTTCTAGGATCAAGTGTCACTGCAGGACTTGATCACAAGAATCAATGCTGACATTGCAGTGCAGTACTGAGGGTGTGTTGCACTGTCAGAGGTGCAGTCTATCGAATGAAACTTTAAACCAAGTTGCAGTCTGTCCTCTCAGGTGGATGTTAAAGATCCCACCGCACTATGTAGAAGCAGAGCAAGGGAATTATTCCCGTTGTCCTGGTCAATATTTCTCCTTCAATCAACATCACAAAAACTGATCTGATCATCATCACATTGCTGCTTGTGGGATCTTGCTGTTCGGAAATTGTCTGCCCTGTTTCCTACATTACAAGTGTGACTACACTTTAGAAAGTCCTCATTTGTTGTAAATCACTTTGGGACATGCAGTCGTCATTCAAGGCGCTATATCAATGAAAGTCTTTTATTTTCAATGGCAGCATGCAGGAAATTAGCTCAGTGACAGAAAGGAGAGAGTAGTGGAGAATGGTTATTGTTCAGTCTGGAGGGAAGTACACAGTGGGGTTCCCCACGGTCACTGTTGGGATCACTGTTGCTGTATGTTAATGCAATGGGCTTCTGTACAGAGGGGATAATGTCAAAGTTTCCAGATGACAGAAAAGTTGGAAATGTTAATACACAGTGAGAAGGATAGTAACAGACGTCAGGATGATGGAGACTGACTGGTGAAATGGGAAGGAACATGGCAGATGTAATTTAAGTGATATGTTTTTGCAGGAAGCGTAAGGGAAGGCAATATAAACAAATGGGTATTGTTTAAATGAGGAGACAGGAACAGAACAACTTGGAGTGTATTTACACAGATCTTTGAAGGTCGCACGAAAAGTTGAGAATATTATTCACCGATGTTCAAACTTATGACAGAGGCCAGGTAGAAAATTCTATTGAGAACCAAGCTGAATATAGAGGGTCCAGAGGGGAAGTGAAAAAGCAAATAACAGAAGCAAAGACAGAGCATGAAAAGAGACTGGCAGCTAGCATTAAAGAAAATTCCAATTTTTTATGCAAACATATAAATCGTAAAAAGGGTAGTAAAAGGAGGAATGAGGCAGACTCAGCACCAGAAATGGGATTTACACATGGAGGCAGAGGGCATAGCTGAGGTACTAAATAAATACTTTGCATCTGTCTTTAACAAGGAAGATGATATGGAATCCTTTCCTTTATTGGTCGAGGTATAGAATATAAGAGTAGGGAGGTTATGCTGGAACAGTAATACTCATTGCTTAGGCCACAACTTGAGTACTGTGTGCAGTTCTGGTAACCTCATTACAGAAAGGATGTAATTGCACTAGAGAGGGTACTGAGGAGATTTATGAGGATGTTGCCAGGACTGGAAAAGTGCAGCTATGAGGAAAGATTGGGTAAGCTGAGCTTGTTCTCCTTGGAACAGAGAAGGCTGAGGGGAAATCTGATTGAAATGTACAAAATGTTGAGGGGCCTGGTTAGAGTGGAGGTGAAGGGTCTATTCCCCTTAGCAAAGAGGTCAGTGACAAGGGGGAATAGATTTAAAGTGATTGGTAGGAAGATTATAAGTGAGCTGCGGATTTTATTTTTCACCCAGCGGGTGGTGGGAGTCTGGAACTCACTGTCCGAAAGGGTAGTTGAGGCAGAAACGCACAACTCATTCAAAAGGTGTCTGGATAGGCACCTCAAGTGCTGTAATCAATCAAATGCTGGAAGTTAGGATCGGAATGGATGGATCGTTTTACAGACAGCATAGACACGATGGGCCAAGTGGTCTCTCTCTGTGCCATAAACTTTCTATGGTTCTAAGATGCAACCCAGGCAATATTGAAAGAGGAGGTAAGTCAGACACTAGTGGGGTTTAAAATTGATAAAGAGGAAGTATTAGATAGGCTGTCTGGACTTAAAGTGGACAAGGCACCAGGACCAGATGGGATGTATCCAAGGATACTGAGGGAAGTGAGGGTGGAAATCACAGAGGCACTGGACATAATTTTTCAGTCTTCCTTGGACTCGGGGTGATGCCAGAGGACTGGAGAATTGTAAACGTTACACCCTTGATCAAAAAAGGGTGTAAAGATCAACCCAGCAACAACAGACCAGTCAGTTTAACTACAGTGGTGGGAAAACTTCTAGAAAAAATAATTTTGGGCAAAATCAATAATCACATGGACAAATGCGAGTTAATTAAGCAAGCCAGCATGGATTTCTTCAGGGAAAATCATGTTTAACTAACTTGATGGAGTTTTTTGAAGTGGTAACAGAGAGAGTTGATAAGGGTGATGCTGTTGATGTGGTAAACATGGATTTTCATATAACAGTCTATTCAGTTTCAATGGAACCTGCCTCCACCACACTCAGGCAGTGCATTCCAGACATTTAACCACTCACTGCGTGCAAAAACATTTTAACACAGTGCCACACAACAGACCTGTGAGAAAACCTGCAGTTCATGGAATAAAAGGGACGGGGGTTGCAACATGGATGCGCAATTAGCTGAGTGACAGGAAACAAAGAGTCGTGGTTAATAGATGTGTTTCAGGCTGGAGGAAGGTTTGTGGTGGAGTTCCCCAGGGATCAGTGTCCGGATCCTTTGTTTTCCTGATACATATTAATGACCTCGACCTTGGTGTACAGGCAACAATTTCAAACTTTACAGATGATATGAAACTGGAAGCATTGTGAACTGTGAGGAGGATAGTGAAGAACTTCAAAAGGACATTGAAATGTTGCTGGAATGGGCAGACAGATGGCAGATGAAGTTCAATGCAGAGAAACGTGAAGTGATTCATTTTGGTAGGAAGAACATGGAGAGTCAATGTAAAATAAAGGGGGTGAAGGAGCAGATCGACCTGGGTGTATATGTGCATAAGTCATTGAAGGTGGCAGGACAGGTTGAGTGAGCATTTAATAAATCATATAATCCCCTAGGCTTTATTAATAGGGACATAGAGTACAAGAGCAAGGATGCTATATTGAACTTGCATAAGACGCTACTTCGACCTCAGCTGGAGTATTGCATCCAGTTCTGGGCACCACACTTGAGGAAAGACGTGAGGGCATTGGAGAGAGTGCAGAAAAGATTCACGAGAATGATACCCAGGATGAGGAATTTCAGTTATGAAGATAGATTGGAGAAGTTAGGACTGTTTTCCTTGGAGAACGCTGAGAGTTGATTTGTTAGAGGTTTCAAAAATCATGATGTGTCTGGACAGAGTAGACAGAGAGAAACTGTTCCCACTCGTGAAAGGATCAAGAACGAAAGGGCACAGATTTAAAGTAATGGGTCAAAGGTTCAAAGACGACATGAGGAAAAGCTTTTTTCACACAGTGAAACAGGGTCTGGAATGCACTGCCTGAGAGTGTGGTGGAGGCAGGTTCAACTGAGGCTGAATAGACTTTAATCTGAGAAGGAAGAGTGTGCAGGTTACATGGAGAATTCAGGGAACGGCATTCGGTGAATTGTTCATTCAGAGAGCCAGTGCAGACACGAAAAGCTGAATTGGTCCTTCTGTAATGTATTAATTATGATTGTTTCATAGCAGGATGGTGACCAAGGGGACGCTGTGATGAGGCGTGTCAGATGGGTGTAATGGTGGAGAATGGGGGATCCATGGAGGGAAAGGGAAGTTGTACTATGGGAGCTCGAATCTTAGCAGTGTCTCTCCGACAGCCTGTCCGGCTGGAAGGCATCCAAGAAATATCCTTCCTGCCTCCTCCTCCTGAGGTAGCCTCCGGATTCCTGATGCCAATGCCTGTGTCCTCATGATGATGATGATGTGAATGGTGCAGCAGAACACCATGAACTTTGACACCTGCTCCAGTGTGTACTGGAGGGCTCGCCCCGAGCGGTTCAGATATCAGAAACATTGCTTCATCACACCGATGGTCTGTTCCACCATGTTTCTGGAGACTCCATTGCTCACATTATACACATGTTAATTGTGTGAGGTTGGTTGGCGGTGGGGGTGGTTTGAGGATGTAGAAACATGAGCCGTGTCTAGAGGGGGGTTTATTTATCTCCGGTGAACCACATTCTGGTTCTGCATGGAGCCCCGAAGTGTTGGGACCGGCTGACTGCTTCAGAATGGAGTTATGGTGGCTGCTGCGAGGTTAGTGGACATGCTTACACACCAACTGTACATGAATGGAGTGAGAGTTCTTTCAGTCCCTGTACCTCTCCCTGTTGATATGGGGGCCCGGCAGAGCCACGTAC
This sequence comes from Heterodontus francisci, assembly GCF_036365525.1. Classification (NCBI taxonomy): domain Eukaryota; kingdom Metazoa; phylum Chordata; class Chondrichthyes; order Heterodontiformes; family Heterodontidae; genus Heterodontus; species Heterodontus francisci. Next base: position 44,350 of record NW_027140902.1, on the reverse strand, counting down.
ACCATCAGGAATCCCGCTATCCTGACAAAGCCACTGGATCTCTCATCCAGCTTCTCCCTGATGAGGGAGAAAATGATGAGATAGATGGTCACCCTCACCGCACTGAATTATCAATGGACAACACACAGGCCTCGTAACTACTGATCAGTTAGTTTAACATCAGTGGTGAGTAAGGTTTTAGAAACAATAATCAAGGGAAGACACTATCAACACACACTTATAGAGGTTTGAGTTAATTAAGGATTGTCAGCATGGATCTTTTTTCATAGGAAGATCATGCTTTACTAATCTAATAGAATTGTTTGATGATTTATCAGATAACAATGATGAAGGGAATGTGGTGGATGCTGTTTATAAAGGTTTTTTAAAAAGCGTTTGATAAGGTGCCACATAAAAGGCTGGTGAACAAAACTGAGCTTCATGAAATTGAAGGGTCGGTGTCCAATTGAATCAAAAATTGGCTTCAGGACAGAAAACAGAGAATTGTTTGAAATGTTTGTTTTTCAGACTGGAGAATGGTAGATAATGGGTGTTCCCCGAGGATCAGTGTTAGGACCTCTGCTTTTTTTTGCTATACATAAATGACTTCGATCTTGGAATTCAGAGTGGAGTCTCACAATTTGCCGATTATACCAAATTTGGAGGACAGGCAAACAGTGAGGATGATACAAACTGCCTGCAACAGGACATGGATAGAAAGGCAGAATGGCAGAGAAGTGGCAGATCGAATTTAATACACAGGTGTGTGAGGTGATGAATTTTGGCAGAAGGGATAGTGTCAGGCGATGCAGACAGAATGGTACAGTTCTTCAGTATGTGCAGGAACAGACGGACCTGTGTGTGGATGTGTATAAATCTTTGAAGGTGGCAGGACATATTGACAGAGTGATGACAAAGCATATGAGACCTCGGGATTCATAAATAGAGGCATAGGGTACAAAAGCAGGGAAGTTATGCTTAAAATGTATACAGCTCTGGTTAGGCCCCAAGTGGGGTACTGTGACCAGTTCTGTTCACCACACTTTCGGAAGGATGTGAGGGCCATTGAGAGGGTGCACTGGAGATTTACCTGAATGGTTCCAGGGATGGGGGATTTTAGCAACAAGGTTAATCTGGAAAAAACTGGGATTGTTCTCCCTGGAGCAAAGGAGATTGCGGGAATATTTACTAGAAATGTGCAAGATTGTGACAGAATCACAGAAAATCACAGATTTATTGCAGCACAAAAGGAGGCCATTCGGCCCATCATATCTGCACCGGCTCACTGAGTGAGCAATTTACTTAGTGCCTATTTCCCATAACCCTGTACATTATTCCTTTTCAGGTCACTATATAATTCCCTTTCCAATGCCTGAAGTGAACCTGCCTCCATCGCACTCTCAGACAGTGCAATCCAGAACCTAACCACTCACTGTACAAAAATGTTTTCCTCATGTTCGCATTCTTTTCTTTAAACAAGTACATTAAATCTGTGCCCATCCATTTTTGATCCTTTGACAAGTGGGAACAGTTTCTCCCCACCTACTCTGTCCAGACCCCTCATGATTTTGACAGGTTTAGATAAGATAGACAAAGAAAAACTGTTCCCATTAACTGATGAAGCACAGACTAGGGGACACAGATGGAAGGTTTTGGGTAGGAGATACAGGGGGAATATGAGGAAGAACTTTTTTACACAGTGGATGGTAATGAGCTGGAACTTACTGCCCATGAGGCTGGTGGAAGCCGAGACAATCAATGATTTCAAAAGGAAACTGGATGGACACCTGAAGGAAATGAACTTGCAGGGATATGGGGATTGAGCGGAAGAGTGGGAATGACTGGATTGTTCCACAGAGATCTGGCATGGAGGGGGCGAATGGCCTCCTTCTGTGTTGTGAATGACTCCATCACTCTCTATGAATCTATGTTTGATATGTCTCCTGATCCTGCCTGGAAAGATCCAGATACATAGAAGTTCAATAAAACTGTGACCTGAACAGCCACTGACAACTTCGTCCTCACACCTGGTGTGAGGCTCCAGGTCGTGTTGCAGGAGGTGAAACAGCACTGTGACCATCTCCTTATTGAATCAGAGTCACCGACACACTGCTCCTGGGTTAGGTGTAGGTCGGAAAAGTGCCTCTTGGAAAACCCGGGGAGGGTAGGGCAGAGCCCCCTCCTCCTCCCTCTTTACCGAGCTTCCCCTCTCTGCAGCCTCTGCTCCATTTGTTATTCATGTTACAGACCCAGAGACACTGTAACTACAGTCCACATTCCTCGTCCAGTGTTGGGTCACCAAATCCTCTGTCCTCCCTGAATGCCTGCAGCAGCTCACAACACAACCTCCAGAAAACCATCCACAGCACCTCCACTAACTTTACAATAGCAGAAGTAAGTCAAAAGCCCCTCACCTGTAAGTCGGATTCCTGGTCCTTTTCAATAACACTAGAGGGGTTCCTCCTGCTGCTGAATGTGTGTTCAGCTGAGAATGACTAACACAGGTGGTCAGTGGACCAAGTTTCAAAGGCGTACATCAAAGCTGCCTGAATGGCTGATTGACCTCACATTCAATTCCCTCCTCACGCGACAGACACACACATGTTACACCCACTCCAGCACCCCGGTCAGCCTGGGTGTCCTGTACAATGTGTTGGATGTGACCGGCCGTGCAGCTCACACCTTTTTATGGATCCAAACCTCCACAGCACCAGTGGAGCTGGAGAGATGAAATGTGTGGTCAGGGAGAGAGACAGATAGAAAGAAACTCACTTTAAAAAGGGAATTCGAAAAAGACTTTAAGATGAACCAGATTCATGAATATTGGAAATGGTCAGGGATTGGGATAATCAGAGGGGTGAGGACATGGAGGGATTTGATCACATGAGTGAGAATATTAAAATTGATGTGTTACTGGACCAAGAGCCAATGTAGGTCACTGAGCACAGGGATGTTGGGTGAATTGAATTTTGTGTAAATTAGAAGATGGCACCAGAGTTTTGGATGACCACAAGGTTACAGAGAGTAGAATGTGGGAGAGCAGCCAGGAGTGTATTAGAATAGTCAAGTCTCGAGTTAACAGACAAGTCTTCCAGCCAAAATGGACAATTTCACCTCTTCTCATTCTACTCCATTTGTTATATCTTTGCTCACACACTTAACCTATCTATATCCCTTTGTCGCCGCCTTATGTCCTCTTCAGAACTTATCATCATACCTATCTTTGAGTCATTTGCAAATTTTACAACCATACCTTCGTTCCAGTCATCAAAATCATTTATATAAATTGTAAAAAGTTCAGGCCCCAGCAATAATCCCTGTGACACACCACTCGTTGTATCTTGCCAATCAGAAAATGACCCATGTATGCCTGCTCTCTGTTCCCTGTTAGCTAGCCAATCTTCTATCTATGTCAATATGTTAACCCCCTACACCATTGGTTTTTATTTTCCACAATGACGTTTGATGTGGTACCTTATCAAATGCCTTCTGGTAATCTATGTCCAGTGCATCCATCAGTTCCCCTTTATCCACACTGCATGTTACTTCTTCAAAGAACTCCAATACATTGGTTAAACATCATTTCCCTTTCACAAAACCATGTTGACTCTGCCTGATTACCTTGAATTTTTCTACGTGCCCTGCTATAGAGTCTTTAATAATAGCTTCTAACATCTGATCCATTGCCAGAAAGCCTTTCAAATCTGCCACAGGTCGTATGTCTACCATGTTTATTCTGATGTTGTGCTGTATTTGAACTGTTACTCCTCAATAGAGTCATACAGATGTAGAGAAATGCAGCAGAGAAACAGGCACTTTGGCCTACTATGTCTGTTCTGGCCATCAAACACCTAACTATTCTAATCCCAGTTCCAGCACTGGGCCTGTAGCCTTGTATGCTGTGGCGTTCCAAGTGCTCATCTAGATACTTCTTAAATGTAGTAAGGTTTCCTGCCTCCACCACCTCTTCAGGCAGTGGGTTCCAGAAGCGAACCACCCTCTGGGTGAAAATTCGTTTCCTCAAATCCACTCTAAACCTCCTGCCCCTAACCTTAAATCAATGTCCCCTGGTTATTGACCTCTCAGCTAAGAAGAAATAAAAGGTTTCTTCCTAAATAACCTATCGAAGCCCCTCAGAATTTTGTATATCTCAATTAAGTCCCCCTCAGCCTTCTCTGCTCTAAGGAAAATAACCCTCGCCTTTTCAGTCTCTCTTCATAGCTGAAATGCTCCAGCCCAGGCAACATCCTGGTGAATCTATTCTGCACCCTCTCAGTGCAATCGCATCCTTCCTATAGTGCGGCAACCAGAACTGTACACAGTACTCCAGCTGTGGCCTAAATAGCGTTTTATACAGCTTCATAGCTTCATCATAACCTCCCTGCTCTTAAAGTCTATGCCTCAGCTGGTACAGGAAAGTATCCCACATGCCTTCCTAACCACCTTATCTGCCTGTGCTGCTGCCTTCAGTGATCTCGGGACAAGTACACCAAGGTCCCTCTGTCCCTCTGTACTTCCTCGGGTCCTACCAGCCATTGTATATTTCCTTGCCTTGTTAGTCCTCCCAAAGGAGATCACCTCAGACTTCTCAGGATTATTCTCCATTTGCCACTGCGCCGCCCATCTTACTAGACCAGCTATATCATTCTGTAATCTAAGGCTTTACTCCTCACGATTTACAACCCAACCAATTTTAGTGTCATCTGCGAACTTACTGATCATACCTGCTATATTCACGTCTAAATCATTAATGCACTCTACAAACAGTAAGGGTCCCAGCACCGATCCCGGTGGTACACCAGTGATCACAGGCTTCCACTCACAAAAACATTAAACCAATTTTGGATGCAATTTGCCAAATTGCCCTGGATCTCATGGGCAATTCTTCTTAACCAATCTCCCATGCAGGACCAGATCAAAGCCTCACAAAAGTCAATGTAGACTACATCAACTGCTTTACCCTCATCTACACATCAAGTCACTGCTTCGAAAAGAATTAATCAAGTTAGTTGGACAGCATCACCCCCTGACAAAGCCCTGCTGACGATCTCTAATTAATCCGTGCCTCTCCAAGTGGGCATTAATCCTGCCCCTCCGATTTGTTTTTCCAATAGTTTCCTTGCAATAAACTGCTTGCGACTGTTCGACCAACTTTGGGTTAAACTGTGACCCGAGATCAGATCTTACAGTGGTATAGGAGAGGGAACAGAGTTCAGGTCAAAGCCCTGCCTCCCTTTTATATGATCCTGCACAATGGACAGGGACTACTGGGCAGTAATGTGCTCAAAGATTATCAGCAGTAATTGATTATCGCTATATTTGTATATTGTAGAACCTTAAAACATACCCTACTCTGGTTTTCGGTGCACCCTCAATATTCATAAATAAAATATCAGAGGACTGGGAACCAGAAACCTCTGATCACCCTGAGGTACAGGCGATTCTCGAGTCGGTGTCGAGTGTATCCACAACCCATAAAGATGACTGTGGAAACATGAGCAGAGTTGAAGAAATTAACTGACCATTGCATGCTCCATGAAAAAGTATTCTTACCGAGTTAAGATTATATCTTATATTCCAGCCACCATCAGGTCACTGTTATACCAGGGTGTAGTTCACAAAGAGATATATACTACTAACTGCCCGATTTGGCCGGTTAGAAAACCGGATGGCAGCTGGTGACTGACTATTGACCACCACAAACTCAACTCAGTCATCCCTGTGTGAACCTGGTTGTCTGAGAGACACCAACCCTACTCTCCCAGATTCCCAGCGGCAGGGCTGTCTTCTCCACCCTGGATGTCTCTCATGGTTATTGGAGTATCCCAGTAAAACTCGAGAAACAATTTAAATTCACATTCACTTCTGAGGACCAGAGATACCCCTGGACATGTCTGTCACAAGGGGTTCCACAATAACCCCACTATTTTCCCCAAACGTATGGCCGGGGCCCTTATGAGCCTTTCACAGTCTTTCTGCTTGCTGCAATATGTCGCTGATCTCCTCCTCATCACCACAGACCATGTCTATACATTTAACCCTTTTAAAGGAACTACTCCAGTTACTTTGTGAGCTGGACTAAAAGACCATCCACGAAGGCCCAGCTGGTGTACATAGAACATAGAACATGACAGCGCAGTACAGGCCCTTCGGCCCTCGATGTTGCGCCGACCTGTGAAACCATCTGACCTACACTATTCCATTTTCATCCATATGTCTATCCAATGACCACTTAAATGCCCTTAAAGTTGGCGAGTCTACTACTGTTGCAGGCAGGGCGTTCCACGCCCCTACTACTCTCTGTGTAAAGAAACTACCTCTGACATCTGTCCGATATCTATCACCCCTCAACTTAAAGCTATGTCCCCTCGTGTTTGCCATCACCATCCGAGGAAAAAGGCTCACACTATCCACCCTGTCCAACCCTCTGATTATCTTATATGTCTCCATTAAGTCACCTCTTCTCCTCCTTCTCTCTAACGAAAACAACCTCAAGTCCCTCAGCCTTTCCTCATAAGACCTTCCCTCCATACCAGGCAACATCCTAGGAAATATCCTCTGCACCTTTTCCAAAGCTTCCACATCCTTCCTATAATGCGGTGACCAGAACTGCACGCAATACTCCAGGTGCGGCCGCACCAGAGTTCTGTACAGCTGCAGCATGACCTCGTGGCTCCTAAACTCGATCCCCCAACTAATAAAAGCGAACACACCATATGCCTTCTTAACAGCTCTATTAACCTGGGTGGCAACTTTCAGGGATTTATGTACCTGGACACCAAGATGTCTCTGCTCATCTACACTACCAAGTATCTTCCCATGAGCCCAGTATTCTGCAATCCTGTTACTCCTTCCGAAGTGAATCACCTCACACTTTTCCGCATTAAACTCCATTTGCCACATCTCAGCCCAGCTCTGCAGCCTATCTATGTCCCTCTGTAACCGACAACATCCTTCGGCACTATCCACAACTCCACCAACCTTCGTGTCATCCGCAAATTTACTAACCCACCCTTCTACACCCTCATCCAGGTCATTTATAAAAATGACAAACAGCAGTGGCCCCAAAACAGATCCTTGCGGTACACCACTAGAAACTATACTCCAGGATGAACATTTGCCATCAACCACCACCCTCTGTCTTCTTTCAGCTTGCCAATTTCTGATCCAAAGCACTAATTCACCTTCAATCCCATACTTCTGTATTTTCTGCAATAGCCTACCGTGGGGAACTTTATCAAACGCCTTACTGAAATCCATATAGACCACATCCACGGCTTTACCCTCATCCACCTGTTTGGTCACCTTGTCAAAAAACTCAATAAGGTTTGTGAGGCACAACCTACCCTTCACAAAACCGTGCTGACTATCTCTAATGAACTTAATCTTTTCAAGATGATTATAAATCCTGTCTCTTATAACCTTTTCCAACATTTTACCCACAACCGAAGTAAGGCTCACAGGTCTATAATTACCAGGGCTGTCTCTACTCCCCTTCTTGAACAAGGGGACAACATTTGCTATCCTCCAGTCTTCCGGCACTATTCCTGTCGACAATGACGACATAAAAATCAAGGACAAAGGTTCTACAATCTCCTCCCTGGCTTCCCAGAGAATCCTCGGATAAATCCCATCTGGCCCAGGGGACTTATCTATTCTCACACTTTCCAAAATTGCTAACACCTCCTCCTTGTGAACCTCAATCCCATCTAGCCTAGTAGTCTTATCTCAGTATTCTCCTCGACAACATTTTCTTTCTCTACTGTAAATACTGATGAAAGATATTCATTTAACACTTCCCCTATCTCCTCTCATTCCACACACAACTTCCCACTACTATCCTTGAGTGGCCCTAATCTAACTCTAGTCATTCTTTTATTCCTGATATACCTATAGAAAGCCTTAGGGTTTTCCTTGATCCTATCCGCCAATGACTTCTCGTGTCCTCTCCTTGCTCTTCTTAGCTCTCCCTTTAGATCCTTCCTGGCTGGCTTGTAACTCTCAAGCGCCCTAACTGAGCCTTCACGTCTCATTCAAACATAAGCCTTCTTCTTCCTCTTGACAAGCTCTTCAACTTCTTTAGTAAACCACGGCTCCCTCGCTCGACAACTTCCTCCCTGCCTGACAGGTACATACTTATCAAGGACACGCAGTAGCTGCTCCTTGAATAAGCTCCACATTTCGATTGTACCCATCCCCTGCAGTTTCCTTCCCCATCCTCCGCATCCTAAATCTTGCCTAATCGCATCATAATTTCCTTTCCCCCAGCTATAATTCTTGCCCTGCTGTATATACCTGTCCCTGCCCATCGCTAAGGTAAACCTAACCGAATTGTGATCACGATCACCGAAGTGCTCACCAACTTCTAAATCTAACACCTGGCCGGGTTCATTACCCAGTTCCAAATCCAATGTGGCATCGCCCCTGGTTGGCCTGTCTACACACTGTGTCAGAAAACCCTCCTGCACACACTGGACAAAAACAGACCCATCCAAAGTACTCGAACTATAGTATTTCCAGTCAATATTTGGAAAGTTCAAGTCCCCCATAACCACTACCCTGTTGCTCTCGCTCCTGTCAAGAATCATCTTTGATATCCTTTCCTCTGCATCTCTGGAACTATTTGGAGGTCTATAGAAAACTCCCAACAGGGTCACCTCTCCTCTCCTGTTTCCAACCTCGGCCCAGACTACCTCAGTCCTCAAACGTCCTTTCTGCCGCTGTAATTCTTTCCTTGATTAACAATGCCACACACTCCCCCCCCCCCCCCCCCCCCCACTTTTACCATCTTCTCTGTTCTTAGTGAAACATCTAAATCCCGGAACCCGCAACATCCATTCCTGTCCCTGCTCTACCCATGTCTCCGAAATGGCCACAACATCGAGATCCCAGGCACCAACCCATGCTGCAAGCTCACCCACCTTATTCTGGATACTCCTGGCGTTGACGTAGACACATTTTAACATCGTGTTACCGTTCCAGCTGTCCAGATTGCATCATCCAGCATCAGCCCAGACCAACACCAGGTCGAGTCCATCCAGTGTCTACCCGTGTCCACCTCAAAGACTGCTCTGTGTCCTATCCTCAAGCGGGTGGGGTATCAGTGGACCCTATTCCAGTGTCTACCCCAGTACACCACAAAGACTTCCCTGTGTCCTATCTTCAGACTGGTGGGGTATCAGTGGACCCTCATCCAGTGTCTACCCCTGTCCACCTCAAAGACTGCTCAGTGTCCTATCCTCAGGCTAGTGGGTATCAATGGATCCTCATCCAGTGTCTACCCCAGTACACCACAAAGACTGCCCTGTGTCCTATCCTCAGGCTGGTGGGGTTTCAGTGGACCCTCATCCAGTGTCTACCCCTGTCCACCTCAAAGACCGCCCTGTGTCCTATCCTCAGGCTGTTTGGGTTTCAGTGGAACCTCATCCAGTGTCTACCCCTGTCCACCTCAAAGACTGCTCTGTGTCCTATCCTCAGGCTGGTGGGGTTTCAGTGGACCCTCATTCAGTGTCTAGCCCTGTCCACCTCAAAGACTGCTCTGTGTCCTATCCTCAGGCTGGTGGGGTTTCAGTGGACCCTCATCCAGTGTCTACCCCTGTCCACCTCAATGATTGCCCTGTGTCCTATCCTCGGGCTGGTGGGGTTTCAGTGGACCCTCATCCAGTGTCTACCCCTGTCCACCTCAAAGACTGCTCTGTGTCCTTTCCTCAGGCTGGTGGGGTTTCAGTGGACCCTCATCCAGTGTCTACCCCTGTCCACCTCAAAGACTGCTCTGTGTCCTATCTTCAGACCGGTGGGGTATCAGTGGACCCTCATCCAGTGTCCACCCCTGTCCATCTCAAAGACTGCTCTGTTTCCTATCCTCAGGCTGGTGGGGGTTCAGTGGACCCTCATCCAGTGTCTACCCCTGTCCACCTCAAAGACTGCTCTGTGTCCTATCCTCAGGCTGGTGGGGTTTCAGTGGACCCTCATCCAGTGTCTAGCCCTGTCCACCTCAAAGACTGCTCTGTGTCCTAACCTCAGGCTGGTGGTGTTTCAGTGAACCCTCATCCAGTGTCTAGCCCTGTCCACCTCAAAGATTGCCCTGTGTCCTAAACTCAGGCTGTTGGGGTTTCAGTGGACCCTCATCCAGTGTCTACCCCTGTCCACATCAAAGACTGCCCTGTGTCCTATCCTCAGGCTGGTGGGGTATCAGCGGACCCTCATCCAGGTTCTTCCCCTGTCCACCTCAAAGACTGCTCTGTGTCATATCGTCAGGCTACTGGGGTATCAGTGGACCCTCATCCAGTGTCTACCCCTGTCCACCTCAAAGAACGACCTGTGTCCTATCCCCAGGCTTGTGGAGTATCAGTGGACCCTCATGTAGTGTCTACCCCTGTCCACCTCAAAGACTGCCCTGTGTCCTATCCTCAGACTGATGGGGTATCAGTGGAACCTCATACCTCGATTTGCAGAGACTGTGACTCCTCTTTATGAACTACCTAATGATGGTGAAGACCAGGTTTAACCCGGTTGGACTGAAGTGAGCACAGAAGCAGTAACACAATTGAAGAAATCTGTCGCCCAGGCAACGTGTCTTATCTCACCTAACCCTGACAAGACTTTCCACATGGAGGTGGGGGACACAGTGAAAAGCCTGGATGCTGTCCTATGTAGTAAAAACCAGGAGAAACTACTCCCCATTGTGAATGACTCCAGAATTGTGAGTGGGGCTGAACTGATTTACTCTGTTTGTGAAGGACATTTGTTAACCATCTTCTGGGGCATCAAACATTTCACTTACATCACGGGGTTTAATAGGGTGATACTGCCCAGTCCTTTATAAACTTTCCCAGTATAGGAAAGTTGTTGGAATAGAATACCCATGTCATAGAGTCATAGAGGCATAATCAATTCTGGCACAGAATGGGACATTTCAACTCATCGAGTCCGTGCCAGCGCTTTGCAGATAAATCAAGTCAGTCTCATTCCCCAGCTCCATGGATGTCAAGGAGCCTACAGGGTAAGATACAGCAAGAATGGCAAGCTTATGTCCCACACCGAGAACTCAATACAACAGAAAAACAAGAGGAGTATAGAAAGTGGAAGGCTGATATCAAAAAGGAATTTACGACATAAAGGACAGATCATTAAAAAAATATTGGCAAGCAAAATCAAGGTGAACCCATGTATGTTTTTTCTTTCAATACATTAAGGCTAAGAGACAACTGAGGAGAGAGTAGAGCCCATTAATGACCGAAAAGGAAACCTATGTGTCGGGACAGTAGTTACTGATATGGTTCTTAATGAATACTTTGTACCTGTCTTCACAAAAGAGGGGAACGGTGCAGATATTGCAGTTAAGGAGGAGGTGTGTGAATTATTGGATGTGATAAACATAGGCAGAGAGGAAGTATTAATGGAAAGAGCATCATTGAAAGTTGATACATCACCATGGCGTGATGAAATGTACCCCAGGTTGTTAAAAGAAGCAACAGAAGAAATAGCCAAAGGTATATCCATGATTTTCCAGTACTCACTGGATACAGGTGTGGTGATGGAGGATTGGAGAACTGCTAACATTGTGCCACTGTTAAAACAGGGAGCGAAGGATAGACCGAATAAATACAGGACAGCCAGTCTAACCTCAGAGTGGGACAATTATTGTAATCTATTCTGAGAGACAGCATAAACTGTCACTTAGAAAGGCACAGGTTTATCAAGGATAATCACCATAGATGTGTTAAGGGAAGATCGTGTCTGACTAACTTGCATGATTATTTTGATGAAGTAACAAAGACGATAGATGAGGTTAATGTAGTTGATGCGGTCTACTTGGATTTTAGCATGACTTTTAGGCAAGGGCGCACATAGCAGACTTGTTAAAAATAAAATTCTAGGGGATCCAGGGAAATGCAGCAAGGCGGATGCAAAATTAGCTCAGTGACAGGAAAGAAAGAGTAATTGTTGACAGGCGTTTTCGCGACTGGAGGGATGTTTCCAGCAGCATTTAGTGGAGGCAGTGGTGTAGTGGCAATGTAAATCCAGCAACCCCAGGTTAACACTCCGGGGACGTGGATTCGAATTTCACCATGACACATAATGAAATTTGAAATCAATTAATAGTTCTGGAATTAAACAGTGACTCTAATGGTGACCATGAAACCATTGTCGATTGTTTGAAAAGCCCATCTGCTTCACTAATGCCCTTCAGGGAAGGAGATCCGCTGTCCTTACCTGATCTGGCCACATGTGACTCCAGACCCACAACAATGTGATGGACTATTAAATGGCCTCACAAGCCACTCAGTTCAAGGGCAATAAGGGATGGGCAGTAAATACAGGCCCAGGCAGTGACGCCCAAATCCCACGAATGAATAAAAAAAAGCAAATTCCACACGGCTCAGTACTGGGACCCCTGCTTTATGTCGCATATATTAACGATTTGGAAGTAAAGGTAGGGGCATAATCAAGAAGTTTGCAGACGATACAAAGATTGACCGTGTGGTAGATCGCAAGGAGGATAGCTGTACACTGCAGGAAGTTATTGATGGACTGGTCAGGTGGGCAGAGAAGTGGCAAATTGAATTCAGGTTCGATAAGTGCGATATGATGCATTTGGGGAAGTCAAATAAGGCAAAGGAATGCACGATTAATGGGAGAATACTGAGAAGTGTAGAGGAAGTGACAGACCTTAGAGTGAATGCCCACAGATAGCTGAATGTAGCAGGACAGCTCGATAAGGTGGTTAAGAGGTCATATGGAATCCTTTCCCTTATTAGCCGAGGTATTGAATATACGAGCAGGGAGGTTCTGCTGGAACTACATAAATCAATGGTTAGGCCACAACTTGAGTACTGGTTCTGGTCACATCAATACAGAAAGGATGTAACTGCACGAGAGAGGGTACAGAGGAGATTTAGAAACATGTTGCTGGGACTGGGAAAATGCAGCTTTGAGGAAAGATTGGATAGGCTGGGGTTGTTCTCCTTGCAACAGAGAAGGCTGAGGGCAGATCTGATTGAAATGTACATAATTGTGAGGGGCTCTGGATAGAGTGGGGTTGAAGCGTCTGTTCACCTTAGCAAAGAGATCAGTGACAAGAGGGCATTGATTTAAATGATTGGTAGAAAAAGTAGAGGGGAGATGAGGAAAAAAATCACCCAGAGTGTGGTGGGGTGGGGTCTGGAACTCATTTTCTGAAAGGGTAGATTTTAAATGTACCTGCTACACCTCAAGTGATTTAATCTGCAGAGCTAGGGACCAAATGCTGCAAGGTGGGATTCGGCTGGGGAGGTCGTTTTTTGGGCAGCAGAGACACAATGGGCTAAGTGGCCTCTTTCTGTGTTGTCAGCATTCTATGATTTTTTAAATGACTTTTCCATGATTTTCTAGGTGCAGATAGGCTGTTTTAGTGAAGGTGTGTAGATGTGGTCAGAAGGTCATCTCGGGGTCAAATATGACACCAAGGTGTGAACAGTCTGGTTTAGTGTCACACAATTGCCAGGGAGAGGGATGAAGTCGGTAGCTAGGGAATGAAGTTTGGAGCAAGGACTGAAAACAATGTCTTCAATCTTCTCAAATTTGAATTGTCACAGCAGAGATGTGAGGTAATACATTTTAGAAGGATGTATGTGGAGAGACAACACAAGTTACATGTTACAACTGTAAAGGGAGTGCAAGAACAGAGAGACCTGGGGAGTTTATGTGTAAATCCTTGAAGGTCACAGGAGGGGTTAACAAAGCAGTTAATAAAGCATATGAGATCCTGGGCGTTATAAATAGAGGCACAGAAAACAAAACTGGGAAGTTATGTTAAATATATATAAAACACTACAGCATATCCCAGTACATGACACATGGAATAGCAGAATTTGAAACATATTGTACCAGGGATCTGGGAATTCAGTTACGTGGAGAGATTGGAAAAGCTGGGATTGTACTGTTTAGAGCAGTAAAGGGTAAGGGGAGATATAATCTAGAATTCAAAATCATGAAGGGTTTTGATAGGGTAATTAATGTGAATCTGTTTCCTGTGTCAGAAAGTTCAGTATTAAGAAGACACAGGTTGAAGGTAATTGACAAAGAACCGGAGGTGAAATGAGGAGAATTTTCCTTCACAGCGAGTTGTTGGGATCTGGAATTCACTGCCTGAAAACATGATGGAAGCAGATTCAATAATATCTTTCAAAAGAGAATTTAGTCTGGGGAAAAAGGAGGAGAGTAGTAATAATTAGACAGCTCTTTCAAAGAGACAGCACTAACACAAAGGGCCAAACAGCCTCCTTCTGTGCTGCATCTGTCTCTAATTCTGTGAGCAGGAGACAGAGTAAAGGGAGAGAGAGTGAGAAAGGGGGAAAGGAAAATAGAAAGAGAGAGAAAACCGGGTTTGCATCGGTTTTTGGGCAGAAGGGTCATGAGCTGCCCATGCCCATTCCTGTTGAGGCAGGTGACGCAAAATTCCTGCGGCCTCCTCATTTCCATTAATTCTACGGGCCGCCCAGTGTGACCCGCACTGCTGTCTGTCTGCACACTGAACAGGAGACCTAACTGGGTCTGAGTCTAGCACATGTTTCAGACAGGATTGAGCCCTTAAAGGCAGTCTGTCCCCCTTAAAGGGTAGCTGCACTAAATCACAGTAGGCTGCTGCTGCTGACTGTGAATGCTGCAATTGGAGAAAAGGTAGATGGAATACTAAGACAGAGAAAGGGCTCTGTGGTTCACGGATGTGGTGCTGGAGGCCTTAGTCATGGTGGGTGACAGGAGAAGAGAGGCCATGTTTCTGTGGGGTGGGGTGGAGACCCTCAAGAAACGCACTCCGCAGGGAATGGGAGCAGGTGGCCAGGGAGGTCAATGCAAGATGTCTGGCCCTGAGGACCTGGCAGCGGTGCCAGAGAAGTTTAATGAGCTCACACGGGTGGTCAACGTCAGTGAATTCATCTCCACATGGCGTCTCCTACCCCCAAAACCACCAACCTCTCACACTGCTCAATGTATCACAACCCCATCACTCACCCATCAACAGTCCCGAACACTCAGGACTCACACCTAACATTCACATACTCCACCTCACCCTCACACACCTTCCACTGATACCAGCCTCACATCCACCTCTCACTGCCTTCGCATACCACCAGCTATCCAGTTATGACAGGCACATCACCCAAACACATTGCGAAACAATCACTGACTTTCTGCCCTCTCTCTTACAGGACAAGGTGGCCGATAATCACAGGGAGCAGCATTGAACCAGCGGGGACCAGGCTTACCTTCATCCCCTGAGCCTGAGGGAGGAGATGGTTCTCCCCCTCATGGGAACAATTGTGACAGAGCTCGTAGCATCCGGCATCACCGAGAGAATTCAGGAAGGTGCTATGTTCCTGCCTTATGTCCCTGCTGAGCTCACACCTCTCCCTCATCCTGCTGTCTGTGGGGATGTACAAGCTGCAGATGGTGGGACCATGGATGTCACTGTGGTGTATACATGAGTTTGAGTGATTTGTGGAGAGCACGTTTCTAGATGTGGTCACCCCACAGCATAAGGGCATGCAGGGAGAGAGGGAATGGGTGATCACCAGACAGTCAAGACGAATCAGAGAGGGAGCACAGGAGACCCCAGAGTGCATCTCACACTCCAACCAGTATTCAATACTGAGGAAAGTGATGTTTTATCAGCGGACTTCAGCCAGAGACAAGGCCATGGTACCAGGGCTGTCTCAGCTGTAAGGGGGGTGGGGGGGGGGAGGTACAGGGAAGAGTAGAATGTACAATGTTGACAGTGACAGGAGATTCGATAGTCACGGGATCAGACCAGCGTTTCTGAGGCCGCAGACATGTATCCAGGATGATGTGTTTCCTCCCTGGTGTCAGGGTCAAGGATATCACTGAGCAGCTGCAGAGCATCCTGAACGTGGCGTGGGGGGGGGGGGGAGCGGGGTGGGGGGAGTGGGGAGGGGGTGTTGGTGAACAGCCAGCTGTGATCGTCCACATCGGTACGAATGAACTGGGCAGAAAGAGGGAGGTGGTCCTGCAGTCAGAATTCCGTGCGCTGGGAAAGAAGTTAGCCTCTCAAAGTAGTAATCTCTGGATTACTCCCAGTACACCGTGCGAATGAGTATAGAAATAGAAGGATAGTACAGATGGATGTGTGGCTGGGAGGTTGCTGCAGAAGTGGTGAGGTTTAGATTTCTGGACTCTGAGACCAGTTCTGGAGAATGGGGATCTGTACCGGCCGGACAGTTGCACCTGAACAGAGCTGGACTAATTTCCTTGCAGGGTGATATGTTAGTGCTATTGGAGAGGGTTAACACTAAATGGCATGGGTGTGGAAACCAGGAGTAAACATCAGAAAGGAATTCTAAAGTGCTCAGAATACTGGGAGAGATGGATAACACTATAGTAGGGTTTAGAAAGTTATTAGTTGGGGTCTGAGTAGGGGAGGAAGTAATAAAGTTTACATCAGGGTTGATGTGCATGTATGTGAATACGGAGTGTGGTTAATAAGACTGGTGAGGTACAGGTGCAGATTGCCATGTGGAAATATGATGTTGTGGCTATAACAGAGATCTGGCTCAAAGAAGGGCAGAACTGGGTGTTAAATATTCCTGGATACAAGGTGTTCAGGAAAAATAAGAAAGGGAGAAAAGGAGTAAGAGTGGTGGTATTGGTTAAGGAGAACATTATAGTGCTGGAGAGAGTGAAAGTCCCGGGGACGTGTGTGGGGAGGTGGGAGTGGGGCTGGGTGGGTGCGTAGGTGGGTGAAGGGCAGAATCTATTTGGATAGAGCAAAAGAACAAAAAAAGGCGCATTTACATAGCTCGGTGTTGTCTATAGGCCATCAGCTAATGGGAAGGATGTGGAGGAACAAATCTGCAAGAAAATTACTGAAAGATGCAAGAATTATAGAGTAGTTACAATGGGGGAACATTCATTATCCTAATATGGACTGGGATAGTAGTAATGTAAAGGGCGGAGGGAGGCAGGAGTTACTACAGTGTGTGCAGGAAACTTTTAAACGACAATATGTTCCTAGTCCAACGAGAAAGGAGGCACTGCTAGACCTGGTTCTCGCGAATGAGCTGGACCCAAGTGGATTAAGTATCAGTAGGAGAACATTTAGGGGACAGTGATCATTGTATCATAAGGTTTTTGTTGACTATGGGAAAGGACAAAGAGCAATCCAGAGTAAGAATAATTAACTATGAGAAAGTCAACTTCAACAAGTCAACCGGTGTAAAAATGGAGCTGCGGCGAATAAATTAGAGTCAACGTTTGGCAGGAAAACAGGATCTGAACAATGGGCTACCTTCAAAGAAGAGATAGTTCGGGCAGAGTGCTGGTGAACGGTCGTTTTTCACACTGGAGGATGGTAGACAGTGATGTTTTCCAAGGGTCAGTGCGAGGACCAACTGCTTTTTTTTTTTGCTATATATATACAAGATGGATCTTGGAATTCAGATTAGAATTTCAAAATTTTCCCATGATACCATACTTGGAGATGTGTTAAACAGTGAGGATGATGCAAACTGCCTACAACAGGATATAGATAGGCTAGCAGAATGGACGGAGAAGTGGCAGGTGGAATTTAATACAGAGGAGTGTGAGATGATGCATTTTATCAGATGGAATAGGAAAGCAATATAGACTTAATGGGACAGTTCTAAAGATTGTGCAGGAGCAGAGGGACCTGGGGCTCTATATGCATTGATCATTAAAGGTGGAATGACATATCAGGAGAGTGTTAAGCAAAGCTTATAAGATCTTGGGCTTGATGATCAGAGGCAAAGATACAAAAGCAGGGAAGTTGTACTGAAATTTTATAAAGCATTGGTTAGGCCCCAACTAGAGAACTGTGTCCAGTTCTGGTCAGCACATGTTAGGAAGGATGTGAAGGTCCGTGAGAGGGTGCAGAGGAGATTTACCAGAATGGTTCCAGGGATTGGGGGGAGGGGGTTGGTGGGGGGTGGGGCGGGGGAGCGGGATGGTTAGTTCCAAGGTTAGTTTGGAGAAGATGGAGTTGTTCTCCTGGAGTAAAGGAGGATGAGAGAGGTATGATAAAGGTGTACAAGATTATGATAGGCTTAGGTAAGATTAGATAAGCCAACTGTGGGACAGACCCAACAACCAATGTTATCTGCAGCACCTGTGAAAGAGTCTGTCACTCTCGAATTGGCCTTCACAAGCCACTCCAGGCACTGCTTCACAAGCCACTGACCACCTCCAGGCGCTTACCCATTGTGTGCCGAGACAAGGAGGCCAAAGAAGAAGAAGATAAAATAGACAAGGAAAAGCTGTTCCCATTAACTGATGAAACACGGACTCCGGGACAGAGATGGATGGTTTTGGGTAAGAGATGCAGTGGGAATATGAGGAAGAGCTTTTTTGCACAGTGGATGTTAATGAGCTGGAACTCACTGCCCATGAGGGTGGTGGAAGCCGAGACAATGAATGATTTCAAAAGGAAACTGGATGGGCACCTGAAGGAAATGAACTTGCAGGGATAGGGGGTTGAGTGGGAGAGTGGGACTGACTGAATGGTTCCACACAGAGATGGCACGGAGGGGCCGAATGGCCTCCTCCTGTGTCGTAGATGTCTCTATCACTCTCTGTGACTCTATGTTAGATATGTCTCCTGCTCCTGCCTGGAAAGATCCAGATGCATAGAAGTTCAATGAAACTGTGATCTTAACAGCCACTGACAGCTACGTCCTCACCCTGGTCTGAGGCTCCAGGTCGTCTTACAGGACGTGACACAGCTCTGTGACCACATCATTACTGAATCAGAGTCACCTCACACACTGCTCCTGGGTTAGGAGTAGGTAGGAAAAGTGCTCTTCGAAAACCCGGAGTGGGTAGGGCAGATTCCCCTTCCTCCTTACTCTTTACAGAGCTTCCCCTATCTGCAGCCTCTGCCACATTTGTTGTTCGTGCTACAGACCAAGAGACACTCTAACTACAGTCCACATATCTCGTCCAGAGTTGAGTCACCAAATCCTTTGTCCTCCCTGAATGTCTGCAGCAGCTCACAACACAACCTCCAGAAAACCATCCACAGCACCTCCACTAACGTAACAATAGCAGAAGTAAGTCAAAAGCCCCTCACCTGCAAGCTGGATGCCTGGTCCTTTTAAATAACACAAGAGGGGGTTCCTCGTGCTGCTGAATGTATGTTCAGCTGAGAGTGACTAACACAAGCGGTCAGTGGACATGCACAGACCAAGTTTCAAAGACGTACATCAAAGCTGTCAGAATCGCTCACTGACGTCACATTCAAACCCTCCTCATATGAGCATCACATGCATGTTACAACAGGACTAGACCCTTGCCCAGCATGGGGCACTGTGCTGACCACACTAGAGCGTGGCCAGAATGGGGCACTGTACTGACCACACTAGCGCCCTGTCCAGCATGGGGCACTGTGCTGCCCTCACTAGAGCCCTGTCCAGCATGGGACACTGTGCTGACCACACGAGAGCCCTGTCCAGCATGGGGCACTGTGCTGACCACGCTAGAAGTAGCCGGCTGTGCAATTCACGTCATTTTATGAAACCAGGTTACCATAGCGTTGGCACCAGCGGGGCCATAGATAGAAAATCGCAGCAGGGGAAGATAGGGATTTAAAACAACTCACTTTATGAAGGAAATTGGACATAAAGATTTTCAAGAATATGGAATATGGACAGGGGAATGGGATTAATTGGAGGGGCGAGCCATGGAGAGATTCATACACAAAAATGAGAATATTACAAATAAGGTGCTGTCAGACCGGGAGTCAATGTAGATCAGTGAGCACAGAGATGGTGGGTGATCGGGATTTGGTGTGAGTTAGGATACAGGCAGCAGAGTTCTGGATGATCTGTGGTTTATGGAGTTTTATAACTGGGAGGTGACCAGGATAGAGTTGGAATAGTCAAATGTGGATTTAACAAAGGTACAGATGAGGGTTTATGCAGCAGGTGGTCTGAGGCAGAGCTGGAGACATGTGATATTACAGAGGTGGGAGTCGGGACGGTTAATGATGGAGAGAATATGGAGATGAACTCATCTCAGGTTTATATAGAACACAGAGGTTGTATACAGTCTGGTTCAGCCTCAGACATTAGCCAGGGTGGGGGATGAGTTTGACAGATAGGGGATGGAGTTTGTATGGAAACCAATGACACCGGCTTCCGGCTTCCCGAAGGTACATTACAGAACCGTATTTCAGAGATCTCCTGGCTGGAAATAGAAACAGCAGCAGAAGCAAAGATGAGACAGTAAATGACAAAAACTGTAAGACTATTTGCAATGGTTTATAGAGCTAATAGTTGGAGATATTCACCAAGAATAATAACAGCAGCAAGCAGGGTAGAGTAAATGACAGGAGCAGTAATGCAGTTAAAAACGGTTTATAGAATTAATAGCTGGACAGAGAGAGAGAGAGCGAGACTTACCAGGGACACCAACAATAGCGAGAATGGGATAGTAAATGTATTGAATAATCTTAAGTGCGTGATGGAATCGCGAGTTTAATGAGAACCAATCATAATATGTAGAAAGAATGTAGATATCCCAGGATAGACTCCTGTCCATTGTTGTAGCATTCCAATCTATTGTTCCCAGATTCTGATCCATTGTTGTAACATTCCAATCTATTGTTCCCAGATTCTGATCCATCCTCTCCATCTCTCTGGAGCCGCTGACCAATGTTAGTGCCCGGGTTATGCTCCAGTTCACAGTACGGGATCACACATTGAAAGGAGTCCCATTTTAATAGAAGATGGAAACCCGCCAGTGACACAATTAGGATCCATGGAGACTGACATTAATTACAGTCACTGAACAAACAGGTTCAGTTAACCACTTTCAATCCAGGCACTTTCTGTATCACAATAAAGTTGAACATTTACCCAGTCTGGATGGGATGTATGAGGGTTGCTGAGGGAAGGAATGGTGGCAATAGCAGAGGCACTGGCCAGAATCATTCAATTCTCCTTGGATATGGGAGTGGTGACAGAGGACTGGACGGTTGCAAATGTTGCAACCTGTTTAAAAAAGGAGAGATAGCAGAAACCCTACAATTATTAACCAAACATACTAGTGTCACCACTGGGGGAAAATGTAGAGGTGACAACCCAGGGGAAAAATATTTGTTACTTGGAAAAACAGTGGATACTAACTGGCTAGCAACATGGATATGCTCATGAAAAATCATGTCTGACAAAATTCAACAACAACAACTTATATTTATATAATGCCTTTAACATTGTAAAACATCCCAAGGTGCTTCACAGGAGCATTAAGAAGCAAAGTATAACGCTGAGACACTACAGGAGATATTAGGTCAGATGACCAACAGCTTAGTCAAAGAGGTAGGGTTTAAGGAGTGTCTAAAAGGAGGAAAGCGATGTGGAGAGGTGAAGAGGTGTAGGGAAGATATTACACAGCTTAGGGCCCCGGCAGCTGAAGGCACGGCCGCCAGTGGTGCAGTGATTAAAATCAGGGATGCACAAGAGACCAGAATTAGAGGAGCACAGATATCTCAGTGGGTTGTGGTGATGGAGGAGATACCAGAGGTAGGGAGGGATGAAGCCATGGAGGGATATGGAAACAAGGTGGAGAATTTTAAAATCAAGACATTGCTTAACCGGGAGACAATGTCAGTCAGTGATAGACGAAACTGACTTGGTGTGAACTAAGGCATGGGCAGCAGAGTTTTGGATGACCTCAGGTTTACAGAGAGTAGAATGTGGGAGATCAGCCAGGAGTGAGTAAGAATAATCACATCGAGAGGTGACGAAGGCATGAATGAGGTTTCAGCTGCAGATGGACTGAGACAGGGGTGAAGTCAGGTGATGTTACTAAGGTGGAAATAGGCGGCTGTAATGATATCCAGAAAATGAGGTTAACGATCATTTTGTGGTGAAATGTGACACCAAGGTTGCAAACAGACTGTCTTAATCTCAAACTGTTGGCAGGGAGAGGAATGGAATCAATAGCAAGGGAACAAAGTTGGAGTGGGGAGTGAAAGCAATGATTTCAGTCTTCCAAATATTTAATATTGGCTAAAGAACAGAAAACAGAGTGAAGTGGTGAAAGGTTGTTGTTCGGACTCGATGGGAGTACATACTGGTGTTCCCCAGGACTTGGTATTAGGACCACTGCTCTTTTTGTTCTCGGAAAACCTGGGGTGGGTAGGGCAAAGACCCCTCCTCCTCCCTCTTTACAGAGCATCCCCTCTCTGCAGACTCTGCTCCATTTGTTGATCATGTTACAGTCCCCATACCTCGTCCAGAGTTGGGTCACCAAATCCTCTGGCCTCCCTGAATGTCTGCAGCAGCTCACTACACAACCTTCAGAAAACTGTACACAGCATCTCCACTAACCTTAGAATAGCAGAAGTAAGTCAAAGGCCCCTCACCTGTAAGCTGGATGCCTGGTTCTTTTAAATAACACTAGAGGGGGTTCCTCGTGCTGCTGAATGTATGTTCAGCTGATAGTGACTAACACAGGTGGTCAGTGGACATGCACAGACCAAGTTTCAAAGACGTACATCAAAGCTGTCGGAATATCTGATTGACACCATATTCAGACCCTCCTCACGTTACAGACACATACACGTTACACCCACGCTATCACCCCGGCCAGCCTGGGTGTCCTGTACAATGTGCTGATGTGACTGGCAGTACAGCTGACACCATTTTATGGATCCAAACTTCCGCAGCACCTTTGGAGCTGGAGAGATGAAATGTGTGGTCAGGGAGAGACACAGATTGGTGAGGCCATGGAGGTATTGATCACACGAGTGAGAATATTAACATTGAGGCATTGCTGGGCATAGGAACATGGGACTCTGAAACACTAGTAACTAATTCGGCCCTTTGAGCCTGCTCCAACATTCGATAAGATCATGGCTTAACATGGCTGAACTCTTATTTTTATATTGCATCCCATAGTTCCAGTCTCCCCACACGAGGAAACATCTTCCCGGTATCGGCACGATCAAGTCCACTCAGGATCTTCCATGTTTCACTCTGATCACCTCTTGTTCTTTCATAATACAATGGCTATAGCACAACCTTTTCAACCTTTCTTCATAAAATCAGACCTCCACTCGCTGAATGATTCGAGGGAACGTTGCCTTACCTGCCTCGAATGCAATTATATTATTTTTATCAAATAAGAAGACTAAAACTGTACACAGTACACCTGATGAATTCTCGCCAAAGCCCTGCGCAGCTGCAGTAAAACTTCCCACTTTTATACACGATTCCCTTTGCAATAAACACGAACATTCCATTTGCCTTTCTAATCACTTGCTGTCCCTGTATACTAACTCTTTCTGATTCATGCGCCAGGACACTCAGATCCCTCTGTACCACCGAGCTGTGCACGCTTTCTACATTTAAATAGTATCCTGCTTTTTTATTCTTCCTGCCAAAGTAGACAACGTCACATTTTATCACATTATGCTCCATCTGCCAAGTTTTTGCCGATCTCACTTAACCTATTTATATGCCTTTGTAAACTATTTGCCTCCTCTTGATGACTTACTTTCCTTCCCATCTTGCTGTCATCGGCACATTTAGCGACCACACATCCTATCCCTGCACCCAAGTCATTGATACAGACTGTAAATAGTTGAGGCCCCAGCACTGATCCCTGTAGTACTTCACCAGTTACTGTTTTCCAACACAAAAAGACCCATTTATCCCTAGTCTCTGTTTCCTGTTAGCTAACCAATCCTTTATCCATGCCAATATTTTACCCCCTATCCCGTGCCTTTTGGAAATCCAAATACACCACATCTACAGGTGCCCCTTTATTCACCTTGTTTGTCACTTCCTCAAAGAGCTTAAATATATTAGTTATATATGATTTCCCTTTCACAAAATCATGTTGATTCTGTCTGATCCCGTGATGCTTTTGTCGGTATGCTGCTATAACCTCCTTTTCAATGGATTCCAGCAATTCCCTTTGACAGATTTTAGGCTAACTGGCCTATAGATTCCTGTTTTTTGTTTCCCTCCTTTCTTGAACAAATGTGTTACATTTTCTATTTTCGAATCCGCTGGGATCCATCCAGAATCTAAGGAATTTTGGAATATTATAATCAATGCCTACACTATCTCTGCAGCTACATACTTTAAGGCCCTAGGATGCAGGCCATCTAATCGTGGGGACTTGTCATACGAACATAGAACATACCAATTAGGAGCAGGAGTAGGCCACTTGGCCCTTCGAGCCTGCTCCACCATTCAATAAGATCATAGCTGATTTGATTGTAACCTCAATCCACATTCCCGCCTACCCCCAATAACCAGTCACCCACTTGCATATCAAGCATCTATCTACCTCTGCTTTAAAAAATATTCAAAGTCACTGTTTCCACTGCCTTTGAGGAAAAGAGTTTCAAAGACTCACGACCCTCAGAGAAAAACAATTCTCCTCATCTCTGTCTTTAATGGGCGACCCCTTATTTTTTAACAGTGACCCTTAGTTCTAGATTCTCCCACAAGGGGAATCATCCTTTCCACATCCACCCTGTTAAGAACCCTCAGTATCATATATGTTTCAATCAAGTCGCCTCTTGCTCTTATATCCAGTGGCTAAAAGCCGACCCTTTCCAACCTTTTCTCCTAAGACAACCTGCCCATTCAAGGTATTAGTCTGGTCAACCTTCTCTGAATGCCATCCTTCCTTAAATAAGGAGACCAATACTGTACACAGTACTCCAGACATGGTCTCACCAATTTCCAGTATAACTGTAGCTTAAACCTCCTTACTTTTATGTTCAATTTCCCATAAATGATATCATTCTATTAGCTTTCCTAATAACTTGCTGAAACTGCATACTAACCTTTTGATATTCATGCACAAGGGTACCCAGATCCCCCTCTATCTTAGAGTTCTGCAATCTCTCACCATTTAGATCATATGCTTCTTTTCTACCTGCCAAAATGGAAAATTTCACATTTTCTCACATTATACTCCATTTGTTTCCCACTTACTTAACCGATTTATATCCCTCAGCATCCTCCTTATGTCTTCTTCACGTGTCACTTTCCTATCTATCGTTGTATCCTCATCAAATTTAGCAACCATACCTTCAGTCCTTTCATCCAAGTCATTTATATAAATTGTAAAATGTTGAGACCCCAGCACATATTACTGTGGCAGACCACTCGTCACATCTTTCCAAGCAGAAATTGGCCCATTTATGCCTACTCTCTGTTTCCTGTTAGCTGGTCAATCCTCTATCCATGCCAATATTTTTCCCCCTGCACCATGAGCTCTTATTTTGTGCAATAGCCTTTGACGTGGCACCTTATTAATGGCCTTCTGAAAATCTAAGTACATTACATCCATCAATTCCCCCTTATCCACAGCACATGTTACTTCTTCAAAGACCTGCAATACATTGTTTAAACATGATTTCCCTTTCACAAACTCAGGTTGATTCTGCCGGATTACCTTAACCTTTTTAAAAGCCCTGCTACATCATCTTTAATAATAGCTTCGAACATTGTACCTAAGAGAGATGTTAAACTAACTGGTCTGTAGTTTCCTGCTTTTTGTTTCCCTTACTTTTTGAATAAAGCAGTTACATTCACTATTTTCCAATCTAACAGAACCTTCCCCGAATCTAGAGAATTTTGGAAAATTAAAACTAATGCATCAACTATCTCACTAGCCACTATCTTTTAACACCCTACAATCAAGTCCATCAGGACCTGGGAACTTGACAGCCCGCAGCTCCATCTACTTGCTCAGTACCACTTCCCTGGTTGTTGGAATTTTCTTCAGTTCCTTCCCCAACCCCCCACCCCTTCCATTTCCTGGCTCACTGCTAATACTGGGATGTTAATTGTATCCTCTATAGTGAAGACTGAAGCAAAATTCATGTTCAATTCACCTGTTATCTCCTTATTATTCATTTTTAATTACCCAGACTCACTTTCTATAGGACCAAAGCTCACGTTGTTAACTCTTCTTTAAATATTTAGAACCTCTTACGATCTCCTCGGCCAGGTGTTAGATTTAGATGTAGGTGAGCACTTTGGTGATAGTGACCACAATTCGGTTAGGTTTACCTTAGCGATGGGCAGGGACACGTATATACCGCAGGGCAACAATTATAGCTGGGGAAAGGAAATTATGATGCGATTAGGCAAGATTTAGGATGCGTAGGATGGTGAAGGATACTGCAGGGGATGGGAACAATCGAAATATGGAGCTTATTCAAGGAGCAGCTACTGCGTGTCCTTGATACGTATGTACCTGTGAGGCAGGGAGGAAGTTGTCGAACGAGGGAGCCGTGCTTTACGAAAGAAGTTGAAGCGCTTGTCAAGAGGAAGAAGAAGGCTTATGTTAGGATGAGACGTGAAGGCTCAGTTAGGGCGCTTGAGAGTTACAAGCTAGCCAGGAAGGATCTAAAGGGAGATCTAAGAAGAGCAAGGAGAGGACACGAGAAGTCATTGGCGGAAAGGATCAGGGAAAACCCTAAGGCTTTCTATAGGTATATCAGGAATAAAAGAATGACTAGAGTTAGATTAGGGCCAATCAAGGACAGTAGTGGGAAGTTGTGTGTGGAATCAGAGGAGGTAGGGGAAGTGTTAAATGAATACTTTGCGTCAGTATTTACAGTAGAGAAAGAAAATGTTGTCGAGGAGAATACTGAGATTCAGGCTACTAGGCTAGATGGGATTGAGGTTCACAAGGAGGAGGTGTTATCAATTTTGGAAAGTGTGAAAATAGATAAGTCCCCTGAGCCAGATGGGATTTCTCCTAGGATTCTCTGGGAAGCTAGGGAGGAGATTGCAGAGCCTTTGTCCTTGATCTTTATGTCGTCATTGTCGACAGGAATAGTGCCGGAAGACTGGAGGATAGCAAATGTTGTCCCCTTGTTCAAGAAGGGGAGTCGGGAAGCCGTGGTAATTATAGACCTGTGAGCCTTACTTCGGTTGTGGGTAAAATGTTGGAAAAGGTTATAAGAGACAGGATTTATAATCATCTTGAAAAGAATAAGTTCATTAGCGATAGTCAGCACGGTTTTGTGAAGGGTAGGTCGTGCCTCACAAACCTTATTGAGTTTTTCCAGAAGGTGACCAAACAGGTGGATGAGGGTAAAGCAGTGGATGTGGTGTATATGGATTTCAGTAAGGCGTTTGATAAGGTTCCCCATGGTAGGCTATTGCAGAAAATACGGAAGTATGCGGTTGAAGGTGATTTAGAGCTTTGGATCAGAAATTGGCTAGCTGAAAGAAGACAGAGGGTGGTGGTTGATGGCAAATGTTCATCCTGGAGTTTAGTTACTCGTGGTGTACCGCAAGGATCTGTTTTGGGGCCACTGCTGTTTGTCATTTTTATAAATGACCTGGAAGAGGGTGTAGAAGGGTGGGTTAGTATATTTGCGGATGACACTAAGGTAGGTGGAGTTGTGGATAGTGCCGAAGGATGTTGTCGGGTACAGAGGGGCATAGATAGGCTGCAGAGCTGGGCTGAGAGATGGAAAATGGATTTTAATGCGGAAAAGTGTGAGGTGATTCATTTTGGAAGGAGTAACAGGAATGCAGAGTACTGGGCTAATGGGAAGATTCTTGGTAGTGTAGATGAACAGAGAGATCTTGGTGTCCAGGTGCATAAATCCCTGAAAGTAGCTACCCAGGTTAATAGGGCTGTTAAGAAGGCATATGGTGTGTTAGCTTTTATTAGTAGGGGGATCGAGTTTCGGAGCCACGAGGTCATGCTGCAGCTTTACAAAACTCTGGTGAGACCGCACCTGGAGTATTGCGTGCAGTTCTGGTCACCGCATTATAGGAAGGATGTGGAAGCTATGGAAAGGATGCAGAGGAGATTTACTAGGATCTGGCCTGGTATGGAGGGAAGGTCTTACGAGGAAAGGCTGAGGGACTTGAGGTTGTTTTCGTTGGAGAGAAGGAGGAGGAGAGGTGACTTAATAGAGACATATAAGATAATCAGAGGGTTGGATAGGGTGGATAGTGAGAGTCTTTTTCCTCGGATGGTGATGGCAAACACGAGGGGACATAGCTTTAAGTTGAGGGGTGATAGATATAGGACAGATGTCAGAGGTAGTTTCTTTACTCAGAGAGTAGTAGGGGCGTGGAACGCCGTGCCTGCAACAGTAGTAGACTCGCCAACTTTAAGGGCATTTAAGTGGTCATTGGATAGACATATGGATGAAAATGGAATAGTGTAGGTCAGATGGTTTCACAGGTCGGCGCAACATCGAGGGCCGAAGGGCCTGTACTGCACTGTAATGTTCTAATTCTAATTCTAATCTGTCTTTTTTATTTCTTGTCTGTTTTCTCTCGTATTCTAATTTTTACCTCCTTATTAATCTTTAACTGTTCTTTGCTGCTGTTTATAATCTGTCACATCTTCTGACCTGCCACTCATCTTTGCAATATTATATGCTTTTTCTTTAAGTTTAATTCTATATTTAACAATTTCAGTTCACCACTGATGGCGGGTCCTGTCAGACTTTAGGTGTAATAGTTCCCTGGTGAGGGTGATTATTTGAATTTCCTCTCTCCCTTTTTGCCTCTTGATTTTGTATCTTTGGAACGTTTTCTAGGTTTTCTACAGTGAAAGCAGACACAAAATTTCTGTTTAACCACTCCTCCATGTCCTTGTTTCTTATGATTAATTCCCCAAACTCACTCTCTATAGGACTAACACTAACTTTAGTTACTCTTTTCCATTTTAAATACTTGTAGAAACTCATACTCTTTGTTTATATTGCCAGCTAGCTTTCTCCCACACTATACTTTTACACTCTTATTTTCTTTTTTCATTCATTGCTGGTTCTTAAAATCTGTCCAAGCTTTTCACCTACCATTAATATTTGCAGATTTGTACAGTGTTTCTTTCAATTTAATATTATCCTTATATTCCCTATTTAACCACGTATGATGCAACCTTCTCCAAGAGGCTTTCTTTCTCACTGAGATAAATCTTTGCTGAGTTTTGTTAAGTATCTCCTTAAAAGTCAGCCACTGCATCTCGACTGTTCTAACTTTTAATCTAGTTTCCCAGTTTACTTTAGTTGAATATGCCTTCATATCCTTATAATTACCTTTATTTGGGTAAAAAAAACACCGTCTTAGACCACAGTTTTCCCTTCATTCTGAACGTTGAAATTCTATCATGTTATGATCATTGTCGCCTAGAAGCTCCTTTACCATGAGGTTCTTGATTAATACTGTCTCACTGCGCATTACCAGTTCCAGAACAGCCTGCTCCTAGTTGGCTCTAGAACGTTTTGCTCTCAGGAATTTTCACGAATAAACTTTATGAACTAATTTCCCGGGCGACCTTTGCCAATCTGATTTGCCCAATCTAAATGTAGATTAATGTCATCCATGATTATTGTGGTACCTTCCTTACACACCCCATTTATTTCTTCCGGTTTACTCTGTTCTGCAGAAACCAATGTAGGTCACTGAGCACAGGGATGTTGGGTGAACGAGACTTTGTGCGAGTTTGGATATGGAAAGCAGAGTTTTGGATGGTCTGTTGTCTATGGCAGTTCGTAACAGGGATGGTAACCAGGACAGCTTTGATGTAGTAGATTTGACAAAGGCACAGACCAGAGTTTATGCAGCAAATGGGCTTACATGAAGGACGATATTATGTTCGTTGTTAAGAACAGTAAAACAGTTAATCAAAGAAGTAATAGCTGGATGGAGAGACTTACCAGGGACACCAATAGCAGCGAGGATGGGATAATAAATGTATTGAGTTATCCTCAGTGCGAGATAGATCCGATCCGCTAATGTCATCCAAGAATAATCCGCAGTAAGATAGTCAAACCAAAAGGATAAACACCTGCCCATTGTTGTAACATTCCAATCTATTGTTCTGAGATTCTGACCCATTGTTGTGACATTCCAATCTATTGTTCTGAGATTCTGACCCATTGTTGTAACATTCCAATCTATTGTTCTCAGATTCTGACCCATTGTTGTAACATTCCAATCTGATGTTCTCAGATTCTGACCTACGGTTGCAACATTCCAATCTATTGTTCTCAGATTCTCATCTATCCTCTCCCTCTCTCTCGCTGGAGCTGCTTTTCCCTGTTACCGCCGGCAGTGATGCTGCTGCTGACACTCTGGGATAACACATTGAAAGGAACCTCTTATTAATAGAAGAGGGAAACCCTCCAGTGACACAATTAAGGTCCATAGAGAACGACATTAATTACAGTCACTGAACAAACAGGTTCAATTAACCCCTTTCAATCCAACACATTTTGTACCACAATAATGTAGAATATGTACCCGGTCTGGATGGGATGCATAAGACTTGCTGAGGGAAGGAATGGTGGAAACAGCAGAGGCACTGGCCAGAATCTTCCAATCCTCCTTGGATATGAGAGTGGCGACAAGGGACTAGAGGGTTTTACGGATGACACCCAGCCATATATGGAGGTATTGGGTCAGATGACCAACATCTTGGTGAAAGAGTATCTTAAATAAGGAAAGTGAGTGGAGAGGCAGAGAGGTGGAGCTCTGTTGGGAGAGTATTCCAGAGCTTGGCACCTAAACAACTGAAGGTGCAGCCTCCAATGGTGGATTAATTAAAATCAGGTACACAGAAGAGGCCAGAAAGAGAGGAGTGCAGACTGGTTTGGACATCTCGAGATAGAAAGAAAGTTCACACCAGAACACTGTGTGCTCATCACTAAGAGCGGGGTGGCCGGCGGGAGCTTTAAGAGAGTTTGAATAAGTAAAACCAGGAATACAATGTCATTAGCAGATCACAGGAAATCGTCAATTGGTAACCTGGCGGGGGACAATACAGGCACACCTGGGGAGACGGACATCCTAAGGATTATCGAGCAGTATGATGTCTCTTCAGACTACTAGAAAAGAATGGATGCCCACCAAAGCTACTAAGTATCATCACCTCGTGCCATGACAATATGAAAGGCACAATTCATCAGAGCCCTTTCCTATCCTGAGTGGTGTGAAACAGGGCTGTGTTCTCGCATCCACACTTTTTGGGATTTTCTTCTCCCTGCTGCTTTCACATGCGTTCAAATCCTCTGAAGAAGGAATTTTCCTCCACACAAGATCAGGGGGCAGGTTCTTCAACCTTGCCCGTCTAAGAGCGAAGTCCAAAGTACGGAAAGTCCTGATCAGGGAACTCCTCTTTGCTGACGATGCTGCTGTAACATCTCACACTGAAGAGTGCCTGCAGAGTCTCATCGACAGGTTTGCGGCTGCCTGCAATGAATTTGGCCTAACCATCAGCCTCAAGAAAACGAACATCATGGGGCAGGACGTCAGTAATGCTCCATCCATCAATATTGGCGACCACGCTCTGGAAGTGGTTCAAGAGTTCACCTACCTAGGCTCAACTATCACCAGTAACCTGTCTCTAGATGCAGAAATCAACAAGCGCATGGGTAAGGCTTCCACTGCTATGTCCAGACTGGCCAAGAGAGTGTGGGAAAATTGCGCACTGACACGGAACACAAAAGTCCGAGTGTATCAGGCCTGTGTCCTCAGTACCTTGCTCTATGGCAGCGAGGCCTGGACAACGTTAGCCAGCCAAGAGCGTCGTCTCAATTCATTCCATCTTCGCTGCCTTCGGAGAATACTTGGCATCAGGTGGCAGGACTATATCTCCAACACAGAAATCCTCGAGGCGGCCAACATCCCCAACTTATACACACGACTGAGTCAGCGGCGCCTGAGATGGCTTGGCCATGTGAGCCGCATGGAAGATGGCAGGGTCCCCAAAGACACATTGTACAGCGAGCTCGCCACTGGTATCAGACCCACCGGCCGTCCATGTCTCCGCTATAAAGACGTCTGCAAACGCGACATGAAATCCTGTGACATTGATGACAAGTCGTGGGAGTCATTGCCAGCATTCGCCAGAGCTGGCGGGCAGCCATAAAGACAGGGCTAAATTGTGGCGAGTCGAAGAGACTTAGTAGTTGGCAGGAAAAAAGACAGAGGCGCAAGGGGAGAGCCAACTGTGCAACAGCCCCGACAAACAAATTTCTCTGCAGCACCTGTGGAAGAGCCTGTCACTCCAGAATTGGAGCGCTGCTTCACAAACCACTGACCACCTCCAGGCGCGTATCCATTGTCTCTCGAGATAAGGAGGCCCAAAAGAAAGAGAAAATTGGGAACTACAGACCTGTTAGCCTTACCTCAGTACTAGGGAAAATGCTAGAATCTATTTTAAAGTATGCGATAAATGGATCTGATTGGGTATAGGCTATATGGATTTATGAATGGGAAATCATGCTTGATGAACATGTTGGAGTTTTTTTTAGGATGTTACTATCAGTATAGGAAAGGGGAGCCGGTGGACTTTCAGAAGGCTTTTGATAAAGTGCCCTACAGGAGGTTGGTAAGCAAAATTAAAGAACATGGGATAGAAGGTAATGTACTGACATGCAATAAGGATTGGTTAACAGGCAGGAAACAAAGAATAGGAATAAACGGGATATTCTTGCATTGGCAGGCTGTGAAAGCTGGAGTACCGCAGGGATGAGTACTTGGGCCCCAGCTCTTCACAATATATATCAATGATTTGGGTATGGGGACCAACGTAATATTTTCAACTTTGCAGATGACACAAAACTAGGTGGGAATGTGTGTTGTGAGGAATATGCAAAGCGGCTTCAAGGGATTTGGACAGACTTAGTGGGCAAGAATGTGGCAGATGGAATATAATGTGGAAAAATGTGAGGTTAGCCACTTTGATAGAATGAATAGATGTGCAGAGTATTTTTTTTAATTGGTACGAGATTAGAAAGTGTAGATGCACAAAGGGTCCTGGGTGTGCTCATCAATAGGTCGCTGAAAGCGAACATGAAGGTGCAGCACGCATTTAGGAAGGCTAATGGTATGTTAGCATTTATCACAAGACCATTTGTTTTCAGGAGTAGTGAAGTCTTGCTGCAATTGTATAGAACATTGGTTAGACTGCACTTGGAGTACTGTGTGCAGTAAGGTCCCCTTACCTGAGGAAGGATATTATGACCACAGTGGGAGTGCAAAGAAGGGTCACCAGACTTGTTCCCGGGATGGTGGGACTGTCCTATGAAGAGAGATTGTGGAAACTAGGCATGTATTCTCTCGGGTTTCGAAGAATGAGAGGTGATCTCATTGAATCCTACAAAATAGTTAAAGGGATAGACAGGGTAGATGCAGCTAACATGTATCCCCTGGTTGGAGAGTACAGAACAAGCAGACACAATTTTAAAATAAGAGATGCCCTCTTAAATGGCCTAGCAAGCCATTCCGTTGTCCCTAACCGCTACAAAGTCTATGCAAAGGAATGAAACCAGACAGAACACCCGGCATCAACCTAGGCACCGGAAACGACAATGGCTAACCCAGCCCTGTCGATCCTGCAAAGTCCTCCTTACTAACATCTGGGGGCTTGTGCCAAAGTTGGGAGAGCTGTCTTATAGACTAGTCAAGCAACAGCCTGACAGAGTCATTCTCATGGAATCATACCTTACAGACAATGTCCCAGACACTGCCATCACCATCCCCGGGTACGTCCTGTCCCACCTGCAGGACAGACCCAGCAGAGGTGGTGGCACAGTGGTATACAGTAGGGACGGAGTTGCCCTGGAAGTCCGCAAATTCGACTCCAGACTCCATGAAGTTTCATGGCATCAGGTCAAACATGGGCAAGGTAACCTCCTACTGATCATCACCTACCGCCCTCCCTCAGCTGATGAGTCAGTATTCCTGCCTGTTGAACACCACTTGGAGGAAACTCTGAGGGTGGCAAGGGCACAAAATGTACTCTGGGTGGGGGACTTCAATGTCCATCACCAAGAGTGGCTCGGCAGCACCACTACGTACCGAGCTCTCCGAGTCCTAAAGGACATAGCTGCTAGACTGGGTCTGCGGCAGGTGGTGGGGGAACCAACACAAGGGAAGAAGATAGTTGACCTCGTCCTCACCAATCTGCCTGCCGCAGATGCATCTGTCCATGACAGTATTGGTAGGAGTGACCACCGCACAGTCCTTGTGGAGACAAAGTCCCGCCTTCACATTGAGGATACCGTCAATCGTGTTGTGTGACACTATCACCGTGCTGAATGGGATAGATTTCCAACAGATCTAGCAATGCAAAACTGGGCATACATGAGGCACTGTGGGCTATCAGCAGAAGCAGAATTGTACTCAACCACAATCTGTAACCTCATGGCCCGGCATATCCCCCACTCTACCATTACCGTCAAGCCAGGAGACCAACCTTGGTTCAGTGAAGATTGCAGGAGGGCATGCCAGGAGCAGCACCAGACATACATCAAAATGAGGGGTCAACCTGGTGAAGCTACACCACAGGACTACCTGCATGCCAAACTGCATAAGCAGCATGAGATAGACAGAGCAAAGCGATCTCATAATCAATGAATCAGATCGAAGCTCTGCAGTCCTGCCACATCCAGTCCAGAATGGTGGTGGACAATTAAACACCTAACTGGAGGAGGTGGCTCCACAAATATCCCCATCCTCAATGATGGGGGAGCCCAGCACGTCAGTGTGAGAAGAAGAGACTGAAGGCACTGGATACTGCAAAGTACTGAAGACCTGTGCTCCAGAACTTGCCGCGCCCCTTGCCAAGCTGTTCCAGTACAGCTACAGCACTGGATCTACCCTGCAATGTGGAAAATTGCCCAGGTATGTCCTGTACACAAAAGGCATGACGAATCAAACCCGGCCAATTACCGCCCCATCAGCCTCCTCTCAATCATCAGTAAAGTGATGGAAGGTGTCATCAACAGTGCCATCAAGCAGCACTTGCTTAGCAACAACTTATCAGTGACGCTCAGTTTGGGTTCCACCAGGGCCACTCAGCTCCTGACCTCATTACAGCTTTGGTTCAAACATGGACAAAAGAGTAGAACTCAAGAGGTGAGGTGAGAGTGACTGCCCTTGACACCAGGGCAGCATTTGCCCGAGTATGGCATCAAGGATTCCTCACAAAACTGAGGTCAATGGGAATCAGGGGGAAAACCCTCCGCTGGCTGGAGTCATACCTAGCGCAAAGGAAGATGGTTCTGGTTGTTGGAGGTCAATCATCTGAGCACCAGGACATCACTGCAGGAGTTCTTCAGTGTAGTGTCCTCGGCCCAACCATCTTCAGCTGCTTCATCAATGACCTTCCTTCAATCATAAGGTCAGAAGTGGGGATGTTCGCTGATGATTGTATAATGTACAGCACCAATCGTGACTCCTCAGATACTGAAGCAGTCTGTGTAGATATGCAGCAAGACCTGGACAATATCCAGGCTCGGGCTGATAAGGGCAAGTCACATTCGCGCCACACAAGTGCCAGGCAATGACTATCTCCAACAAAAGAGAATCTAACCATCTCCCCTTGACATTCAACGGCATTACCATCGCTGAATCCACCACTATCATCATCCTAGGGGCTACCATTGACCAGAAATTGAACTGGAGAAGCCATATAAATACCGTGGCTACAAGAGCAGGTCAAAGGCTCGAAATCCCGAGGCGAGTAACTCACCTCCTGACTCCCCAATGCCAGTCCACCATCTACAAGGCACAAGTCAGGAGTGTGATGGAATACTCTCCACTTGCCTGGATGGGTGCAACTCCAACAATACGCAAGAAGCTCGACACCATCCAGAACAAAGTAGCCCGCTTGTCTGGCACGTCATCCACAAACATTCACTCCATTTACCACCAACGCAAAGTGGCAGCAGTGTGTACCATCTACAAGATGCAATGCAGCAATGCACCAAGGCTCCTTCGACAGCACCTTCCAAACCCGCGACCTCTACCAACTAGAAGGACAAGGGCAGCAAATACATGGGAACACCACCACCTGCAAGTTCCTCTCCAAGTCACACACCATCCTGACTTGGAACTATATTGCCATTCCTTCACTGTCGCTGGGTCAAAATCCTGGAAGATCCTTCCTAACAGCACTGTGGGTGTACCTACGCCACATGGGCTGGCGTGGCTCAAGAAGGCAGCTCACCACCACCTTCCCAAGAGCAATTAGGGATGGGCAATAAATGTTGGCCTGGTCAGCGACCCAACATCCCATGAATGAATTTAAAAAAATCACTACGGAAGAAGTACTGAACAAACTATTGGGATTGAAGGCAGACAAATCCCCAGAGCCTGATGGCCTACATCCTCGGATCTTAAAGGATATGGCAGCGGAGATAGTGGATCCTTTGGTTACAATATTCCAAAATTCCCTGGATGCAGGAAAGGTTCCAGTGGATTGGGAAAAAAACAGTATAACACCCTTATTCAAAAAGGGAGGGAGGCAGAAAGTAGGAAATACTAGTCCAATTAGTTTAACGTCTATTGTTGGGACATTGTTCGAATCCACTGTTAAGGAAGTAATAACAGGACTTTAAGAAAGTCAAAACGCAACCCATCAGAGTCAGCATGGTTTTATGAAGGGTAAATCCTGTTTGACGAATTTGCTAGAGTGCTTCGAAGCTGTGACAAGAAATGTGAACAATGGCAATACTCTGGATGTAGTATATCTGGACTTCCAGAAGGCATTTGATAAGGTGCCACACGGAAGGTTAATACACAAGGTAAGGTCACATGGGTTTAGGGGCAATTTATTAGCTTGGATAGAGGATTGACTAAGCAACAGAAAACCGAGAGTCGGGATGAATGGATCTTTTTCTGGTTGGCAAGATGTATTACTGGGGTGCCAGACGGTTCGTCCTTATGCCCCAACTATTTACAATCTATATTAATGACTTGGATGAAGGGATAGAAGGTACTATAACCACATTTGAAGATGACACTAAAATAGATTGGATAATAAGTTGCAATAAATACATAAGAAATTTACAAATTGAAATGGATAGATTAGATGAATGGGCCAAAATTTGGCAGATGGAGTTTAACTTGGTTAAGTGTTAGGTTATCAATTTTGGTCAGAAAAATAGAAAGGTAAATTATTATCTAAATGGAGAGAAACTTCAGAGTACTTCGGTGCAGAGGGATCTGGGTGTCCTCATGCATGAATCACAGAAAGCTTGTTTGCAGGTACAGCAGGTGAAAAGGAAGGCAAATGGAATTTTGGCATTTATTGCTAAAGGAATAGAATATAAAAGGAGGGAAGTGTTGCTGCAACTGTACAAGGCATTAATGAGACCGCACCTGGAATACTGCGTATAGTTTTAGTCTCCTTACTTGAGGATAGATGTAGTTGTATTGGAGGCAGTTCATAGGAGGGTCACGAGATTGATTCCAGGGATGAGGGGTTTTTCTTACGGAGAGAGATTGAGCAGTTTATGCATTTACTCTCCAGAGTTTGGAACAATAAGAGGAAATCTAATAGAGGTACATACGATGATTAAGGGATTGATAAAGTAGACGGAGAGAAGATGTTTCCTCTTGTGGAGCAATCTAGAACGAGAGGTCATAGTTTTAAGATAAGGCGTACCAGATTTAAAACAGATATGAAGAGAAATTTCTTCTCTCAATCAGTCGTACGTCTGTGGAATTCACTACTC
The DNA here is from genome assembly GCF_036365525.1 of Heterodontus francisci. Taxonomy (NCBI): domain Eukaryota; kingdom Metazoa; phylum Chordata; class Chondrichthyes; order Heterodontiformes; family Heterodontidae; genus Heterodontus; species Heterodontus francisci. The sequence continues at coordinate 6,885 of NW_027140902.1, read as the reverse complement.
CAGAGTGTGGTGGATGCCGGGACATTAAGTAACCTTAAGGAGGAGATAGACAGATTTTTTAATTAGAAATGGGTTGAAGGGTGATGGAGAATTGGCAGAAAAGTGGTGTTGAGGCCGAGATGAGATCAGCAATGATCGTATTGAATGGTGGGGCAGGCTGGAGGGGTGGAATTGCCTACTCCTGCTCCTAGTTTCTATGTTCTTATGTGGATCTGTCCAGGAAAGAGCGGGTGACATATCTATTATCTCTCTCTATGTTGTCTGTTGATAAATCTGCTGTGTGACGGAGGCCATCTATGTCGGGTGAGTTGAATTATACTGTCTGCTACCTCAGCAGGGAGATGCAGGATGAGAGGTTCCGTGGCTTTGTCAGGATAGCGGGATTCCTGATGGTGTAGCTGTCTCTGCGGGGTCCCCATGTCAACGGGGAGAGGGACAAGAACTGAAATAACTCTCACTCTATTAATGTACAGTTGGTGTGTGAGCATGCCCAGTACATCATGTTGGTGAATGTCCACTATCCTGGCAGCAGCCACCATACCTTCATTCTGAAGCAGTCAGCCGGTCCCAACACTTCGGGCCTCCATGCAGAACCAGAATGTGGCTCATGACCTCCAAACTCTGGACACTCCCCTCCACCAAACAAAACCACCAGATGAAGCCATGCTTCTGATGTCTGAACCGCTCGGGGGGAGCCCTCCAGTACACACTGGAGCAGGTGTCCAAGTTCATGGTGTTCTGCTGCACCCTTCATATCATCACCATCATGAGGGCACAGGCATTGGCACCAGGAATATGGAGGCCAACTCAGGAGGAGGAAGAGGCAGGGAGGATATTTCCTGGATGCCTTCGACCCGGACAGGCTGTCAGGGAGTGTTTGCTATGATTCCAGCTCCCATAGGACAACTTCCCTTTCCCTCCATGGATCCCCTATTCTCCACCATTACACCCATCTGAGACGCCCCATCACAGTGACCCCTCGGTCACAATCCTGCAATAAAAAACACCAACAAGAACCTTTTCATTAACATCGTCATCCAACAACACATCCAATTATACAAACAAAACTGAATGATTCACCCTTGTGTATTCCCTTAGTGCCTGTCTGATGGATTACCTCAACATGCCTAGTTCTCCTACATTGTGTTTCCCCAGTGGCTGCAGCATGGCTGGTGGAAGGCTGTTGACTTTCACTGAGGGAGTCTGTAGATGGCCTTGCAGGACCTCCTCGAGCAGCTCTGGGTTTGAGGACTCGGATTCACACTGCAACACATCGACATGGGCAGCAGCTCCAGAATTGTTCACATCTGAGACCTGTGTCTTATAACTCGTTCGTGACCTCGCCCTCCGGTGAGCTGACACATAAACTATCCTTTACCCGTGGCCTGGCTGCAGCTCACTCGTGCTCGGTGACTCACCCCATGCTGATTCCGACTCTATACCAGCCTCTAAGGTACACACAGTGGAAGTATTTGATCTGGTGACTCTGAGTATCAGACGGAGTGATGGGGAATCAGCATCAGTGCTGTGCTGCTGCTCTCTTTCTATCTCCTGGAGCTGCTGTGACTGGGAAGCTGGCAGTTTTGGGGTGTCATTGGAAAGTATAAAATCCGAAGGGGAGGATTGGGTGAGGCATTGGGGGTGGTGGAAAGAAGGACGTCCATGGTCTCACCATCTCAAGCTTATACATCATCATTTATGACGTGTACCAGTTCTGATGAAGGGTCACAGATCTGAAACATTAACAGTGTTTTTCTCTACACCGATGCTGCCAGACCAGCTGAGTATTTCCAGCACTTTCTGTTCTCTTCCCTTAGCTCTGGAATTCTCTTCCAAAACCCTAAATACAGTAAGTTGCACAGAGTCCAGTTTTAGGGACTACTACTTGTACAGAGTACTAAACACAATAAAGTTAATGAGTGACTGAATGTTAAGAGATCGAAGCGTTGATCTCTTTCCAAAAGTTAGTTATCTATTGCATTTAGCATTACACTTGATTTTAAGCTGAACTTGTAGTTTCTTTCACAGTCTGTTTGTGACAGCTGGACAGTTCATTGATTCTCATGGAATAGGAGGGTCAGTGTCAGTTTGGATAAAAAACCAAACTGGCTTAATGAGAGAAAACAGTGAGTTGTGGTAAACAGTTGCTTTTTCAGACTGGAGGAAGGTAGACAGTGGTGTTTCCCCAAGGGGCAGTGATTGGACCACTGATATTTTTCTGATATATATAAATAATTTGGATACTGGAACAAAGAACACTCAGATCGAGGGAGCTTCTGCTCATATCCACCATTCCCAGTTCCTGCTTTAGAGCCCTGGCCTCAACAGCGGTAAGGAGCCTCTGTGTGGTTGTGGTGGTGACATCTCTCTCACTGTCAGTGACTGTGGTTAGTTGCTCACTGACCCCATCTATATCACTCTTGTTCTTAGACTGGCCTGCAGTTTAGGCCCAGGTTACCACACACCCTGGTAATTTCCAGTTATCTTGTCATCCTTTTATGGAGGAGGTTGAGCAGAGACTGTGAGGCTCACAAATGTGTTGTCCTAAGAAGAACCGGGATATCTGGATTTGTGTTTGGAGACAGCAGCCACTACTGCCCACTGATGTCTGACTTTGTCTGAAGCTGTCAGATTTTATCTCAACACAGGGTATGGTCAGCTTCAGGGGAGGCAGAGCTTTAACACGGGTCTAATTCCCTCATAGCCCCTCTTCACATCTTCTAACTCCTCACCTAGTCTGGGAGTGTCTGCCTGTAACTCAGTGTTTTGGTCCAGTATTTGTTCTAATTTTCTCTGCGGATAATATACTCCATCATGTGGCTCCTGATCCCAGAGTAACTGATTGTACAGGATGCCAATGTACTCCTACCAACCTGAATTTTCATTCTGTAAATTGTCCATCGCTTCCTTCAATTTTTTGTGTCTTTTATTTAACCGTCAGGTGCAGAGATGTGCCCCATTGACCAACTTGTCTCCACCCTTTTTTATCTTAAATTTGTATTTCTGGACATCCTCAGATATTCTATTGAGAATTAAATCGTAATCCCCATCATTCTCTTTGGCCTCCTTATCTCGAGAGACAATGGATACGCGCCTGGAGGTGGTCAGTGGTTTGTGAAGCAGCGCGTGGAGAGGCTATCAAGGCCAATTCTTGAGTGACAGGCTCTCCCACAGGTGCTGCAGAGAAATGTGTTTGTCGGGGCTGTTACACAGTTGGCTCTCCCCTTGCGCCTCTGTATTTTTTCCTGCCAACTACTAAGTCTCTTCGACTCGCCCCAATTTAGCCCTGTCTTTATGGCTGCCCGCCAGCTCTGGCGAATGCTGGCAACTGACTCCCACGACTTGTGATCAATGTCACAGGATTTCATGTCACGTTTGCAGACGTCTTTAAAGCGGAGACATGGACGGCCGGTGGGTCTGATACCAGTGGCGAGCTCGCTGCACAATGTGTCTTTGGGGATCCTGCCATCTTCCATGCGGCTCACATGGCCGAGCCATCTCAGGCGCCGCTGACTCAGTAGTGTGTCTAAGCTGGGGATGTTGGCCGCATCGAGGACTTCTGTGTTTGGAGATACGGTCCTGCCACCTGATGCCAAGTATTCTCCGGAGGCAGCGAAGATGGAATGAATTGAAACGTTACTCTTGGCTGACATACGTTGTCCAGGCCTCGCTGCCATAGAGCAAGGTACTGAGGACACAGGCCTGATACACTCGGACTTTTGTGTTCCGTGTCAGTGCGCAATTTTCCCACACTCTCTTGGCCAGTCTGGACATAGCAGTGGAAGCCTTACCCATGCGCTTGTTGATTTCTGCATCTAGAGACAGGTTACTGGTGATAGTTGAGCCTAGGTAGGTGAACTCTTGAACCACTTCCAGAGCGTGGTCGCCAATATTGATGGATGGAGCATTACTGACGTCCTGCCCCATGATGTTCGTTTTCTTGAGGCTGATGGTTAGGCCAAATTCATTGCAGGCAGCCGCAAACCTGTCGATGAGACTCTGCAGGCACTCTTCAGTGTGAGATGTACAGCAGCATCGTCAGCAAAGAGGAGTTCCCTGATCAGGACTTTCCGTACTTTGGACTTCGCTCTTAGACGGGCAAGGTTGAAGAACCTGCCCCCTGATCTTGTGTGGAGGAAAATTCCTTCTTCAGAGGATTTGAACGCATGTGAAAGCAGCAGGGAGAAGAAAATCCCAAAAAGTGTGGATGCGAGAACACAGCCCTGTTTCACACCACTCAGGATAGGAAAGGGCTCTGATGAGGAGCCACCATGTTGAATTGTGCCTTTCATATTGTCATAGAATGAGGTGATGATACTTAGTAGCTTTGGTGGACATCCGATCTTTTCTAGTAGTCTGAAGAGACCACGTCTGCTGACGAGGTCAAAGGCTTTGGTGAGATCAATGAAAGCAATGTAGAGGGGCATCTGTTGTTCACGGCATTTCTCCTGTATCTGACGAAGGGAGAACAGCATGTCAATGGTCGATCTCTCTGCACGAAAGCCACACTGTGCCTCAGGGGAGACGCGCTCGGCCAGCTTCTGGAGCCTGTTCAGAGCGACTCGAGCAAAGACTTTCCCCACTATGCTGAGCAGGGAGATTCCACGGTAGTTGTTGCAGTCACCGCGGTCACCTTTGTTTTTATAGAGGGTGATGATATTGGCATCATGCATGTCCTGGGGTACTGCTCCCTCGTCCCAGCACAGGCATAGCAGTTCATGTAGTGCTCAGAGTATAGCACGCTTGGCACTCTTGATTATTTCAGGGGTAATGCTGTCCTTCCCAGGGGCTTTTCCGCTGGCTAGAGAATCAATGGCATCACAGAGTTCCGATTTGGTTGGCTGTATGTCCAGCTCATCCATGACTGGTAGAGGCTGGGCTGCATTGAGGGCAGTCTCAGTGACAGCATTCTCCCTGGAGTACAGTTCTAGGCAGTGCTCAACCCAGCGGTCCATCTGTTTGCGTTGGTCAGTGATTATGTCCCCCGATTTAGATTTGAGGGGGGCGATCTTCTTGATGGTTGGCCCAAGAGCTCTCTTCATGCCATCATACATTCCTCTGATGTTTCCGGTGTCTGAGGCCAGCTGAATATGACTGCATAGGTGTTGCCAGTAGTCGTTTGCGCAACGCCTAGCTGTTCTTTGTGCAGTACATCTGGCTGCTTTAAGTGCTGCGGATGTTAAATCGCTGGGGGCTTTCTTGTAGTTCAACAGTGCAATGCGCTTAGCGGCTATGACAGGTTGCAGCTCTTCAATGTGAGATTGAAACCATTCTGCATTTCTCTTCACACTTTTGCCGTAGGTGGTCAAAGCTGACTCATAGATGGCGTCTCTGATGTGGGCCCACTTGGTCTCAGCATCCCCTGTGGGAGTGTTTTGAAGGGCTGTTACAAGTGAATTTAGAAATTTTTGTAACAGCTGTGGGTGAGAAATTCTGCTCGTGTTGATGCGCGGGTGGCCCTTCTGCTTGAAATGATGCAACTTCTTTGGTCTGAGTCTAACCTTGCTGCACACCAGGGAACGGTCGGTGTCGCAGTCCGCACTGTGGAAGCTGCGTGTGATTTGAACACTGTTTAAGGCGGCTCGCCTTGTGACAATGAGGTCTAGCTGGTGCCAACGACGCGATCTTGGGTGCCTCCATGAAACCTGGTGACAGGGTTTAGTGTGAAAGAACGAGTTGGTGATGCAGAGGTTATGATAGGTACACAACTCAAGCAGTCTCTGCCCGTTCTCATTCATCCTTCCAACGCCATAGCGCCCAAGGCAGGAGGGCCATGAGTCATGGTCGGCCCCAACCCTGGCATTAAAATCCCCCAGCAGGAATAGGTGTTCGGTGTTGGGGATGCTGCTAATGATGTTATGGAGTTGTTCATAGAACTGGTCTTTAGCTTCATGTGGGGAGCAGAGTGTTGGAGCATAGATGCTGAGTAGGTGTACTGGACCAGAGGCGGTGAGCAGTCGGATGGACAGTATGCGTTCCGAGCCATTTGAGGGAGGCTCTATCATGCTGAGCAAAGAGTTTCTGATGGCGAAGCCCACTCCATGCTGTCTTGGTTCTTCAGGATCCATGCCCTGCCAGAAGAAGGTGTAGCCTTGCTCTGCTGGAGAGCCACTCGCGGGGAGGCGAGTCTCCTGAAGTGCTGCAATGTCCACATTGAATCTACTGAGCTCGTTGTTAATGATGGCGGTCTTCCGAGAATCGTTGATTTGTGTAAGGTCTTCCGACAGGCCAGGACACATAGTTCTGACGTTCCAGCTTGCAAAGCGAAGGGCTGGTACCTTCTTTCCTTTTTTCATGTTGTTTGGTGCGGTGTATCAGTCCACCTTTCGGGCAATGACCCTGAGCTCCAAGCACCCATTGAAGCAGGCAGACTGTGGCGGGACAGAACCTTATTGACCGGGGGCTGCCCGGTTTGAGGCGGGCGGTAGCTGTCCAGTGAGGTGCAATGACCTCTCCCACCGACAAAGGCAACCCGTGGCGCCCAGTTTCTACGCCAATTTATCTGGACTTATAACCCGTAACTGCTGCCTTCCGTGTTGTTTTCAGTCGCTGTGAGGCAACTATGGAGTGACCTCCATAGAACAAAGAAGTTGCATCATTCCAAGCAGAAGGGGCCACCCACGCATCAACACGAACAGAATTTCTCACCCACAGCTGTTACAAAAAATTTCTAAATTCACTTGTAACAGCCCTTTCAAAAACCACTCCCACAGGGGATGCTGAGACCAAGTGGGCCCACATCAGAGACGCCATCTATGAGTCAGCTTTGACCACCTACGGCAAAAGTGCGAAGAGAAATGCAGACTGGTTTCAATCTCATAATGAAGAGCTGGAACCTGTCATAGCCGCTAAGCGCATTGCACTTTTGAACTACAAGAAAGCCCA